>NC_138174.1:53682742-54282742 GCF_964165515.1 Mesoplodon bidens
AAGGATGTAGGCCATTGTAAAAATAACTGCAGGGCTTGGAAGGGAAGTACAAGATGAGTCTAAAACATTTTGCTGTGCTAGAAATAAAGAAGTGCTCCAAAATTAATGTGGGCCTGACAAAAACCAAATTGAAGAGGCTTCCATTGGCTAAATCTGGGATAATTTAAGAATATAGCTTGGCCATTTCTTGCTTATGTGGTCCAAGTAACAGGATGTTACCAATGTACTGGCTCAAAGTGATACTATCTTCATTTAATGAAAAAATCTGACTCCTGCAGAAATGCTCAGACACCTTAGAATTATATTATGAAAAGGGGCAAGAGAATTAACATCAGTCCTGGGGCTATACTGTAAATGTACATTGATATATGTTCCAAATGAATGCAGACCACTTCTGGGCCTCGGTACACACAGAAATGAAAAAAATGCATTCATAAAATAAATTGATGCCCACCATATAACTCATACCATGTGAACTGTTTAAGAATAGGTATTAATGGCACAATGGCTGCAATCAGGGCTGCCATGTGGTTGAATTTGTAGGAGTTTACTGTCATCTTTAAGTAACAGCCAGAGTTGTTCACTAAATGGAATATGATAGAGAGAACAACACCTGTACTCTTTGTTGTATCCCGTAGGTTTTCAAGAGTAGCACTAGTCTCTGCCATATCCCCAGCATACAATATTATTTTTTATCAACTATTTAGCCATGGGTGGGGACAATTTCAGAGGCTTCCATTTGACTTTTTACAGTACAATAGCCCTTATCTCACGAGGTAAACTGTCAGTGTGGGAGTGAGACAAATTTCCATTACTTGCTCATTTCAAGTACAAGCATATACAAGGAGACTGGAGAAATAAACTCTTGGCCTGCCTTTGTGACAGTGGATACACTGTGAGTCAGATATGGCCAGGACTAAATTTATTCCCTGATCTCCGTATAACTCTACATAACAAGGCCATGATAATGCCTGATCATTATCACGACACAAGTCAGTGTCCATCAGTCCTTAAAATTGCGAGTATCCCCCTGTCCTCAGTGTGCCATTACCCTAGTACTGGTGATAGATTCCTTGGGAAGAGGGAATTGGGAAATGTTTACTGTATACAGTTTCCACAAATTGTATGCTCCTTCAATCTGGGAACCCGGAATATCATCCAGTTACTGGGTTTCAGTTCTGAAAACTGGTATTGAAAACTGGTTCAGGTGTGGAAAAGAAACTAGGGATTGTGATTTTTTTATTGGGTGGCTATCATCAGCCTCCAGATTGCTCTTTCTTAATTTATTCTGTTGTATAGATTAGGCTAGAATGATGTTGATTCATGTTGTCTAATAAATGGTATGATAAATATTGATTTTTATAAATTATTTGTTGAATTATTCAGCTTCTTGGCAAGTGAAGATGGAACTATAGCAGTAGGAAGACATAGAGTAAATGATGTCTTTTTTCTAATTCTTTCACAGCCAGGCTGTGAGGGCAAATAATTTTCCTATAAAAGTATTATTTTCAGGGTTACATAGGCTTGAATCAGGCTGGCCACTCTATCAGTAGAATACAACATGAAGCTCTGTCACTCTCAAGACTTATGTATATGTTTGGACACACAGTGAACGAACTATGGTCTGCAAATGCACATCTTAAATACATTTAATTGTTCCCCTCTCTTACCTCACACATTTTACACAAATGAACTTTCATGTAAAGAAGCCAGTTCATAATAAGTGCACTTTTGTAGCACATGAATTGCAACCTCCTGATAATTCACCTCTTGGGAGAGAACATGAATTTGAATAAGGGCTTACTCATTATCCCAGGTCTGACAGCTTCAAATCCTCCAAGTTAACATTTGACAAACCTTCCTCTTTTTTTAAATCTATTTATTTGAGTTGCTCAAAATTAGAGAAGATAATCTTTTTGAGTCATATTTTCCCTATTTTTATGTTTACTTTTATTCTGAAATGATAGTTTATCTTAAAGTACCTTGTAACTGTATATAATGGGGCAATGACTGTAACCTATTTTCAATATAGGTAATGTGAGATTCAGAAAGATAAATGTATAATTTTTCTTGGAAGACCACCATAAATTTAAAGCAACTCAAAAAATGCTTATATTCAGTTTGTTTTATTTGTTTATTGCTAAAAATACTTCATAATAATGAGGATCTCATATGTAACTTCTTCAAATTTTCTATCTTATATATTTGCTTCTCAAATTAATATGAGATAAATGGGTAGCATTCTATCTTTATTTTATGACTCATTCATTTTGAGAACAAAATGGCAATAATAGCTTTTGAAGAAAATGAAAATATATTACATTAATTGTAAACAACTATTTTAAGATGCATCTCGATTTTATAAAATTGTGTTAAAAAAAGTAATGTCTTAGATTTAAGGCTTTATAATGCTCATATCTATTTTAAAACATTTCCATGACTTAAGTAATTTAGAAGAACACATTGAGTGTCAATAATTTTAAAAGTATCCTGATATTGTTTTATGGGGAGCTAAAGAAGAATTTTTTCTCTTTGGGGGAAGGCTCTCATATTGAATGAAACATATTTTTGGATATATGGCTTTCATAAAAAATATGATAATCTTAGCATAGATTTGGGTATGGATTAATAAATGCATACTGATACATAATATGTACTCTAAACAGTTTAGTTTAAAATAATATAAAGTTATGGAAATGGCTTATGATCTTTAATATATTTTTTACTTTGATGAAAAATATAGTGAAAAATATAATGAAAAATTACTAAGATCTTAGTAATTTTAAGGTTTTAGCCACTTATTTTATAAAGAATGATAACAGGTTATTAAAATAATCCACTTCATAAGATAAATCATTAGACAAATTAATACTCAATTATATATTAAAAATAAACTGTAAGATATACTGTAATATGTAAAAAAGAACAAAAGCAAATTCATTGCTTACAGCACTGAGTCTGGCACCGACGCTGGATTGATACAATGTCAGTGAAATGATCAATAATGTAACATTTAAGACAACAAACTTTATTATTTTATGGTAAGAAAATGAAATCTAAGAAACAACTTGAAATCAGAAATCTATTACTAATGGTATTAAACCCCAGCACATCAATATGCTGTCTTCAGAAAATAAGCTTGTTGAAAGGCCAAATGTATTATAAAGAAATGAAAAACAGAACAAGAGGAAACGGAATATTAAGTTAAAGTGTGAAAAAGTTTCCTTAAATTTAAGAAAGGATTTCCTTTATTGTAAAATTACATTCACCAGATAATGCCATTGTGTGACATTGAAAAATCATTATTTTCAAACTTAATAATATTTGATAGTTCATATTTTAAAGTTAAAAGAAGACAAATTTAAAAATAGCATACTTGGGCTACATTATTAGCCTAAGTTAATGTCATTTACATATCACTGGGGTTTTCGGCTTCACACTACAATGGCCTCATCCAGATAAAAGAGGCTGACTAAATCTAATTAGCGCTTGTAGATGTGACGAACCCTGGTTGCTAAAAGCTGAAATGGCATTGATTTAAACAGTAGCATGGTGTGGTGCAATGAGCAAAGGTTTGGAGTCACAGAAAAAGGTTATGTTTACAAATCTCATCATTACCAGTTTTGTCACACTGGGAGAGTTATTTGATGTCTCAGCACACTGTTATCTGCCTCTGTAAAATCTGCAATGCCATTGTACATTTTACATAATGTGCCAATAGTGTAGGATAATAGTTAATACAATAAATTCTAGAATCATGCATACTTGGTTGAGATTATGTTACCACAATTTACCAGATATGTCACTGTGTGCCAGTCCTCTGTCTATTGGTACTTGAGGATAACAATATGTATTTTTTCTTAAGGATATTTTAAGAAGGTCAGGAAACAATGAGAACATCTTTTATCGTATTGCCTAGCCCATAGTAATCACTATGAATTTTAGCTATTTTAATAGGTTGAATGCTTAAATGCTACACTGTTTTTGCCTTATAGCTATGCTCTAAAAAGGTAATCCCCCTATGTTCTATTCAAGACTTATTGCTATTATTCATATATTTGAGGCAGCAAATGCAGTGAAAAGTCTATACTCTTTTGAGGCATGTGAATATTGGTTTCACCACTTACTAGATATTTGATTTAATGCAAGTAGAGTTTGCACTGATGCAAAGCTGTCTATGAAAATAACTGCCTCGGATTCAGGTAGAGACCCTGGCGGAATGGTTTGGCAGGATACAGCAAATACTAAAATGTCTTGCACATGTCCTTGAATGTGAAGGCTGAAGAAAGCACAAGAGTAATGAAAGTAGAGAAGAGGTAAGAGCTCACATTGTCAAAAATATCTTAATTTTACTTAGCTGTAATTGTTTTTATTATTCAATTCTGGTTACTTGCATTTCTTTGACTTTTGTTGTTATTGTTGTAACTCTTGCTTTATTTGCTCTTTTATGAAAATTACAGAAAAGGGCTGATGACCATGACCATATCAGTGTTATTTGAGCTCATTATGATCTGGAATCTATACAGAAATCAAAGGCTGGTGGTGAGCAGAGCAGTTCATTGACCAATGCAGCAGAAGCAGAGGATCATAGACAGATGTGAATTTTAAAACACTTAAGCCTGCCTCTTTCTTACCAAACATGGCATAAGATTGCAGGAAATTTCATTTGAAGCTCAAAAGGAAACATACTTCTGACGTCTGGCTACAAAAGTGTCCAAACCAATTGTGAAATACAGTTTTCTAGTAGGTAAAATGGGAGTAATAAGAACTATCCTACCAGTTTATCCATAAAATGTAAATGCTGTGAGAGCCAGAATTTGCTGCATATTGTTCTACAATAGACATCCAGGAATTAACCCAGAAGTGCAAACAAATACTGATTCTGAGGATTAAATCACATTGCATAATATGAAGCATATGTAATACCAAGCCCATAAAAATAACTAAGCAGTATTAGTTTAAATCTTTCATCTTGTATTTTAATATCTTATGAGAAAACAGCATTAATGTACTGTAAAAATAAATGTATGTCCATTACTTATGTGCATGCCTGCAACAGACGAACACCATGCTTGGTGCTGCAAACACAAGATTAAGATTAAGATTATATCTGCAGTATAGCACAGGGAGCTCAGCTCAGTGCTCTGTGATGACCTAGATGTGTGGGATGGGGGAGGGGGTGGAAGCGGAGTCCAAAAGGGGGGTATATATGTACACATATAGCTGATTCACTTGGTTGTACAGCAGAAACTAACTCAACATTATAAAGCAATTATATTCCAAAAAAAAAAAAATTCTAAAAAGAATAAAAGAACATCTAAGTAATTTAAGGTTACCTGTGTTTTTGTATTATATGAGGTCCTTGATTTGTTTAAGGAATACATTCTACCATCCCTTTATCTCTGCTTACTAAGACCTTGTCAAAATGGTAATTAAATGTCATACTTGAGAAATACACGCTAAACAATAACTATGAAAGTAAAACAATATATAAAACAAAATTAAAATAGCAAAAAATTACACAAAACTTCATAATCAAAAATAAACATTATTAACTTTAGATCATAATCATTTTTTCAAGAATATCATGGCAGAATATTATTCATCATATTCTTATTTTCCAAAAATGACAGGAGTGTATGTGTTGATTATACTTATCAATTCCTGATTTGATGACTTGTGTCTTTTCTTTTTTCCCAGAATCAGTCTAGCTGTCAATTTTGTTGATCTTTTCATGAATTAGCTTTAGGTTTTGTTACTTCTGAATATTATCTACCTGTTTTTCAATCTTGCTGATTTCATTCCTTCTACTTTGGTTTTACTATGCTCTCCTCTTTCCACTTCTTAAGAGTTAACTTTGGATTACACCCATGACTATCACTCAGCCTCTGAGCAAAGCTACAAAAAGAAAAACTAAACTAAACTAATCTAAACTAAAACAGAACAAAATAAAACACAAAGCTAAGATATTTGCTACCAAGCACACCAACCCTGCAAGTTTTGCCTCCTTTCCACAATCTGCCTGCTATGGTCTGAATGTTTGTCTCCTCAAAATTCATATGTTGAAATTCTAATGCCTGATAAGATGTTATCAGGAGCTGGGGCCATTGAAAGGTGCTTAGGTTATGAGGGTGTAGCCCTCATAAATGGGAATAGTGCCTTTATAGAAAAGGCCACAGAGAACTTACTAGCCCATTTCATCCACGTGAGGACACACACAGCAAGAAATCTACAATCTGCAACCCAGAAGAGGGCTGTCACCTGACCATGGTGGCACCCCAATCTTGGACTCCCAGCCTCTACAACTGTGAGAAATAAATTTCTATTTGTCAGCTACCCAGTCTGTGGTATTTTGTTGTAGGAGCCCAAATGTTTGTTTCCTCAGTTAGTTGCTTATATTATTGGATTTTGAATTTTTAGTTGTAATTATCAGGAGTATTCAAGGTTTCATATGTATCAGGGTTTCATATGACTGGATTTTGAATTTTTAGTTGTAATTATCAGGAGTATTCAAGGTTTCATATGACTGCAGAGGAACCAGAATTCTTCCATACAAGTGATATTAATAGATGGTATTAAATGTAACTTCAATTTCATAGGAGAAAGAAAGAAAGAAATAGAGAAAAAATAGTTAATTTTTTCACTACAAAAGGAGGTAAACTTTAAATAGTCTTAAAAATTGTGAAATGATTAAGAAAATTGAATAATTATTTTTGACTGTATTGGTTAAGTCTCCTCTACAAGATGATGAGGAAATTAGGATTTTCATATTTATCACTTCTAATTATTCCTAATACAAATTCTTCTTTCTTACATTTATTTTTATGACATCTCTTGAAAAGATGATCAATTGAAATTATAAATCTCAAAAAGGCATTTAGGAAATGTTTTGGAAAAATTTAGGAAATTTTAAATCAGAAATAATACTAAATTCCAACAAATTAGGGCTACAGATGACAATGTAAACACATATAAAATTTCAAAGTCTATGAATCGTAACTTTCATGTTCTCATTAAATTTTTCAAAAATATCAAAGACCTTATCATATTAAATCCTATAATTTTGTTTTTCTTCAGTTGTAATCTCTCTGATGCCCTGCATAAATCTGCTCAAACCTCTACTGAGTCTTCTCCAAGGGTGTTGCATAATTCACATCAGAGCCTCCTTTCTTAGTCTCCTGAGTTGAATCCACTATCCTGGATTTTATCTGTCACTATCTTTCTGTTCATGTCCATGTGGGATTTTATGTATATATATTATATAAAATACATACATATATATTATATATATGTATACATATGTAAATAAGTAGATATATATTTAAAATATTTATATGTAAGTAATTCTAAAAGTAATATGATATATAATGCTAAATGTTACATTATAAAATGTGTAAGATATTCTAATACAAGTAATATATATATAATACGTATGAATAACATTATATATATTTAAATGATCATTTAAAAATAATTTACCAACAGATTTGATTAAGTGTTGGCCTTAATATAGAATTCAATATTAAATTAAAACTTTTTTCCTCAGTAAATTGAAGTGAATATATATTATTATATTATCTTGTGTTGCTCAAGAACCAATTTAACTCTTGTACCTTTAGAGAGCTAAATTTTTCTTTTATCCTGAGTGCTCTGAATTTTCATGATGATTTGTCTAGGTCTGGGTCTTACTGCCTTTCCATTGCTTGTACATTATAAACTCTATCAAAGTGGAAACATATGCCCAATAATTATAGAGATTTTCTTTCCCTGTGTTTCCTTTTCCCCCTCAGTTTTTCTTATTTTTTACTTTAGCATTTTATGTATCTCTGCGATTCCCGCTTGTTCTTGTCCTTATATCAGGCTAATTAATTAATTAATAATATTATTATTATTTTAAATGTTCAGTACTTTTCTTTTAATAGTTTTTTTCATTTGCTACTGTTTTATATTAAGTAGATGCTCTTTCATGATTGTACTATATTCTTGATTCTCTTTGAAATACCAGTAGAGTTGTGCATTATGCACAAATGCAGATATGTTATTCATGCACATTTAAGCATCTTTTTGTTCATAGAATTATATTACCTTTTCGAGGGGGTCAATTTTTCTTTTACCCTATTGCAATATCTATCATGTTGTAAATTTAGTTATTATAGTTTTCAATTAATTTTTAAAGATTTACCAACAACAACAATAAAAAGGTATTTCAGTGTTCTGTGACTATCAGTGGGGCTGTGGAACTGACGGGCTTTACTTTAGATTCATCATGTAGGAGTGGGGCTTTAGTTTGGAAACATACCTAAACATAAGCGTATTTAGGAATACATAAAATTGGAAAGTATCGGAAAATTTGCTCAGGGCCTTGCAGTGTCTTCAGAGAAGCAAATTTTTATTTCTATATCTTCCTGTCTGAAGAGATTTTGCATGGAGAATGGAGTCAAAGGTGGAGCTAAGTCCTCTCTAGGAATACTTGAAAGTAATGACTGCTTTTCAGTCCCACGTCTAACTTCTGACCTCTGCCCACCCAGCAGTGCAGTGACCTCAGACTCAACGTGCTGGAAAGAATGACTCCTCTTTGGGCCACATCTTACACTATGGTAGCAGCTTTCTTCCCACTTAACCCAGCAGTTACCACTCCTCCAACTTCTTCCCCCTCCCCGGGCAGTGCTGATATACCTTTGGCACATTTTATGTCTCTTTGCTATTGTGAATATACAAATGAGAAACATTAAGTTTATGCCATTAGAGTTTTGTGGACTACAAGAATTTAAGTGAAATTGTTTGGTCATAATCAAACTAACTGCCCTTATTATTAAATTTTTTCTTATCACATTTCAATTTTCCCACAAACTATAATTTATTAATAAACTTTTCTCTCAGTATCACATTCAAGCAGACTAAAAGACACGCTATAATTGGGTTATAAATTATTTTCACTTAAAAATATGATAGGCATTTGAAGCATGAATGGTTGAACACATTTGTGAGTGGAGGCAACAAATGTTTATTTGAACTCTCTAAGCTAAATTTATCATGATGTCAATAAGGAAATTATATTTGGACTCTGCAGTGCATTACAGGAACTGAATGCTTTTTATTTTACTTACATTATGCATTCTACATTTTTCTTTTTTAAACATGTAAACTAAACATTTTATGACATATTACTGAATATACATGTAGGCAGCTTGGAATTTCAGTTAGTAAAATAAATTATGATTCACCCTGGCATCAATCTCATAAAATTTCAGGAAGTACAGGTATACAGATTTTTTTAAAATGAACATACTACTTCAAATTGAAAATAATGGTTTTTTAAAATAAATGAAGTCAGATGAAGTTGTGTTACTTGAAGACTATTATTTGTTCACTGCCGGTATTCTAGGTATTTCACTGATATCTTTCTGATATTTTAACATGAAATGGCATATAGATGATGCTCAATAATATTTCAAATGAATGAATACGTTTATTAATCCTTCAACAGTCTGTCATTTTTCTAGTTTAGATGAGAAAACTAAACTTCAGAGTATGTAAACAACTTACCAAAGGCTATCAATTAACAAGTGATTTTAAAAAAGGAAGCCCAGAACATTTGTTTAGTAGCTGATACTACCTCTCTTACCTCAGGTTGTATTTTACTTTGTCACAAGTTATCAATCTAGAAAAGTACAATTTGATTCAAGAGCAAAGATAATCCTACTACTTCTATTTCGTCAAAAATATTGATATATGACTTTGGTGGATTCACATACTTTAATACCTCTATATGAGAAACTCACTGTGAGAAACTCACTGTGTGTTTACATTAAATCTACCTTTTGAAAATGAAGGCACAGTTAACCTGGACAGTATTTTTGAAATAATAAGACACTTCCACCAAGGTACCTGTCTATTCTACCAATGAAATTCTTACTTATTGTAACAACCTCCTACACTTCCACCACTGGATTATTCATTCATTCATCCATTCATTCATTTAATAAATAAAACTTACTCTTGTTAATAAGTATATAAAACATAACCAACACCAGGAGAAGTCATGGAAATTATGATTTTGTAGATTATCGAGGTTTTTTTTTTTTTTGTCATTGGCACTTTTACTTAGCTCTTCATATACAAGTAAAAATTCAAAAAAGAGTCTTAAAGGATGCAAAGTCATGGCACATGAATTTACCTACACCCGACTCTTCCCCCTGCTTCCTCACTCTTCTTCTTGCCTGGAACTTAAATGAGATTCCCTGAGGATTAGCAGCCATTTTTAAATCATGAAGATGAAAGAAAATGTTAAGATAAATGGAACATGGGAATAAATAGATCCAGGGTACTTTATGTTGGTGCACTGGACTGCCTAATTTCATGTATCTTGATGTTTAAGGCATTTTTTTTCTACCTGCTTAAACCATTCTTAATGAAGCATCCTGTGGTTTATCAAAAAAAATATTAGTTTGTAAAGATTAGAGCCAATAATTCTCAGGTAATCTAAGCCATGACTTTTGGGGAAAAGCTACAAAAAGAAACTCTAATATATGCAATGTCACAGAAATTATAGCAAATAGTTCTATGAAGAAAATAAATACAGTACTGGTTCTGTTTACAGGTAAATAAAATCCCAGCATTTAAGATATAGAGTTGTGAAACAGGATCAATGACAGCCACTAAAATGTAGTTGTTCAAATAATTCTGTAAATAATGTTACAGAGCTTTGTAGGGCAAACTCACATATAAGTGATAAAATAGTTATTTTTCAATATTTTCTTCCTAGATTTATCTATTCATTCTTACAATGGGAACTTTATTGATATTTTTGTTAGAATCAAGTTAAGCTTTTAATTTACCAAATAGATGCACAAACAAAAAAATCTTTTCACTAATACTGAAAACAAGTAACACCCTATGAATTTTTATAAAGTTCTGCTAGTTATGAAATAAGACATTGAAGGCTGACCCATGTATTAAAAAATTAGTAGCAGAGAGCAATTCAGATCTCCCTCTTCACAAATGCATCAATTTTAGAGGGCAGCAGAAGGGAAATGCAAGAGTGCTGAGAATCATTTCACCAGGGACACTACCAGTATATTTTAGCTGCTAAAGTTCATGGCTATTTTTGGTGATTTAAAGATATTTAAAGGTCAAAAAAAAAAATGACGGTATGCTGGCAGTCCTTGCTTGGCACAACAGGGCCAACTTCTCCAGGTGGCAGGACAATAATTTGCATATTAAACCCTTTAGAAGGGCTGACCACAAACTTGTCATAGATGGACAACCCCCCCCCCACACACACACCCAGAGAAAACTCGTAAGACACCCAGTGGGATGATGCTTTCTTTCCTTTTCAGGGAACTTTCAAACCTTGCTCAAAATAACACAATCTTCTAACTCCCTCCACCTCATTGTCTGCTACTCTGTAGTTTTTCAACTGAAAAGAAGTCCTCTGTATATACCTACTAAAAAATATTTGCAAATAAATATTTTTAAAATGAGTGCATGCATTCCAAATTTATAGGGACAAAAGTAAACAGAACTAGGCATATAGCAACAGAAAGAATACAATGGGAACAACAACAACAAAATAAAAATAAAAAACAAGGAACAAAAAAATAGAATGAATACAAGAGACTGACAAAAATTGCATCAAAACATATCATCTGCAACTACTGGAGTGAAAGAATTAAATATTCTCACAATGATAAACAATCATATACTGAGTAAAACATCATAGAGTACATAATACTTCTCAAAATGTAGTATAAAGGATAACATTTATTACTATGGATTAAGTGCTATAATAATATTGAAATTATAACACCCTAAAATTATTTTTAAAGGCTGGAAAGGATATACAAATAACAATAGCCCTGTCATATGTTTTGCTATGTGAATTCATAGCTGGTACTTGAGAGTGTAGGCAGAGAAGGGAGATTTTGTAATGTAATTTCAGTGCAATATAAACTGATACTGCAGAAATACAAAAAGCATTAAGAAAATACTGTTGATATGATCAATTATATGTTAACAAATTGGACAATCTAGAAGAACTGGACAAGTTTCTAGAAACATACAGCCCTCCAAAACTGAATCAAGAAGAAACAGATAATCCGAACAGATCAATATATATGGCTATATATATATCCATTGTATATCTATATATACAATGGAATACTATTCAGCCACAAAAAGGAATGAAATAATGTCATTTGCAGCAACATGGATGGACCCAGATATTATCATACTAAATGAAGTAAGTCAGATAGAGAAAGACAAATCATATGAGATTACTTACTTACATGTGGAATCTAAAATAGGATACAAATGAACTTATTTACAAAACAGAAACAGACTCACAGATACAGAAAACAAACTTATGGTTACCAAAGGGGAAAGGGTGGGGAGGGATAAATTAAGAATATGGGATTAGCAGATAAACACTACTGTATATAAAATACATAAACAACAAGGTCCTACTGTATAGCACAGGGAACTACATTCAATATACTCAATATCTTGTAATAAATTATAATGGAAAAGAATATGAAAATATTATATAAATATATACATATATATAACTGAATCACTTTGCTGTACACTAGAAACTAACACGACATTGTAAATCAACTACACTTCAATAAAAATATAAAAATAAAAAATAAATATCTTTTTTGAAGAAAGTAAACCAGGTTTTCAATTCGGAACATAAAGAGCTTAGAAGTTGCTACTTCATCCCACCAACAAGTAAAAAGCTGTAGAAATTGAAAAATCAACAACTAGTCTTAGATCTGGCAGAGAAATGAAGACACGGGGCAAACCACTGCCCTTTTAATTGGAGACAGAGGTGATTACAGAGAATCATAATTTACCAGAGCAGAAACCCGTTAGCAGAAACCCTCATGGGAACCAGTGCAGGGGTAGGAAAACCTAAACTGTAATTGACAAATTACTGGAGGTTTGGTGTGGACCAGCCTGAGAAATAAAAGCCACAGGAGGACCTCGCCATGGGGGGCCTCCATGCTTACGTGAGTTTTACCTCCAAAAGCCTGATCTGATCCTCACAGTGACTATCAAAACTGAAAAAAACCTCTGGCTTCAGGCAAAGGGAGGGGAAAAAAAATAACCATTTGATATACTCCAGAGCATTACGTGCCCTCAGGAGAAAATATTTTATCAGAGTTTAACCTACCCACAGGAAGGGAAGCACCCAACTCCAGTTTCCTTTAGCCATCCTGTCCCACCTAAGTGGGGAAAAAACCTGAAATGCACTACTGAAGGTCACAGTCCAGGGGCACAGGATTGCCAGAAGACTGAGACTAATCACAGGACTATATTATGCTTCCCATCTCCCCACACCCTGTCACCATATTGCTAAAGGCTCACATAAATAGAGCCAACTGATCTGGGACAAAGGAACAAAAGCAATACAATGGGACAAACATAGTCTTTTCAACAAATGGTCTTAGAACAACTGGACATCCACAGACAAAACAATGAATCTAGACACAGAATTTACAAAATAACTCAAAATGGATCACAGACCTAAATGTAAAATACAAAACTATAAAATTCCTAGAAAATAACATAGGAGATAATCTAATTGACCTCAGGTATGGTAATTACTTTTAGATACATCAACAAGACACAATCCATGAAAGAAATAATTGATAACCTGGATTTCATTTAAAGTAAAATGCTCTGCTCTGCAAAACACAATGTCAAGAAAATAAGAAAACAAGCCACAGACTGGGATTTGCAAAGGACTAATCTGATAAAGGACTGTTATCCAAAATATACAAAGAACCCAAACTCAAGAAATTCAACCATAAGACAACAAAATAAAACAAAAATTTAAAAATAGGTAAAGATCTGAACAGATACCTCACCAAATATATATTATGTATATAGCAACTAAGCATATGAAAAGATGTCCAACTTCATATGTCATTAGGGAATTACAAATTAAAACAACAGTGAGATACCACTACACACCTATAAGAATGGCCAAAATCTGGGACACTGACAACCAAATGCTGGCAAGGATGAAGATCAACAAGGACTCTTCATTCATTGCTGGTGGGAATGCAAAACGGTGAAGCTTCTTTGGAAGACAACTGACAGTTTATTAAAAAATTATACATACGCTTACCATATGATCCAGCAATTGCATTCCTTTGAAAACTTATGTCTACACAAAAGCCTGCACATTCATGTTTATAGCACCTTTATTTATAATTGCAAATCGTAGAAGCACCAAACTGTGCTATAGTAGGTGAATGAATGAATAAATTTTGGTACATCCAGACATAGGGATATTATTCAGAGTTAAAATTAAATTAGCTATTAAACCATGAAAAGACATGGAGGAAACTAAAATACATATTACTAAGTGAAAGAAGCTAATCAGAACATACTACATTCTCCACAATTCAAACTTTATGAAATTCTGAAAAAGGCAAAACTCTGGAGAAAGTAAAATGATCAGTGGTTGCCAGGGTTTAGGGCCAAAGAAGAATAAATAGGCAGAGTACCAAGCATTTTCAGGGCAGTGAAACCATTCTATCTGAGACTACAATGGTGGATACAAGTCATTACACATTTGTCAAAACACAGAATGTATGACACCAAGAGTGAACCCTAAAGTAAACTGTGGACTTTGGGTGATAATGATTTTTCAGTCTTAGTTCATTTGTAACAAATGTACCACTGTGATGTGGCATGTCGACAGTGGGGTATGTTGTTGGGGGAAGGGGCAAAAATTGTTGGAAATTGTTGGACTGTTCTTCTGAACACAAATTTTAGTCAAAAGACAAAAAGAAGTTTAGTTTATTTTCTTTGAGTCTATCCCCCCACAAGGTGACTGAAATCTTATTTTTAAAATGTGTCAGTGGCAATATCTAAATAATAAAAATTAATCAATTGTTCAATCATGATTTGTAACCATAGTATGTAAAAATTAAATTTGAGTACATTGAAAAATCACGGTGAAGTGCTATTATTGAAATGCATAAATGTACCATAACTAAACTTCAATTTTTGCTTTGAATGTTTGCCTGCTGGAAAGCAGGGCCAGCTATTTTACCTAACATTTAAATACATTTACAGATCTCATCTCCAAAAGCTGGGAGCTCTCTCACATGCTATGAAAATTACTAAAAGCTTCAATATCATACTTAACAGTCAGCATCATTAGCACTTATATTTAAAATAATAAAGAAAGGAATAGGTCACTGAAAAAACACACATTACAAACAGCATATATAAAGGTAGATAAATAAGGAATACGGATTTAGTCAAAGAATAGTATTCTTATTTGAAACCCACATACATGGCTTCTAGACCTACTTCTGCCACCACCATTATGTGGAAGGATACTATACCTTTACAACATCCAAACAATTCCAATTACATCCCTGTAAACTGAGGACTGAAATCCAATGCTTCCTCCACATCTACAACTAACAAATACTCCTATATTTTTTTCTATTTGAGGGAAGTAGAAACTTGCAGGTCAATATTCTGCTACAAATAAACACTTCACAAATCGCTGAGACCTGGATATTAAAACTTGTTGATTGATTTAATATTAAAATGTTAATAAATTATATTTATTTATTGCTAACCATGAATGTTTGTAAGAAGGATGTTACAGAATAGAACTTTATATTTTAAATGCTAATGTTTACTGCATTTGCAACATACTGCATTTTAAGGAATTATCTTGTACATGGCAACTAAAATTTCATGCCAATTTAAGGAAAACTCACTGATGTGTTCTTTCACTATTTCAAGTAAGAGTTAGATAAACAGTTTCACCAGGAGATACTTAGTAATTCATCATTTAACCAAGTTTTCATGAATTAAAAATTACAGCATTTTGATTAAAAAATCTCTCAATATAAACTGGAATTGTAATTTATGGGTAAAGAAAAGTGTTAGTAAATGAAGGAAACTCAGGTCATCTGACTAGAGATATAATCTTAAAATATTTTTCTGAAATATAGCCAAAAGGAAAAAAATATTATATTGAGCTTTGCTTCATTATATTTCTTTTTTTTAAAAGATTAGGCATTTAAAAAAATTAATTTATTTTATTTTATTTATTTTTGGCTGTGTTGGATCTTCACTGCTGCACAGGTTTTTCTCTGGTTGCGGCGAGTGGGGACTACTCTTTGTTGCCGGGTGTGGGCTTCTCATTGCATTGGCTTCTTTTGTTGTGGAGCACGGGCTCTAGTCATGCGGGCTTCAGTAGTTGTGGCACGTGGGCTCAGTAGTTGTGGCTCGTGGGCTCTAGAGTGCAGGCTCAGTAGTTGCGGCGCACAGACTTAGTTGCTCCGCAGCAACACGAACCCGTGTCTCCTGCATTGGCAGGCAGATTCTTAACTACTGCGCCACCAGGGAAGCCCCATTATATTTCCTTATTTCTAGCTAGAGTGCATACCTGGAAATGACCTGTCACATGGGTAGTGATTCTTACTTTTTCTTGTTAGATACATTTATATAACATGGGCATCACCTACATTTATTTCTTTTTTAGCATATATGTAGATATTTGGATAGAAAGATAGATTTGTTTCATGATAGATTTTATTTAATTTGAAAGTTCAGACACGCAGAGTAGAAAATATTTATTTTTTCAAGTGCATTAGGTAGGTTCAGGCTAAGTTGCTGTGACAAATAGATCACAAATAAAGTAGCTTAAATATAAGATTATATCCACTCATGTAAAATCCCTGAATGAGATGTTTAGCTTTGAGGGTTCGGTGTTGTTGCTGCCATCCTCAAAACCAAACTCCCTAATTGGCTCCAATTATCACCATTTCCCAGACAATATAAAAGGAAAACGTAGAGTCTAGAGAAAGTGGATTTATCTGCAAGGAGATGACTTGGAAATAATCCACATCATTACCATTTACATTCCATTGCCCAAAGGTAGTTACTTGGCTTTACTGAACTATTAGAGGCCTGAGAATTTTATTTTTAGCTGCAGGTTAACATTTTGCTTCAGCTGCAGGTTAACATTTTGCTTCACTAGCCTTTCGGATATTCAGGTGCTCTCTTTTTCTCTATGAGGGACACAACCTACTCTTTCACCAGTCCTACTATATTATCAGATCCAGCTTTATCTCAAGATGTCTGGGTTATGCACAGTTTACTCCACCAGGCTTGATGAGGCAGGAATTAAAAAGATATTGTTTCCTTACGTCCACCAGACTGGAAAACTCAAGAAGCGTTCAAGGACCAGTGTTAGTGGATTAATGGGAACTCACACACAACTGCTAATGACACTAAATTGGTACAACATCATGAGCAATTTGGCATCATTTAAAAAAATAAACATGTATATATTCAACAATTTGCCAATTCTTCTAAGTGTGTTTTTTTTTTAAGAAAAAAGTTAATGCATTTGCACCAAGGTACATGTTCAGATATACTTATATCAAATTTATATTTAGTAGGGAAGAAAAGGAAGCTCCCCTAATGGTTCGAATTTGGCTGAGATTCACTGGTATGGCTGTTTCTTTTTTTAAACCTGACAACGTTCAGAGTGGTTATGATTTTGTTTCCACTGTTCCGTTTTTATGCAATATTTATTGTTAACTATTTTGAATAGCTTTTTAAGAATTTTCCATCAATAGTACAAAAGACAAATAAATTATGTATATCTTTATAAAATAATAAAAGACATTACTGAAAATAAACGTACCACAACTATATACATCAATTCAGATAGGTCATAAATATGTAACAGTGGGCCAATTTAATGAAATGTACTGAAAAGAGCACACAGTTTTATGTGAATTGTATAAAGTTCAAGCCAAACAATTTTTTTGTATATATATATATATATATATATGTATATATATATACATATATATATATACATATATATATATATATACAACAGATGTATGTTTAAACTGTAAAGGAAGTCAAAGAGATGGTTAACACAAAAATCACAACTCTGGTGAGGAGATTTCCAAAGTACTATTTATGTTAAAATGTTCAAGCTGGGTGGTGTGGTCATCAGTATTTATTTTAATATAACTTTTTATATTGTAAATATATTCTAAGTATAATCTTTTGTGTGTGTGGTGCAGTTTATATAAAAAATTTCTGAAAGTGAGAGGATTTTTGGCAAAAACAGAATGTTTCTCAACACAGCTTCTTGATTGTTACATTTTTAGTTATCTTTATAAAGATAATAAATATGATTGTTTCTTATTATACCTTATACGTGGATGTTGATAGTTATCAAGAATTCCTCTGCTGCTTTCTAAATGTCTGACACACTCAACCCAGAATCCAGGGAGACTGTGCTGTTAGAATGGACTGCATACCTCTACCCTGTGCTCCGTTTTCCAGCTCTGTTCATCCACTGCTGTGATGGGCACAGGGGGAAGAAGGGGAAGGAATGATGGAGAGGCACAAGGGGGAGTCACTTCTCATCTTAATCCCCTTCCTGTCAGCCCTGCCTCTGCTGATTTGAAGAAAAAACAAAACAAAAAACTTGGGATCAGAGCCAAGGTGAGAACCTCAGCAACATCTACATTAGAAATTAAATTTAAAAATCCGGCTAAAGCCTTGAAAAGTAACTTCATTAGAAATTGTGATCCAAGGAGCATTGCATGTCTCATTGGTTAAGAATAAGAGTTTTTTTTTTTAATAAAAAGAATTCAAGGACGAGATGAGAGTTAATATGTCTTTATTATTTTTTATTGCATCATAAAATATCTAAGAGGAAAACTGGAAAAAAGTAAGTTGCAGCATTGTTTACAAATAGTCTAAATTTTAACGTCTTTTTCCAACATTCCCAGTCTCCTTGGAAATATGATTCCCTCCTACCCTAATGAGTTGAGAACATAATGTACATCAAAACATTCTTCTTTGTAAATGTGATACAAATTTAACTTTGGATAAAATGATCCTGCCTTATTAAAAATAAGGTTCCTTCTTCTTCTCATCCTTCTCATCCTTCTTCATTATTATTATTGCAATCATTGCTATCATTATTTATATTTAATAGTTCTGCTGAACTTTAATACTAGGCAAATGTGGAACACTATAGAAATCGGCCTTTAATGGTGACAAGCTGTCATAAGGTGTACTGATTCACTTATTTTATAAAATAAATTTATATGTATTAAGTGTGTTAAAGAAAGGCCTTTTCTTCTTTAGCAATGATAAAAGCAATCTGTTTTCCTCATGAGGTTTAACACTGGCAATGTTTTTAAATTTCAAAATTTCTAACCTGCCTGTTCTTAATGTTTTTTGTTTGTTTTAGTATATTTGTAAGATCTCAGATATGTTTGTACAGAAAAAGAGATGCACAGCCATTCAGATATCAGTTCACCACATTTTGACAGTCATTTCAGAAAATATTTTACAGAAAAGAGCCCCTTCCTTATTTCTGAAATATAAAAATACAGTATTAAATATATGAAAAGAATTTATTAATGTTCTATATTTAACATTTGGTAAAGAGACTGACCAAGAAACCAGGGGAAAAGTGTACTTGGCATAAGCAAAAAAAATATCTAAACTTTTTCAGGACATGGACATTTTCCTCAATACTTCTGGTTAAGTTTTTACCTATTTTTTGTTGAGGAAAAATTAGATATAAATATCAGTATTACACCATAGCTTATTAAAAGCTTACTGCATATATTATATTCTTGAACTTGTCCCTACACCATATAAAAGCCCTTGTTTTCTTCGACTGTCTTAATGCTTGTTTAATCCACAAGCATAGTTTTACTTTCTCATTTCTCACATATAATTAATCATTAGGGGTAACTGATTTTTCCAACAAAACCTGTTAACTGTTCTCTATCTTTATCTCACAGTGTAGTACAGTTATCCTTTGGTATCCATGGGGATTGGTTCCAGAACCCCCTGTGAATAATAAAATCCACGGATGCTCAGTTCCCTTATATAAAATGCCATGGTATCCCTATTAAATAGATGAATGGATAAAATAGGTTGTGGTATATAATATTCCATTTTATATTATTCAGCCATAAAAAGATGAAATCTTGCCATTTTCGACAACATGGGTGAAACTGGAGGGTATTATGCTTAGTGAAATAAATCAGACAGAGAAAGACAAATACTATATGTTTTGACTTATATGTGAAATCTAAAAAACAAAACAAACCAACAGATACAACAAAACAGAAACAGACTCACAGATACAGAAAACAAACTAGTGGTTACCAGAGGGGAAAGAGGTGGCAGGAGGGTTGAAGTAGGTGAAGGGGGTTAAGAGGTACAAACTACCAGTTACAAAATAAATAAATTGCAGGGATGTAATGTATAACACAGAAAATACAGTCAATATTTTATAATATTTTTATATAGTGTGTAATCTATAAAAATATCAAATCACTATGCTGTACACCTGAAACTAATATAATATTATAAGTCAACTATACTTCAGTAAATTAGGAAAAAAAACAAAAATAAATACAATGGCATAGTATTTGCAAATAACTTACACGTATCCTCCTATATGCTTTAAATCATCTCTAGATTACTTATAGTACCCAATACATTGTAAATGCTTTGTAAGTATATAAATACAATGTAAATGCTATGTAAATAGTTGTCTGTGCACAGAAATTCCAAGTTTTGGTCTTTGGAACTTGCTGAAATTTAGGAAAAACATATTTTTGATCAGCAGTTGGTTGAATCTCCCTATGCAGAACCCTTGGATACAAAGGGCTGACTATACAGACCACCATTTTCTACCCTTAGATCACTACAGACCTTTAAACTGGTCTCTCTCCATTCATGAGCCTCTCTGAATAATTCTATTCAATTATTCATGATGAGCACTTAAAGATATACATCTGATCATGTGTATTGCTCTGCTTAACAACTTTCCCTAGGCTCCACATTATCCTCCAGGTTAAGTAGAAACTCATTAATATGGCACAACAGCTCATGAAGTTCTGCCCCTGCTCCCCTAAAGTATCATCTCTCACCATATGTCTTTTCCATGTTCATCCCTCTGTGACCCCTCTCCCCAATGCCTTCTCTTCTTTCATCTGTTTAACTATTGCTTCTTCTTCACACATCAGCTTAGATGTTACCTATTCGCATAGTCATACTATAGAGGGTTTAACTATTTATTTAATTAGGTTTCATCTAATTAAATATTAGGTGTTTAGGAGTAAAAATTACAGCTTCCGAATACAAATCCTTGGAGGCTAGAGAAGTGTGTGAATGATTTGTGTATGCTATCAGTTAAATTTTGATTTAAATTGAAAGTGAACTTAAAGATAATATGGCCAGTGATATTTTTTTTTCTATGAAAGAATCTACCAACATTTAACCTGAAAAATAGACGGACTTGAAGGAAGGTAGTAGAAGAAAGTATTTCAGAAAGAGAAACAACATAACAAATATTACAAACTGGTTCTTAGTATACCTAAGTATCTGGATTCAGTTTAGAATGGCTGGAACAGAGAAGAGAGACAACGGCATGGAATGCTGAAAAAGTTGCATATGGTTTTGTGGATATCAAAATTTAAGATATGAAAGATAAATAAATGAAATTTTAGATTGAGTAGGTAAGCAGAATTCAGATGATAATTTGGGAGGGGGGTTCATTTTATGCTAATGTAATAATTCTGTGTTCTATTTTTGAAACAAGTAAGGAGATTTTAAAAGATGTTCATGAGGTGAGTAGCTGTTTCCCTAGCAGCCCTGTAGAAGATCTGGAGAGGCTTAAGAGTGGTGGCATGAGGACTAGTTAGAACTCTGAAACCATTTATAAATGCCTCCTGACCTGAGTGACAGGAGTCATTACCTACTGATGATTTCACCAGAGAGTTCAACTGCATTCCTCCAAAGGCAGAGACCTGGCTCTTAGCTCAATTATTCTTCCTACTGAGTTGACAATGGAATCCTGCTTTTGTTCCCAGGAAGCTTTTGAAGTTAAGTTATGGAAATATTGTTTGTACAGCATGAATATCCCCAAGCTTTATTTCATTTACCTTTTTTCACCTTCATACCTCTTACTAATAGGTGATGAAAGAGACAAGGGTATATATATATTTTTTGTTTGTTTGCTTGTTTGTTTGTTTTTTCGGTACGCGGGCCTCTCACTGTTGTGGCCTCTCCCATTGCGGAGCACAGGCTCCGGACACGCAGGCTTAGCAGCCATGGCTCATGGGCCCAGCCGCTCCGCGGCATGTGGGATCTTCCCGGACCGGGGCATGAACCCATGTCCCCTGCATTTGCAGGCGGACTCTCAACCACTGCGCCACCAGGGAAGCCCGACAAGGGTATATTCGACATCTCTTTCTTACACTCTCAAAATGCTGTCAATATAATCATATGTTGACCTGAAACAAATAGACTGCCAAATATTTCTTCAGCAAAGATGGGCTTCATTCAGGATCAGCAGGGAATTGCAGTTTGGGGTCTGCAACCATGGCAAGCCACGTGCAAGTCCCTGCAAGGCAAGGGAAGGAGAATGCTTTTATAGACAGGAAAAAGAAGTTGGGAGGGCTCTAGTTAACAAAGAGTCCATGGCTTTTCATTGGCTCAGTCCTTGCCGGGTGAGGAGTCTTTTTTTCTTTCTGTGGGTTCAGCTATGTCTCAGGGTGTGAGAGTTCCTCCTTCTTGTCTCCCAACTCTACTTAATTGAGGTTTCTGTTTATCAGTTTTTGACACATCTGATTGAGTATTGATAGGGCAGCAATGTCTTACTTGTAACTGCTATCCAGTGATTATCCACTGTCTACAATTCAGTGAAAGTACTTACATGTATTAGTTTACTACAGCAACTCATCTGAACCTCTCTTCTTGGCCCATGTCTCCAAAACTAATCATTCTTTTTGTCTTACATTTCATAAGTGGTCACCTCCATTTTCTTTATGTCATCTTGGATGTGGGAATTTCACATTCTCCTATATATTTAATTTCCTCAAATGAATTGTTGATCTTATTTCAACACATTTTTCCCATGCAGAATTTCTCTAACTCCTTTGTTAATTCTTCTCTATTAGGATTTTTTATACTCATGTGAGAGTTAAAACAAAATACATTCCAAGGCTTTCATCAAAGTTCTTTTAGGTTATAGAAACTACATTTTTAAAAAATTTAGTAAATAGTAGTAAAATCATTCACCACATAGAAAGTATAGGAAGATAGGAAGATAAAGAATTTCTACTTCTTAGAGAAGGCACTGTGGTATATTAACATTTATATATATTGGCTTTGAGTTATCTAGTTTTGTATTGACACCTATTTTCTTAAAATTGTCTGCTGAGTGATCTTAGGTTCCATAATTAATGCTATTAGGTCAATTTTCCTGTTGTTAAATTATATTCAGTAGTGATATGTATTAAGTGAGGTAACACATGTCAGTGCTTGGCATATACCCAGTCAATGAATTTACCTCCCTTTTCTTTCTTTCTACCCCTTCATTCTAATTATTTCTTCCAACAGATTTCAACAGATTTCTTTCTGTGTGAATTTTCCCTTGCATTATATTCCACATTTCCCAATATTTTAAAGGTATGTGAAAAAATATATTCTCCTTTACTGATGAGGATATTTTCTACCATTGAAAAGGATAATATTAAAAATGTTACTTTTTTAAAAGCTTCATCAACATTAACAACAGATATGAACTAAAACAAATAACACAGTATTTATTTCATATGGCTTTAACACAATCATATAACTGCTTACTTTGGCTATTTGTGATACTAAAAATAATTTGATAATTATAGATCCCTTACTTTAGTATGAAAAATATTCTTTTTCCTGAGCTAGCAGAGAACTTTGTAATTAGCATGCAATCAATATTTGAGTTGCTGATTATGTTGCTTAAGTTTCAAAATTTTATAAACTTTGATTTGCTTCCCAATGACTTTTATTTAATAATTCTTATTCTTCCTTTATAAGGGAAAATAAGCCTGCCAAAACTTAAAATCTAGTTCTCTGATTCATAAACTCTGCCACTTATTTTTAGTAATGATTTAATATCAGAGGGATAATTTGTATATTGCTGGAAGTTATGGAACACTAATCTCAGGGCTAAATTGTGTTACTTAACATTTTACAAAAATTTGATAATTATTAATGTTGAATTTCTTTGAGGTCTATGGATCTTTGTGCTGCCATTTCAAAAATGAGTAACCTGGAGCTACGTTCCATGACATTCCAAAGACCACACATACATCAATAGAATAGTGCCAAGAGGGAAAGTTAGACAATTTTGATGTCAATCACAATGCATAGGGCAATATCTCCTAACTTCATCTATTAGCTACACTGTCTCGAATCTAATGAAGTAAATCTCACTTAGAAAGTGAAACTTTTGTTAAAGCACTTCTTACCTATATCCTTACACTGATGGAACAGATTTTTCATATAAGTTCACTGTCTATATGATAAATTGACCTTAATCAAAGCACCCTGAATCGTATTACCAATGTAGAGGTCAAAAGTAACATTAAAGAGGAAAATAGCACTATAATAATAACTGATGGCTCAGTGGGCTGTGTGCTCAGGACTAAATACACACAGCAGGAAAGGAGAGGAGGTGATGTGAGTTCAGTTGGCCATCTATTTTAAGGGGGAATAAATAATCCTTTCAGGATTATTTGAAGAGCAGTGAAGAACTGTGCCTTTCTTGCTGAGGTGGTTAATTATACTTTGGATTTGTTCTTAAGGGAAAAGTAGTTCCTATTTTTCTACTCTTTGTATCTCTCAAAGTTATAAAGATAATTGCCACACGTGATTGCACCCCTGGTTAATATTAGCTGAGCAGATTAATAAAAAAATTAAATTAATTTATAATTTTTTAAAGGTTAGTGCAATAAAAGCAAAATATTTCATCTCTGTCTGTCCTTACTGACCAAAATTAAAACAGAACAAAACAAAATAACACAATGTTTTATTTCAGCTTACCTAAGCTATTACAATATTATCTCTGTCGCCAATTTGTAAACATTATAAGATAACCTTTACAGTGAAATTAAACTGGTCAATTTAATAAAATGGGTGCATTTAGTTTTTAACCATATTGATTTGAGAACATTGATTATCAACATAAACATTTAATTCAATTTTATAAAGTCAAAATAAAATATTGTAGTAGGCAAAGTCCTAAAAAAGAAGCCAATATATACAGAATAACAATTAAGGTATGTGAATTTCCACCTATGTAGCAGTTCTATATCAATTATCTCACTCAGCTGTATCAACAAAGCTGGAAAATGAATATTATTACACATCTTTGCAAAGGAAGAGACCTCAGCTGAAAGCTGTAAATAAGTCTTCCAATATCACACACTTCAAGGTTCCACATTTCCTTGTCTTCAAGTCAGTTTCACTAAATGTATTTTGGTCTCTCCAAAACTTCATAGCTACTTTTGTTGTAGATTTTAAATAGCTGATCCTTGATTCTAGAACAACTATTTCCTGTTTCCCCTACCTCTTAGAGTTAATAGTTTATTTTTAAGTCCCTGTTCTGAGCTAGAAAGTGTAATCCCCTCGCACCTGTCTTAGTTTAGTATTTTTTTAAATTCAAAATCATTCCCCGATGCTCCAAATGTAAGACTGGAGCCTGTTTGTACAAGGGATTGCCAAAACATAGCTGCCATATACAGCCTACTGCCTGTCTGAACAATCTCTGAGCTAAAAAATGTTTTTTACATTTTTGAAATGGATATAAAAGTCAAAAGAAGATTGATTTTTTGTGCAAAGTGAAAATTATACAAAATTCAAATTTCAGTTTCCATAAGTATTTACTGGAATACAACCACAGATACTTTTTATTACTAGACATTTAATAAACACTGGAATCTTCCTAGGTGGTTGTTAAGTAGCCATCAAGTACATGTCTGATTTACTGCCTGAGACCAGCTGTATCAGTTTCACCATCATGAAGCAACACGGGAAGCCTGGGTAATTTCAGGGATTTAAGTCAATGAAGACCATTATGAGTGAGGTAGATAAAAAGTGTGGTAAATAAAAAATAACTCTATGAATGGATTAAAGACCTAAATGTAAGGCCAGACACTATCAAACTCTTAGAGGAAAACATAGGTAGAACACTCTATGACATAAAGCACAGCAAGATCCTTTTTGACCCACCTCTTAAAGAAATGGAAATAAAAACAAAAATAAACAAATGGGACCTAATGAAACTTAAAAGCTTTTGCACAGCAAAGGAAACCATAAACAAGACAAAAAAGACAACCCTCAGAATGGGAGAAAATATTTGCAAACAAAGCAACTGACAAAGGATTAATCTCCAAAATTTACAAGCAGCTCATGCAGCTCAATATCAAGAAAACAAACAACCCAATCCAAAAATGGGCAGAAGACCTAAATAGACATTTCTCCAAAGAAGATATACAGACTGCCAACAAACACATGAAAGGATGCTCAACATCACTAATCTTTAGAGAAATACAAATCAAAACTACAATGAGATATCACCTCACACTGGTCAGAATGGCTATCATCAAAAAAATCTACAGGGCTTCCCTGGTGGCGCAGTGGTTGAGAGTCCGCCTGCCGATGCAGGGGACACGGATTCGTGCCCCGGTCCGGGAAGGTTCTACATGCCACAGAACAGCTGGGCCTGTGAGCCATGGCCACTGAGCCTGCGCGTCCGGAGCCTGTGCTCCGCAACGGGAGAGGCCACAACAGTGAGAGGCCCGTGTACAGCAAAAAAAAAAAAAAAAAAAAAAAGAAAAAAAAAATCTACAAACATAAATGCTGGAGAGGGTGTGGAGAAAAGGCAACCCTCCTGCAGTGTAGGTGGGAATGTAAATTGATACAGCTACTATGGAGAACAGTATGGAGGTTCCTTAAAAAATGAAAAATAGAACTACCATACGACCCAGCAATCCCACTACTGAGCATATACCCTGAGAAAACCATAATTCAAAAAGAGTCATGTACCACAATGTTCATTGCAGCACTATTTACAATAGCTAGGACATGGAAGCAACCTAAGTGTCCATCAACAGATGAATGGATAAAGAGAATGTGGCACATTTATACAATGGAATATTACTCAGCCATAAAAGGAAACGAAATTGAGTTATTTGCAGTGAAGTGGATGGACCTAGAGTGTGTCATACAGAGTGAAGTAAGTCAGAAAGAGAAAAACAAATACCATATGCTAACACATATATATGGAATCTAAAAAAAAAAAAAAGGGTTCTGAAGAACCAAGGGGCAGGACAGGAATAGAGACTCAGACTTAGAGAATGGACTCGAGGACACAGGGAGGGGAAAGGGTAAGCTGGAACAAAGTGAGAGAGTGGCATGGACATATATACACTACCAAATGTAAAATAGACAGCTAGTAGGAAGCAGCTGCATAGCACAGGGAGATCACCTCAGTGCTTTGTGACCACCTAGAGGGGTGGGATAGGGAGGGTGAGAGGGAGATGCAAGAGGGAGGGGATATGGGGATATATGTATACATATAGCTTACTCACTTCCTTATACAGCAAAAACTAGCACAACATTGTAAAGCAATTATACTTTGAAAAAGATGTTAAAAAAATTATTCACAGGATGCCCTAAAAATAAATAAATAACTCTATGATGAAAAAAGCCAGCCAATTACTAAAGAGTCCATTAATCAAAGCAAGATACATAAACAATATATAACCTCTTAGGAGATAAAGGGGATAGTGAGAAGAAGGAAATTGTGTGTGTGTGTATGTGTGTGTGTGTGTGTGTGTTGCAGATATACCATTTATTTTTTCTCTTGCAACCTCATGATTATACAAATAATGGAATCTATTTGACAAACAAAATATAACGTCATCCTTTTTCTGTATAAATATTTACATTTTCTTGTATTATCATTTAGATTAGTCTTTTCTCTCTTAAAGATAAAGATTTAATCATTAATTTGAATTGTACATTTTGAAATATGTAAGTAAAATCATAACTTAAACAAGCACTAGGAATACTTTTAAATTAGTTTCAAAATACTACACTTATCAAAATTCTGGACTCATTTTTTACATTATCAATTTAAATAAACAATCATTTTAATTTTCTGGTTCAGTGTTTTTATAATCATTTTTATACTGTGGAGGTTTCATGTATGATATCTTTTCTACAGGAACATTTAATGATGGAGAGTAGTGAATCCAAATTTTAGTCTCTGACTGGCAGCAGAATTTTAACTACTTCAATTTCCAATATTCCAATAGCTTATGTGTAATCCCTGATTATATCTCCAGGTTTTTAATATTCCTCACTCCAAAATACCTTGATCGTAGTAATTTCCAAGTTCTGCTTACAAGGTTAGGTTTCTTATTTTAATTTAATACTTTAGAACTCATCCATAATTCAGAATAATGCATGACTGATTAAATAAACAAACCTGAATAACTTATTGTAATATTAGGAAAAAAGGCAGAAATCAAAATGTATTCAACTGTTTCAATTATATTAAGTTTTGCAACCTATCGTTAGATTCAAATTTATGAACCGAACTGTTTCAAGGCCAAACATCATAAGTTCTTAAATAATTAAAAATTTTTTCTGATTAGAAGTTTTTTGGAAAAGAAGACCAAGAAATGTGCCCTCAGCTGAAATACAGGTCATGGTATAGTATCCAAATTTTACTCTGTGTTGATTACATTATGTCTTCCTTCCAAAATATCTTCCTGCTTGTTTCTATGGAGACAGTTTAATCTGTGTTGAACTGAATAGAGGATGATTAGTGTGCACGGCATGATGAAAGCAGATAGTATCTTCTCACTTGACCCTAGTGATTAAATTGGGTCTGTTTTGATTTTTCCCTTAGTATTAGGATATTTTCTGAATTTAGAGCATGACTCTAACTATGAAAACACAGAATTTCTGGGGTGACAAACGAGTGCTCAAGGTACTCAGTAATGTCTTCCACTCAAGGTAGACAGAACTCTAGCATGTCCAAGGAGTGCATAACTATTATCTCCATTTTGCCTTAAACTGCACAGTGGTTACAACCTTCAGGACTTTAAAATTCTCATTCTTCACCTGCCCAGACTAACTCTTGGCCAAAGACATACAGAAAAGCCCCATGAAAGACTTCTGGGTTCAAACTTTGGGATAGCTTACTATCTTCCAATAATATTCTCTGCAAATTTCAGCTGTTTCTGAAAACTGAGCTCCAGTGTTTGTATCATCAGCTCAGAAAGACAAATTCTCTCTGCCTGTTTCACATTCTTCAGGCACAGTCTGAAAGTGCATAAATATTGAAGGCCAGACTGAAGGTAACACGTCCCTTATTTGTCTCTTTTCTATCAAGTATCATGGATAGGTGTTTTCCTACACTTGAAAAGATTTGACTCAAATATTTGTTCCATTTTTATATTTTACTGTGTTACAGTTAGTCCAGTACCAGTACCTCCAAAATGGTCAGCAGCAAAACTGTTAACTAAAATGTCATCTTCTTTTTCATAACTTCGTTTTAAGCCTCACAGTTCCACTGTATATTCTTCATCTTAATGTCTGTCTCAAAATTGATAGCAAAGAAGTTTTGATTTCATCTTATACTAAAATAATTAAGAAATATATCTATTCACTGTTTCCAAGTAATTGGGTCTATTTTATGCAAAATTTTGTTTTTCATTTCTGCTTTTAATGCCTTCTTTTATCAGAATGTGGCATTAATATTTTATTTTTAAAAACTTACAGATATTTCCATAACAGCTTAATGTTTGGTAACTTTTGGATACATTTTCTGTCTGCTTGAAAATAATTGTTTTTATTGTTTTAGAGTACAAATTTCATACATACTGTTAATTATATGTGGGAGATTATCTATATTTTATGTCTAGTTTACATTTAATATTTGGAAACACTCTTGCTAAAGTTTATTTTTTTGTTTCTGCAAATGAATACTTAATTTTGTTTGCTTGTTTTGTATATTTTGACAGGTGTTATTTGGATTTTTCTTTAATTCTATTTTTCGGCTAGTAATTTAATAAATTCTATTTCTTATGTCAGATCAACACTTAAAAGCAAACACTATTCAGCGTTACTGTTATGTTTGCTTTTTTGAATGAGAATTATTCACAGTCATATTGCATAAGAAATCTCCTTCTCATAGGAACCCATTCCTATACCCTATTGTCAATTTCTCTGAAGGTTTGAAATGATGTATTCCATAACAACTGATAATGTTTGATTGCACCATTTTCAGAATTGTTTTGATTTGTAGAACTATTAATAATGATTCAATTCTTAGGGGCATGTGTCTTAGTATGTAATTCACCCTTGCCCACCACATTGCTCCTTTTCTTTGGACCCTTGTCAGTAACCAAAATGAAGAAAAAGTGCAGAGTGATAGTTGGAATAGTTTCTTGCTAGCTTATAAAGATCATTTTTAATTAAATGACCTCAACTCATGAAATGTTTGTGACTTTTCAGACTTTGCATAAAATGAAATAACATTCCGAGTGCTATTGAATACTAATAAAATCTTACACTGGCTCTTCTTTCTCTCCACTCCTCCCCCCCTCATATACACTCACACAATATAGCTATTAATCAATAATAATTGTAAAATTATTCATAGCTTGAAAACTGAAATAGGATAGCATTCTTTTTTAGAGTTCATATTGAATATAAAATATCAAATATAATAAGATAATCACATAACATAAAACATTGTCTTATAGACATTAGAAAGGTTATAACAGGTTGCTCTTTCTAATGTAAATTTGTGTGTGATATATGTAAAGAGGTTTCTTTCTTTTTTTTTTTTTTTGCGGTATGCGGGCCTCTCACTGCTATGGCCTCTCCCGTTGCGGAGCACAGGCTCCGGACGCACAGGCTCAGCGGCCATGGCTCACGGGCCCAGCCGCTCCGCGGCATGTGGGATCCTCCCAGACCAGGGCATGAACCCGTGTCCCCTGCATTGGCAGGCGGACTCTCAACCACTGCGCCACCAGGGAAGCCCAAAGAGGTTTCTTTAATGACAATTTCAACTGTTCATATTCTATAAATTTTCATATGTGATACTTTGTATTCCCTAGTAATAAATTTATTCACAAGTAATTAAAATGATTTATATACAGTGTTTTCATAAGCAGTGACCTCATGATTCTTGACTCATTTGGGAAGATAAGAAATGTGTATTATGGTGATAGGTAGAACGAAAATAATTCAGGCTAAAATAAATTATGTCAAACATCAACCTCATATTAACATGTTTTATCTGTTCTCCAGCTTAATCAAATTACTATTGTAAACCATTCACAGTGTAGTAATTTAATAACTTATAAATCTTTTTTTTAAAAAGGAAGATGACATTTAAGTCTTTTGTTCATCTGTAAAACAAGTTGTTAGGCTATTACAAATCTAAGCGACAACACATAATCTTGCATTCCAATCACAACATAGATGTTTATGGTATTGTTTTCCAAGTAAACTTGAGATGGAAGTGAATAAAACCTCATATTCATTATCAATCTGAAAGAGCCCACAAATCAAAACATCTTCCAAAACATGTTCTCTGTGGTTGGTTGACTACTTTTCTCCTGTCACAGAACAAATGGAAATAGATTCATTTTATTACATTGGGTGCCTGGAGGTAAATACATGTCTATGACATTTTAGAATTTTTTTTTTCCTGTAAATGTGAAACTCCCAGTGATTTATGAGAAAAATATATTACTATTTGATTGCTTCCCTCAAAGTCAATTTATCCTCATGTTTTAAAATTTATTTTATTGCAACTTGTGTACCAATAGATATGGACTTGAATTACATACTATTTAAAAGTAGAAAAATTTTGACTTCTAAAAAAGACTATGAAAAAGTATAACACAGAATGTAAGGTTAAAAATGAATCTTATGGGCTTCCCTGGTGGCGCAGTGGTTGGGAGTCTGCCTGCCGATGCGGGGGACACGGGTTCGTGCCCCGGTCTGGGGGGATCCCACATGCCGTGGAGCGGCTGGGCCCGTGAGCCATAGCCACTGGGCCTGCGCGTTTGGAGTCTGTGCTCCGCAGCAGGAGAGGCCACAGCAGTGGGAGGCCCGCGTACAGCAAAAAAAAAAAAAAAAAAAAAAAAAATCTTATAAGTGTGCCTATTTTTAATAGCATAAAATTGCTATTTTTGACACAAAATATGAAACCAAAATATCATAAGATTACTTCAAGTGCATTAAATTTATTTATATTTATGGTTGAATAGAAGAATTTCTTAGAAGAGGTTGATATTTTCCATCTTATTATGTACAACTTCACAAATTAGGTATAAGATACATATATTAGGCTAGCTATCTTTTGAAAAAATGTCTTCTTAAATTTTAATAATAATTAAAGAAAGGACATTTTCCACTGTAAGATTCTTTTCCTGTGTGCAGGCAAATAGATTTCTGCTATTACCTTCAATTGTAATATAGTTTATATGCCCCCCTCAAAGTATCTTCTAATTTGAACATGTAATTTACCTTGGCAATTTGGAACTTAAAGCTAGTGGTTCCAATTTGAAATTTGTAGGTGAATATTCTAGGTATAGAAAGGTCAATGTTATGTTCACTTTGTAATTTTCTAAAATTGGAATAATTCAATCTACCAATCTCTGGATGTATTTTAAAAATAAAAAAATCAAAGAGTAATTTTTAAATTATATATAAACAATAGTGATCGAGTTGTCATCATTTTCAAAAATGTGAACATACAATACATCAATAGTTCAATAGCATCATCTGGGGAAAAACAACACACTCAATTTCAGAGCTAAAAAATTTGGTTACTAGTCTTAGAATGACTTTAGGTAATATAATTAAATTCTCTGGGTCTATTTTCCCAGTGTTAAATGAAAGCTGTGAATCATATCATCTCTAGTTTTTTATTGGTGACAATATTTTACAATTTTTCAGTTTGGGAAATCATTTATTTCTTAATAATTATAATGATTTAGACATATAAAAGACATTCCAGAGTAAATGACTCACATTTCAATTTACTTTATAGTCTCAATGACAAAATTGGGAAAACACATGCTTTTAGAATAAGATTATCTCATGTGCTTTTGTCTAGTACAGTGATACCATACAAATACCAGTGTTAGGAAGAATCATTTAGTGAAGAGCTTTTAAGAAATGGAATATAAAACATATTAATAGGAGAAAGCTGTTCTCTAATTGGGCACTCCCCAAACTGGAGAATATAAAAGATTGTTCTAAGAGATTATATGTTATATAGGAAGAGAAGAAGGGGAAAAAGGAGAACAGGAATATGAAAAAGAAGAGAAATATTTAAGGTAATACTCTTCATCATGTTCTAGAAAGTTCAGCAAATAGATTTTATTAAAATTGCTGCAAGGTTTGCCAGAGTCTACAGCATGCAACATATTTTGGGATATTAAAGGCAGTATGGATTATACAACAATTATTTGGTAATAATTTTTTCATAAAAAGTACCATATAAAGAAGTATTCCTTGAAATACAACTGAGAAATGATGCTTAAGCTTTAAAAAGTATGAAACACTCCCTACTTTACACTCATTCATAATAAAAGACATTAAAATAATAAAAATAAAAAATAGTATATAAAATAATAATGAATTAAAACATATAAAAAGTAAAGGATGAGATATTGATAAGAGATATTACTCAAAATTGATCATGGGAATTTGTTAAATATGTAGACCATACAAATTCTTATTATCATGATGTTACAAGATGTGATAGATGATGTTTGAAAATATCAAACTGGTTAAATATTTGATTAAAAATTCATATCAAGGAAAATTTTTTAGTGAATAAATGACTTTAAAACAATGTGAAAGATCTGTTCATGCTGTTGCCAATGGCAAAATTTCTTTCTTTTTTATTGCTGAGTAGTATTTCATTGTATATACATACCACACCATTTCATTTTTAAGTTTTTTTTTTTTGATGTGGATCATTTTTAAAGTCTTTATTGAATTTGTTACAATATTGCTCCTGTTTTATGTTTTGGTTTTTTGGCTGTGAGGCATGTGGGATCTTAGCTCCCTGACCAGGGATCGAACCCGCACCCCCTGCATTGGAAGGCGAAGTCTTAACCGCTGGACCGCAGGGAAGTCCTCATATCACATCTTTATTGATTCATCTGTTGAACACTTTCATATCTTGGGTATTGTAAATAATGCTGCTATAAATAGTGGGGTGTGGGTATCTTTTCCAATTGGTGCTTTTGTTTTTGTTCTTTTTTAGATATATCCCCAGGAGTGAAACTTCTGGATCATATGGTAGCTATATTTTTAGTTTTTTGAGGAACCTCCATACTGTTTTCCACAGTGGCTGCCCCAATTTATGTTTCCACCAACAGTGTACAGCTTTTCCCTTTTCTCTACATCCTCACTAAAATTTGTTATTTGTGGTCTTTTTGATGACAGCCATTCTGACAAGTGTGAGATGATATATCATTGTAGTTTTGATTTGCTTTTCTGATGATTAGTGATGTTGAGCATTTTTTCATGTGACTCCTGGCCATCTGTAGGTCTTCTTTGGAAAAATATATTATGCTTTGTGAAATAAGCAAGATGGAGAAAGACAAATACTGTATGTTATCACTCATACATGGAATCTAAAAAATAAAACAAATGAATATAAATATAACAAAACAGAAAGAGACTCACAGACATACAGAACAAACTAGTGATTACCAGTGGTGGGAGCGGGGGATAAGACGGGGTAGGGAATTAAGAGGTACAAACTACTATGATAAGCTACAAGGAGTTATTATCCAGCATAGAGAATATAGCCAATATTTAATAGTAACATTAAATGGAGTGTAATCTATAAAATTTTTGAATAACTATGCTGTACATCTGAAACTAATATAATATTGTATATCAACTATACCTCAATAAGTTTTTAAAAAAATATTGTTTCTATAAGCCATCTATCCTCCAATAAAGCTGAACATTGAGAAAAAAAAAAACAATGTGAAAGAAAGAGAATCCATTAAATGAAAATAGAGTTTAAAAAACAATACATACTTTTCTTGTCCTTAACACTCTAAGACCAGACATGATGGTGACATCATAAGATCAAATGTTTACAGAAGTTAATAGTGTTTAGTCCTACAATTCATCAAAACAGTTACATGAAAAAGGCAATTTGATTAAACTCTGGTATGTCTGAAAGTCCTCTCCTGTTTCTTCATTAAAACACACATGCCACTCACATGTACACATGTACCTGCACACACATAGAAACACACAATTTGCCTCACAAAATACACGTTGTTGCTCATGATTGAACAACTTCAAGGGTGATTCAAAAGTCCACGAATCCCCAGGCTATTTGATGTCTCTCTTCATTACTTGGGCACTAAATGTAATCACAATGTCTTTAAAAGAGAAACACAGAGGGAGATTATAGACAGAAGACAAGGTGATGTATCCATGAAGGGAGAGATTGCTGTAATATGACCACAAGCCAATGAATGCCAGCAGCTGGAAGAGGCAAAAAATGAATTCTCCCTAGAGCCTGCAGAAGTAGCATAGCACTGCAGAAAACAACTTAATTTTGATCCAGTCAAACTATTTTTGTACTTTTGGCTTCTGGAATTATAAGATAATAAGTTTCTGTTGATTTAAGCACTACCTTGGGGTAATTTGTTACAGAAGTCACAGAAAACTGATGTAAGTATATTTTGGTAAAATTCTATCATTATCTCAACTATTTTGACATATTATATTGTCTCACACTCCATACTCTTCTCAATAAATATCTAAATGGAATACAGGTCTTGGCATCAAGAGTGACATTTGCAATATACTTATAATCTCAGGGAACAATAAAATAAGTAATTCATAATCTTAATATAATTTACTTCAGTCAGTTTAGAAAATTGAATACTGTCATTTTCAACTTTAAGCTTAATGCTCTATATATTTTCTTTTGAAATGTCCTTCACTTTTTAGGGAGTGTTCATTCACTGCAGAATTTCACTTAATCAGTAAAATATTTGCTTTCTTCTTACCTGTATGTTTAAAAAATATTCCTTTTGTTTTACCTGTAAATATTATCAATCTGGCATATTCTCAGAAACTCATAACCATATTTAATACTTAAGTGCACATGTTCATTTTGTCATAAATTGCTTGTGACTATTTAATAGAAGATACAAATGTATTTTGGGGAAAGATATTTTATGAGCAAGGAGTGGTTAACTCTTCCAGTGATAATTTAGAATTTCTTGTATGCAAATGTGCAAACAATGTATTCAAATGACACAGTAAATTTAAATCACATACCAATTATTGTCCAGCATACTATATATGTGAAATCTTAAGCAATTATGAAATCAGTAGATTTTACACAGGTATAAATTTACTAATTCACTTATTCATACATGTGTCTCTTAAATTAGTCAATAGCTTCAATCTGGTTTTCCTGACATTTTCCCAAAGAATGTAGATGCATGTACAGGCCTCTCCTTTTTCTGTCATTAACAATATGAAAAAGGACCTATAAAAGTAGCAGCAACAGAAAGTTACATATCAATAAAAATACAATCCAATTATGCTCCACAAAAGTTTAAAAGATGTGGAGGTTTTTGCAGTATAAAAATAGCCCAAATTAAAATATTTTATTAAGAAAAACATAATATACTGAATTTTTAGACATTAGGCATTATTAGAATCACCACTGTGTTATGTACTAGGGGAATGCAGATGAGTGAGAAGAGGAAGAAGAGCCTAAGGAGCTCAGAACATGACTTAAAATCTGACTTTATTAAACAACATGCTATAATAGAGATAGAAAATCATTCCTATAGAAGGTGAACCAAGTAGCAAATCATTTGACGGGGAGGAAGGTCAATTCAGAAAGGCCACAGAGAAAGTGAGGCTATTATTGCTATTATGGTGAAGTGGGGGAAATAATCTGGATATTAATGAAAAAAAAAAAAGGCATGTCCTGAGCCTTCTCGGTATTCTGATATAATACAAACAGAAATCAGGAGAAGTGGGTCTGCTCTTCTAAGGAAGAAGAAGCGAACAATCTGGAGATTGAAAAAACAAAACAAAACTGTGAGCACTATAATAAATAATAAATATAAATGAAGTGGTGTTTTTTGTTCTTATTTATTTTATTACTGTGTTTCTGAGTTAATTGAATTGAATAGATGAGTAGTTTCTCTCATGTCATTTAACATACAGACAGTCCTCACTTGGGATTGTAAAATTGATGGTGTGAGCTAAAACCAAGCAAAGCTATCTTAAAATTCAATGGGAAAAATTATGATGGTTCCATGACCTTTAAAAACTTTTGTCAAAATATTAAAAACTCTCTTTTTGTTGGTTATATATTTATAGGTGAATGAAAAAATAGTAAAACTAATATTTAGTTATTATACACTGTATTAAAACATTTGAAGCATTAACAATCAAAGTGGTTTACATTCTTTGTAAAGAAAACTCATGAAAAGTACTTTGAATAGTGCTTCCTTCTCCAGCTCCTTTTATAACTGGTGATATAAAATAATTTTTCTATGCCTTGGAGAATTGTCATTTTCCTTCCAAGTTTGGGTCAACTTTCCATATTTTATGCTCTGTACTTTCAATGTTGTTAAGCACCTCCAATAGTTCTATTAACATGAAATTTATTTTCCAATATTACTTACTCTGGGATATTTCTTTTTAAAAAATATTTTATTGAAGTATAGTTGATTTACAATATTGTGTTAGTTTCCGTTGTACAGCAAAGTGATTCAGTTATATATATATGTATATGTATATATATATATATATATACACACATATATATATATTCTTTTTTCAGATTCTTTTCCCTTATAGATTATTAAAAAATATTGAGTATAGTTCCCTGTGCTATACGGTAGGTCCTTGTTGGTTACCTCTCTTATGTAGAGTATACATGTTAATCCCAGACTGCCAATTTATCACAACCACCTTCTTCAGTTATGCTGCTAAGTTACCTTCACTATATTCCTCTCGCTGCATATCTTAAGTCTCCCAAAGAGGGCAGCATCGACATTTCCATGATCAGTCATCCTAATCACATCCATTTTTACTTCCACTGTTACCACTTTTCATTTCTTTTCTGTAACTTTGTCTTTCCTTCTTTTGTTTATCCATTTTTGTAAAATTTCACTTGCGTTTATCCATGGGAGACAAGGTAGCAATGCAACTGCATGCTTTTCTGCCTTTATGGGACCTGAATTACAGATGCAGAGACCAATTCCTGACAGACTCTGAAGGAAGTGATGAGATTGGTTACTGATCATGATGTGCATCTGTCATTTACGTAGTGATGTATGGAAAGAGGAGGTAGCAGCAAGTTTGTACTTTATCCAATTATTCACAGTTGATATATCCAAGTAATTTAATTTGAAGTATTTGGAAATTGGTATTATTTAAATAAACCGTGGTAAATAAAACTTATATAAATCAGAGCCCTACAAAGCAAAGGCTTATATGCTAAAATAGAAATAAGATTATTGAAATATCAAATAAATGTAACATATAGGCAAATCCAAGTATCAATGGGCAATCATTATTAAAGGTGCGGTGTAAGATATAACATTTTTTTGGTCAACACTTTCCAATTTTATTACACAAAGTGGCAGTAAAACATGAAAATGGTAACTTGGTGTGTATCCAAAAGGATGTCAAATTTGAAATCCTCGGCCTGGGAGTCTGAGAGTTGCTCTGTATCCTTCCTCTCTGTGGTCTGTGGTCGGTTGGTTCACTAGTAACTGTGGCCTTTCTGTTCTCACTTTGCCCACACTACCTGGTGACTGACCCAGAGCTGCCCCTTCTTAGACCACCACTCTGCCCTTTGCTGGTCTCCATTTTCCATCTGAATACTCATCCCTTAAACACATCTTCAGATCCTAGTTTAACCCCACCAATCCGACTCTCTCCAGCCATGACTCCCCATCACCTGGTGATCCAGAAGGCCAAACCCTTGCCTCCACAGCAAGCCTGCCCTTGCTGCCTTCTTTGGCCTCATCCCCTCCCTGGACATTACCATCTACCTGTTTCTATGGTTCGCACTGTCTGGAGCACCTTCCCTTTGTGGCCCTCCCATGACAGCATCACAGAGCAGGTAGCCAGTTCCCGCATCCCAACCCAGGCCTCGCTGAGCCTGTGGAGGAAGTAAGACCAATGTCCTGTTCTGCCTGATGTCCAGACCCCTGGGAAGGTACTGTCGCCCAAGTCAACTTGGGTGGCTCATCAATCTCCTGGGTCTGCTGGCCTCCCCCAGTGAACAGAAATTAATTCTGGCACTCAATATCCCATCTTCCTTAGGCAGGGAGGCACATGAACGACCCACCTCCTCCCCAGCTGAGTTCCTACCACCTTCTCTCCCCCTCTCCCCCATCGATGCTGTTCCACCCTCACCCCCTCCACAGCCCAGCACTCAGCCCTTCCTGAGGGCCACACAGAATTACTGAGAGAGGCTGGCTCATGAGACCTCTACTGCCAGACAGCAGTGATAGATTGATTCCTGCTGAAAGGCAGAGAATTGCATGTCTAGTTTTTCTTCTTCCCGTTAAGCACTGATAATTTTGCTGTGGAACTTGTAAATTCATTGTAGGAACCAGCTGGCAGCTTCCTTGGCTTCTCCATCAAAACCTTGGTTCCTACTCTCTTGGGATGGAGGAGGTCAGGGAAAGCACTCCACACTTGATTCTCCCAAACACACGGTGAGGAAGGCCAGCCAACATAGTGATCATAGTATTTATTTATTTATACAAACAACAACAATAGAACCTAATTACCATAAGAATTATGTTTACTTCAGGAACTCACTTAGCATGATTTCCCTCCCCCTTCCCCCAGGGTTAGCTTTAGTTCTTCCAAAGAAAATTATCTTAAGCTTCATAATTAGAAGAATAATTGTCTCGAGCAAATCTTCAATAGCCCAAAGTTAAAAGTGATCTATAGCTTTTATTTAGGCATTTATGAGTAAACTTATGAGCCTGGAAGATTTCAAGCAAGAGAGTATAAAAAATTAATAAAGAGAAACTTTAATTAAATAGAATTGCGAGACCAAAAGGGGGAGCTCTCATGGCCCCCTTATTATAGCAGAGCCCAATAGGAAGAAGAAAGACTCCACTTCTTTCCTGGCAGGGACTAAGCCAACGAAAAACCATGGACTCTTTGTTTACTACAGCCCTCCCAACTTCCTTTTCCTCTCTAGAAAAGAGTGCTCCTACCCTTGACTTGCAGGGACTTGTAAATGGCTCAACATGGTTGTAGACCCCATACTGCAATTCTCTGCTGATCTGGAATTAACCCATCTTTGCTGGAGAAATATCTGTCAGTCTTGTTTCAGGTCAAGAATGGTAATATACGAAAGAGCAAGCTTTAACTCCCCCTTCTCCTCCTCAGAATCTGACAGAAGTGTTCAAAGGAGAATAAAAATAAAAATAAAATGGGGGCTTTAATCAGTGTTAAAAACAAGAGATAAAGCAAATTGTTCAAAATTCAAATACTTTTTTAAAGATATAATGACAGAAGATTGCTAATTAAAGGAAATCTGTTATTAACTCTTACCCTACAGATGGCAAAAAAAAGTTGTGAGATGTTACATGAGGTAGACAAAGGAAATTGTGACAAATCTCATAGTATCAAATAAGCTGTAGGAGTGAAAATCAAAGTTGATGACTGGTCACAGGGTTGATGGCAATTCCTGCCTTTTAGTAACAACTTTTTATTTCAAAGGCTGTGGCTGCACTGCTGGAAATGCAAACACTGAGGTGACATATTGGCTGCACACTAATTCTCTATGGAGGTATGATTCACTTCAATGTGGGGGAAGAACCCTGAAATCAGATGAAATTTCTTAATTCTGGGGAAAGAAGACTAGAAGAGAAGAGAATGCGAGTAATTGGAAAAGTGAAAATTACCCGAAGCCACCTTTGTTCAGTATAATTAATATTTAGATTCAAAATCTTAAAGTACGCAGGAAAGAGTTTTAAGCAGTGAAACTAAGCTTCTACAAATTTGGTTATGGAAATGAGGATGAAGAAATCACTCTTTCACTTAGCACAGCTGGAAGAAAAGCAAGCACTGCTCTCTTTTTCAATGTTTTAAAACTATATACAATTTCCATTGAATATACTCTGGCAATGATATATTTAGTGGTTAGCCCTAACAATTTCAGATGCTGATTATGCTCCTTCTGGATCTTCAGAGTTAAAGGGCAAAATGTTTTTGATGCCACATGGTTCATAGGGGCCTGGTGGAGGTAAGGCTTCTTTATGTTCACCATTTCTATCAAGAGCCACAGTGTTTGAATATAATTTTTTTTCACAATACCTTATACAGAGGTCTAGGGGAAATTGCTACAATTCTCCTCCCTACACAACTCAGACGAGTTTTTGTCACACTCCTTCAGTAAGGATGATGCTTCTGAGGATGGTACATGTCAACATTGATGGCAACATGGAAGGAAACAATACAAGTCATGGTTAAACCTTGGTGACAGAATCAGATTTTGGTTTTTGATTACTTATATTTGTCATTAAAAACATGAATTTCCTTATTGTATAGATATGTAAGCCTTTATTTCTACTGATATTTCCTATGTAAATATCTGTTTATGATTTTCATTGTTAATTAAGTTGAGTTAGGTAAAACTATATGAATAAGAAGCGGTTTGTATTAGTTTTTTTCTTAAACAAAACTTTTCCCTGACTGTTCACCTAAAAACAACTGACAGAACAATCATGACAAAAAAATATGTAGATACATTCCCTAGATGATTACACGTATGATCACCATATGCAGCCTCTCGCTATTCATAGGATAAAGGTGAAGCCCAATATGAAAACAGATTTCTGATGTTTTGAGAAGTCTTAGCAAAGCTAAATTAGGTAGAGGTGATGCAAAATTGGCAAGAATCCCCATACCATGAGCTGAATATTTACCCTTTTCTCTCTTTCTTCATTCCTCTCCCTACTTTACAATTATTCTATTGAACATCTATTTTGGGGATGGATAACAAGGCAGGTGATTATTAAGCCTAATGTATGATATTTTATGGCAATTAACAATTGATTTTCAAAGTTCCATATCAGAAAGTTTGTGTAAATTGAAACATCTAATAAGAATATTTTGCTGAAGCACTGTGATATTGCTAAAATGTTTTTGAGAATTTTTATAACTTTTCATATTTGTTATTTATTTCCTGGGTTTTTTTGCTTCTTCTGCTCAATTTTTAAATGGTGTTTCTGAATTTTCATAAATACTTGATATTAAATTTTTACATGTTAGGCTTAGTGGTAATTTTTTTTTCACTATTTTTGCAGACATTTTCTCTTTTTCAGTTTTCTCTTTGCTTTTTAAATTTTTCTTATAAGTCTTTTTGTAGTTCCAGAAAATAGACATTTTATTTTCCACTGTCTCTTTAATGTCTCTTATATCTATAGAAATGAACATGTTTTCTCCTCTACATATAACCACAATCCTCCCTATAGTTGCTTCCACCTGACAGTCTCCAAATTAAATTTTAGATAAATTTCTATTATGTCAGAAAAACAAACATTGTGAGCGTTATGATAAAGTGATTACCAAAACTGCTTCCATTCTCTAGTATGACTTTGCAACTCATTAAATCAACAGGTAGTGTCTATTTCCTTAGTACTGAATTATAGGTTGTCCTTGTAACTCACTTTGGCCAGTGTAACTAGAAGCAATGTTGTGCCAATGCTGAGTTTAGCCTCCCTTCAAGAAGCCTTGCAAAATGCTCCTTTTTGTATTTTGCCTTCACTGTGGGAGATGCTGAAGTTAGGCTACTAGAGAGCATAAGACATAGACTGTGCCAAGTCAGCCCTGGCTTTCAGCTCAATACTCAGAAATACAGACAGAGAAACCAGCTAAGATCATCTGAGCTGCCTAGTTGACCTTCAGGTAAACACAGACACAGAGTGAGCTTTGCTGAATCCAGCTCAGATCAGCAAAATCACCCATGTGTCCCAAAGACTCATAAACAAACTAAGTGATAATTGCTATATGCAATGAAGAAACTGTGTTTTTACAAAAAAAAAAAAATGTGGCATTTTTGTGGCAATAAATAACTGATCCAAGCAAACACCTTTCAAATGTATGTATATTTAACTATATATTGTTTATGTGTTTTATTGCACTACTGTGTAGTGTGGATTGCAAAACATTAAAAACACATATTGATAAAGGACAACAGGAAAACAAATGTAAATTAAATATTTTCCTGTATATCCATTTTGTGTATTTATCCTAAAGTATCTAAAGTGTCATTTCTTCTGGGAAGCCTTTCCCATATTATGTTCCATATACTATATGTCTCCATGGAAGCCTCTGTTTCTCCTTTCTAAGGACTTATAACATTAGAAATATTTTCTCATATCCATCTCCTTTCTAAATAGTAGATCTCAAGAAATCAGGATCTGCATCCATCTCCTTCATTGCTCTATTTGATGCTAAGGAAAATAACCATTCAATAAAATACAGCAAAGAATAACAATTTACTCTTTTACATTGTCAAAGCTATTGTTTTTTCATTGTGATTTTCTTTATTTTGTAATATTTGTAATTCTTCCAACTCTAAAGGAAATAATATATTTTACTTTATTTTATGTCTTTAATATATCTTCCTAGCTTTGCCTACCTTTTATAAATCTGTGTAGGATATTTAAATAACTACTTTAACTATTTAAATAACTACTTTAACTATTTAAATAACTATTTTTCTCTAAATTATGTACTAAGTTATCCATTTTTTATATTGATTTTTAATGCCAAACAAAATGCAATTTTTGTAAATTGATATAGCCACTATAGAAAACAGTATGAAGGATCTTCATATGATTCAGCAATTCCATTTCTGGGAATATATCCAAAAGAAACAAGAATACTAACTCAATAATATAGCTGCACACCCATGTTCATAGCAGCTTTATTCACAATAGCCAAGAAATGGAAACAGCCTAAGTGTCTATCAATCTATGAATGGATAAAGAAGTTGTGGTATATCTATCTATCTATCTATCTACATATATATAGAAAGATAGTCATAGGAAAAGAGATCAGACTTGTGGTTATCAGAGGCAGAGTGTGGGGGTGGGGGAATTGTATGAAGGTGGTCAAAAGGTAAAAACTTCCAGTTGTAAGATAAATAAGTACTAGGGATGTAATGTGTAACATGATAACTAATACTAATACTACATGGTAACTAATACCTAATACTGCTGTATAATATATAGGAAAGTTGTTAAAAGAATAAACCTTAAGAGTTCTCATCACAAGGAAAAATTTGTTTTCCTTTTATTATTTCTTACTTTTTATTGTATCTATATAATAAGGTGGATGCTCGCTGAACCTATTGTGGTAATCATTTCACAATATATGTAAATCAAACCATCATGGTGCATGCCTTAAACAGTGAAATATGTCAATTATTTCTCAATAAAACTGGAAAAATACATAATGCAATTTGTAAGCTCTTTATAACTCCAGATGAATATATTCAGATTATTTCCCAGTATAGCACATTCTTAAACCGTTATATAAAATAAATACATTTTTTGTCAAACCAGTTTTTAACCAGACAGAATTATTTGAAAGAAAAAAGACCTATTTAAATAGTCGAGAGTAGGACAAATTTATTATGTGGGTGCCAGAGGGTCTAAGAGATTAAGTTTAGTGAGTATTCCTAAATTATAGGAAGAGAAATCTGCTTGGACTTGAATCTACTTCTGTGTCCTGGTTCTTCCCCTCCTCCACTCCCCAGAATAGGTCATTCCACTCTTCAAAAACCATGCTATGACCTTTCTGCTTCAGGGGCCATCACAAGTAACTGACCAGTTTCTATGACTTAATTTATATTCCCTGAAGAGTATCTGATTGGCTTAGCTTAGATCAAGTATTCCTCTTTAGACAGCTATTTCGGTTACCCACAATTTATTACTTCTAAAAACAGGTACATGAACAGGATATCAGATTTATTTCTACTATGGTTAACTGAGAGAGATATACTAGAAACAAAATATTTCATAAGCATTTACTATGCCAGATATAAAGTGGGTATCAAGAAACATTTTACAACAATAAATTAAAATGTTTTAACATAGAATTTATTAAACTTCTTACAAAATAGTAATAACTACTCTCAAAACAGTATTGAAAAAGAAATCCTATTCACTGTAAATAAATATGTGACTTCCATAAGAAATGTTTCTCATAAAATTTAAAAATGTAAATCCAAGCAGAAGACGAGTTAAATAACTAAAGAAATAAGCAATAAGGTTGCCAATTCTTTCAATTTAATTTTATATTTGCAGAATATTTCAATCATTATTACAATGGAATTCATTCTGGGATTTGAAAATAACTAATTGTGAGTTTTATCTGGAAGAGTAAATAATTAAAAACTAAATTTACTTCTGAAAATGAAACAAAATGAAAAAGAGGACATTATGGGTTAAATAGTAAATTGTATTTAAGACTATAATATCTAAAATACACAGTGTAAAGCTATGTATAAATAAGTTAAATTACTCTTAAAGAAAAAGTGTGTGTGTGTATAATATATATCTTATAATAAATATATATATTTATACACATATAATTATAATAAAGGGAAGTCATTCAAAAGCTTTTTAAAATTTTTTTAAAAAAACAAGAACAACAAATCAATACCAAAGAATAAGAAGAGTGTTCAGAAGAGTACATTAAGCCAGTGAGTAAATACATAGAAATATTTGTAACTGAATTAACTAAAAAGTAGAAAGTAGACATTAGACAGCATTTTTACCAACCAAAATTATAAAGTTTCAAAATAAACCCCACATGATTCAAAAAGTTGTCAGTGGTTTAAAAGTGCATTTTAAACATTAATACAGATTAATACAGAGATTAATACAAATAACATAATCAGATTCTACCAAACCCAACTTGCCTACAGAATGTAACTACAAACTCTGGACAAAATAAATAATATTTTGAAGGCACTAAAAAGTAAACAAAAATAGGCAGGCTTTGATGGCGACATTTGGTACAAGTTTGATTTGGTTGGAATATCTTTATTTTCATGATTTTTACCTTAAGGTAGGTCCAAGATGCTAACATGGGGGATGGCTTAAACTCAAACACACACACACACACACACACACACACACACACACACACACACTCCTGTCTTTCTTGGCTGAGGAACCAAAGATCAGAATTCAAGGCAACTACAGCCACTGAAACATTAGTGGAAAGTCCTCCAAGTCAGTGGGAATCCTAAATTCTGTGTGCAAGTTCTGCCTGAATCCTTGGGCTCTACCATGATCACATATACCTGCATCAGTCTAGCTACACTTAAAAGATCTGAACAAAAGTTTGCATTGCCACCCAAGAGACAGAGTTGGCAGTTTGATTGCAACCCTGTTGATTTCTGCTTAGTAACTGAATCAATAACTTTCAGAATATTGCTGAATCTAGAGTGTCCACAATATAACTTTTGCAATATCCAGGATAAGACCAAAACTACTCAATATAACATAAAAGGGAAAATATTACAGGTTATCAAGAGAAAAACAATTAACAGGGAATGACCCCCAAGATGACCAGATGTTAAAATTAGCAAACATGAATTTTAAGATAGCTCTCACTACTATATTAAATAACATAAAAAAACAAACAAACATGCTTTCAGTGATAGAAAAGACAGAAAAAGTCTGCAGGTAAACTGTAAAAAAAAAAAAAAAAAACAACGAAAATTCCCAAATTTAAAAAATAGATATGGGATAAAAACAATTCACTAAATAGATTTATTCAGAATGGTGATAAAAGAACAGAGCCAGTGAACTTGAATATAAGTGAACTCTTCTGAAGAAGAGAAAGAGAAAACAATTTTTGAAATGAAAATAAGCAGTGTCTCATTAATGTTTGGGAAAAATGTATAAAGGTCTCATATATGTATAATCAAAGTCTCAGACAAGAGGAAAGAAAGAATAGAACAGGAAAAACATTTGAGAAAATAATGACCAAAACATCCAAAATTTGGTGAAGGCTATAAATTTTCAGATTCAAGTTCAGCAAACTCAAAGCAGTATGATTAAATGTAAACTATGAGCTGGCACAAAAACTAAAACAATTTTTAACTGACACAAAGATAAAGAGAAATACTGAAAACACAGGGAGAAAAATATAATAACACATAGAGGGAAATATAAGTTTACATCACCAATAAATTTTTGTCAAAAATTAGTGAGGCAAGAAGATATTGGACCAACCACTTCCAAGTGGAGAGAGAAAAAACTGTCAACCCCAGAAGTCTATATCCAACAAAAATACCCTTCAAATATAAGGTAAAATACACATTCCTAGATAAACCAAAGTTTAGAGAGTTGCTACCAGATTCTAGGAAGATCTCAGGTCTGCAGAAAGAAATGGAGATCATCAGAAATGGAAACTCTCTGGATGAATATAAAAGACAATGATTTTTCTCAACATTACTTTAAAGTAAAAAGAAATATTAAAAAGAATTATAATAATTTTTGTGGGGTTTCTTATATATGTAGGTATATTACATTAAGATAATTATAGCAGGAAGTACAGCATGAGGCTTACTTAATGGACCTATAGAGTTACTAGGTTTTTATATAATATTGTACAGTATTAATTCTAAGTAAACTGTGAAAAATCGAGGATGATTATTGTAATCCCTAGGTCAATCATACGCACACACAAAACCAAACAGCCTTAGCATAAAAGCCAATAGATAAAATGGAATAGTAAACTTATACAGGTCATTTGGAAAACAATACAGTAATACATTTTAACATATTCTGGGATTCTTATTTATTAACTGCCTAATGATGAGAACTTACATAGTGATTACAGAGCAAAACTGCATTTTGACAGAAACACTTGTAAAAATACTGACAATGGTTGTTTAACCATATAATTTTATATTTACTAAAGTTATACATTTTAAAGTTCTATACATTTTATTGTGGAATTTTTACCATTTTATTTTACCAATGCCCTTACAGTTGTAAAGACTATGTTTTTAGTTATTTAGTCCTTTTTCTTCATTTCTCTCAAAAACGTAAACTCCTATGTGGAGTCAAAGCTTCTGAATTTCTTTCAGTGCTCTTTGAAATAATGTTACTGCATTTCTGTCTCAAATAGCATTTATCAGAACTACACAGTGTGCTCAAGAGATTGGTTAGGAAAACATATTACAGCAACCTTCCACTATTTCAAGGTTAAGTGATTTTTTTTTTTTTTTTTTTTTTTTTGGCGGTACGTGGACCTCTCACTGTTGTGGCCTCTCCCGTTGCGGAGCACAGGCTCCAGACGTGCAGGCTTAGCGGCCATGTTCTGTGGCATGTGGGATCTTCCTGGACCGGGGCATGAACCCGTGTCCCTTGCATCGGCAGGCGGACTCTCAACCACTGCGCCACCAGGGAAGCCCAAGGTTAAGTGATTTGACATAGGTCAGAGGAAAGATAAATGAAAGTACTAAGAGCAGGGTCTGGATAATGTAAAGAGCTTGTTTTAAATGTATTCTTCAATGTTAGTTTCTAAATCAGAGTTTTTACTTCACAGAGTAGAGGGAAATTAAATAACTAAAAGAGTAACTCTGATTAAAATTTCCACCAGTTCAATTCTGTTATCGCATATATTTTAATTTTCCAAAATGATATATTTCCTTTACATTAATGAAATAAAATGGATACTGGATGCTGTCATTCAGTAAGTGTTTATACAGGTAGATGAGTGGGAAACAATTATTTGAGAACCACAATAAGTTAGGCCCCTTAGATGAAAGAATCTTTGAAAATTTGGTAAAGAAACAATATCTAATATTCTCCAGCTCTAAAGAGACAATTAAGCTGGACCTTCAAGATGGCAGAGGAGTAAGACATGGAGATCACCTTCCTCCCCACAAATACATCAAAAATACATCTACACGTGGAACAACTCCTACAGAACACCTACTGAACGCTGGCAGAAGACCTCAGACCCCCCAAAAGGCAAGAAACTCCCAGGTACCTGGGTAGGGCAAAGAAAAAAGAATAAACAGAGACAAAAGGATAGGGACGGGACCTGCACCAATGGGAGGGAGCCATGAAGGAGGAAAGGTTTCCACACACTAGGAAGCCCCATCACTGGTGGAGACGGGGGGTGGGGGAAAGCTTTGGAGCCATGGAGGACAGTGCAGCAACAGGGGTGCAGAGGGGAAAGCAGAGAGATTCCCACACAGAGGATAAGTGCCAACCAGCACTCAGCAGCCTGAAACGCTTGTCTGCTCACCTGCCAGGGTGGGTGGCAGCTGGCAGCTGAGGCTTGGGCTTCAGGGGTCAGACCCCAGGGAGAGGACTGAGGTTGACTGAATGAAGACAGTGTGAAGGGGGCTAGTGCACCACAACCAGCGTGGAGGGAGTCAGAAAAAAGTCTGGAACTGCCGGAGAGGCAAGAATCTTTGTTTTGGGTGCACAAGGAGAGGGGATTCCTTCCTGGTGTGCCCACAGAAGGCAGAGCACCACCTAAGCGAGCTCCAGAGATGGGCGCAAGTCATGGCTATCAGCTCAGACCCCAGAGACACGCATAAACTGCTACTGCTGATGCTGCTGCCACCAAGAATCCTGTGTGCAAGCACAGGTCACTATCCACACCTTCCCAGGAGCTTGTGCAGCACGCCACTACCAGGGTCCCATGATCCATGGACAAGTTCCCTGGGAGAACACACATGAGCCTCAGGCTGTTGCAATGTCATGCCAGCCTCTGCGACTGCAGGCTCCCCCGCATTCCAATTCTGACTACCATACCCCTCCCTTCCCCCTACTGAGTGAGCAAGAGAGCCCTAATCAGCCACTGTTTTAACCCCCTCCTGTATGGGTGGGGAAGAGGCTCCTGAGAGTGGCCTACATGCAGAGGGCGGGCCATAACCAAAGCGGCACCACAGGAGTTGTGTGAACAAAGAAGAGAAAGGGAAATTTCTCCTTGCAGCCACAGGAGCAGCAAACTGAATCCCCACAATCAACTTGATGTACCCTGTATCCGTGGAATACCTGAATAGACAACGAATCATCCCAAAATTGTGGCAGTGGACTTTGGGAGTAACTGTAGACTTGAGGTTTGCTGTCTGCAACTGATTTGGTTCTGAGTTTTATATCTATCCTACTTTAGTGTTTAGTGCTTGTTATAATTTGTGGATTTGTTTATTGGTTTTGTTGCTCAATTCTTAAAAAAAATTATTTTAAAAATATTTTTATTTTAATAAATTTTTTTCTTTTTAAAATTTATTATTATTATTACTTCCTTTTTTTTCTCCCTTTTCTTCTAAACCATGTAGCTGGCAGGGTCTTGGTGCTCTGGTCTGGTGTTAGGCCTGAGCCTCTGATGTGGGAGAGCCAGAACAGGACACTGGGCCACCAGATACCTCCTGGCCCCAGGAAATATCAATCAGTGAGAGCTCTCCCAGAGATCTCTATCTCAATGAGAAAAGACCCAGCTCCACCAACAGCCAGCAACATTCCAGTGCTGGATGCCCCAGGCAAATAAACTAGCAAGAGAGGAACACAACCCCACCCATGAGCAGAGAGGCTGCCTAAAATCATACTAAGTTCACAGACACCCTAAAACACACATCCAGACATGGCCCTGCCCACCAGAAAGATAAGATCCAGCACCACCTATCAGAACACAAGCACCAGACCCCTCCACCAGGAAGCCTACACAGCCCACTGAATCAACCTCACCCACTGGGGACAGACACCGAAAACAATGGGAATAATGAATCTGCAGCCTGTGAAAAGGAGACCCCAAACACGGTAAGTTAAACAAAATGAGAAGACAGAGAAATATGCAGCAGATGAAGTTGCAAGGTAAAAACCCAGCAGACCAAACAAATAAAGAGGAAATAGGCAGTCTACCTGAAAAAGAACTCAGAGTAATGATAGTAAAGATGATCCAAAATCTTGGAGATAGAATGGAGAAAATACAAGAAATGTTTAACAAGGACCTAGAAGCACTAAAGAGCAAACAAACAATGATGAACAACATAATAAAGGAAATTAAAAATTCTCTAGAAGGAATCAATAGCAGAATAACTGAGGCAGAAGAACAGAGAAGTAACCTGGAAGATAAAATAGTGGAAATAACTACTGTAGAGCAGAATAAAAAAAAAGAAGGAAAAAATTTGAGGACAGCCTCAGAGACCTCTGGGACAACATTAAATGCACCAACATTCAAATTATAGGGGTCCCAGAAGAAGATCAGAAAAAGAAAGGGTCTGAGAAAGTACTTGATGAGATTATAGTTGAAAACTTCCTAATATGGGAAAGGAAATAGTCAATCAAGTCCAGGAGGCACAGAGAGTCCCATACAGGATACATCCAAGGAGAAACATGCCAAGATACATATTAATTAAACTATCAAAAATTAAATACAAAGAAAAAATATTAAAAGCAGCAAGGGAAAGACAACAAATAACATACTAGGGAAAATCCCCATAAGGTTAACAGCTGATCTTTCAGCCGAATCTCTGAAAGCCAGAAGAGCGTGGTAGGACATATTTAAAGTGATGAAAGGGAAAAACCTACAACCAAGACTACTCTACCCAGCAAGGAACTCATTCAGATTTGATGGAGAAATTAAAACCTTTACCGACAAGCCAAAGTTAAGAGAATTCAGCAACACCAAACCAGCTTTACAACAAATGCTAAAGGAACTTCTCCAGGCAGGACACACAAGAGAAGGCAAAGACCTAAAATAACAAATCCAAAACATTAAGAAATGGTAACAGGAACATACATATTGATGATTACCTTAAATGTAAATGGATTAAATGCTCCAACCAAAAGACACAGACTGGCTGAATGGATAGAGAAACAAGACCCATATATATGCTGTCTACAAGAGACCCACTTCAGACCTAGACTGAAAGTGAGGGGATGGAAAAAGATACTCCATGCAAATGGAAGTAAAAAAAAAAGGTGGAGTAGCAATTCTCATACCAGACAAAACAGACTTTAAAATAAAGACTATTACCAGAGAGAAAGAAGGTCACTACAGAATGACCAAGGGATCAAACCAAGAAGAAGATATAACAATTGTAAATATTTATGCACCCAACATAGGAGCACCTCAATACATAAGGCAAATGCTAACAGCCATAAAAGGGGAAATTGATGGTAACACAATAATATTAGGGGACTTTAACCCCACTTTCACAAATTGACAGATCATCCAAAATGAAAATAAATAAGGAAACACAAGCTTTACATGACACATTAAACAAGATGGACTTAATTGATATTTATAAGACATTCCATCCAAAAACAACAGAATACACTTTCTTCTCAAGTGCTCATGGAACATTCTCCAGGATAGACCATATCGTGGTCACAAATCAAGCCTTGGTAAATTAAAAAAAATGAAATTGTATCAAGTATCTTTTCTGACCACAACACTATGAGACTAGATATCAATTACAGGAAAAAAAAACTGTAAGAAATACAAACAGAGAGGCTAAACAATACATTACTAAAAAACCAAGAGATCACTGAAGAAATCAAAGAAAATCAAAAAATACTTAGAAACAAATGACAATGGAAACATGATGACCGAAAACCTATGGGATGCAGCAAAAGCAGTTCTAAGAGGGATGTTTATAGCAATACAATCCTAAAACAAGAAACAACAAACATCTCAAATAAACAACCTAACCTTGCACCAAAAGCAAATAGAGAAATAAGAATAAAAAAACCCCAAAGTTAGCAGAAGGAAAGAAATCATAAAGATCAGATCAGATATAAATGAAAAAGAAATGAAGGAAACAATAGCAAAGATCAATAAAACTAAAAGCTGGTTCTTTGAGAAGATAAACAAAATTGATAAATCATTAGCCAGACTCATCAAGAAAAAAAGGGAGAAGACTCAAATCAACAGCATTAGAAATGAAAAAGGAGAAGTAACAACTGACACTACAGAAATACAAAGGATCATGAGAGATTACTACAAACAGTTATATGCCAATAAAATGGACAACCTGGAAAAAGTGGAAAAATTCTTAGAAAAGTACAACTTTCTGAGACTGAACCAGGAAGAAACAGAAAATATGAAATGATGACTCACAAGCAATGAAACTGAAACTGATTAAAAATCTTCCAACAAACAAAAGCCCAGGACCAGATGGCTTCACAGGCGAATTCTATCAAACATTTAGAGAAGAGCTAACACCTATCCTTCTCAAACTCTTCCAAAATATAGTAGAGGGAGGAATATTCCCAAACTCATTCTACAAGGCCACCATCTCCCCAATACCAAAACCAGACAAAGATATCATACAAAAAAAGAAAACTACAGGACAATATTACTGATGAACATAACTGCAGAAATCCTCAACAAAATACTAGCAAACAGAATCCAACAGCACATTAAAAGGATCATACACCAGGATCAAGTGGGGTTTATGCCAGGAATGCAAAGATTTTTCAATATACGTGAATCAAGCAATGTGATAAACTACATTAACAAATTGAAGGATAAAAACCATATGATCATCTCAATAGATGCAGAAAAGCTTTTGACAAAATTCAACACCCATTTATGGTAAAAACTCTCCAGAAAGTAGGCATAGAGGGAACCTACCTCAACATAATAAAGGCCATATATGACAAACCCACAGCCAACATCATTCTCAAAGGTGAAATACTGAAACGATTTCCTCTAAGATCAGGAACAAGACAAGGCTGCCCACTCTCACCACTATTATTCAACAGAGCTTTGGAAGTTTTAGCTACAGGAATCAGAGAAGAAAAAGAAATAAAATGAATTCAAATTGGAAAAGAAGAAGTAAAACTGTCACTGTTTGCAGATGACATGATACTATACATAGAGAATCTTAAAGACACTATCAGAAAACTACTAGAGCTAGTCAATGAATTTGGTAGAGTAGTAGGATTCAAAATTAATGAACTGAAATCTCTTGTATTCCTATACACTAATGAGGAAAAATCTGAAATAGAAATTAAGGAAACACTCCCATTTACTATTGCAACAAAAAGTAATAAAACACCTAGGAATAAACTTACCTAAGGAGACAAAAGACCTCTTTGCAGAAAACTATAAGACACTGATGAAATAAATTAAAGATGATACAAACACATGGAGAGATATACCATGTTCTTGGAATAGAAGAAGCAATATTGTGAAAATGCCTATACTACCCAAAGCAATCTACTGATTCAGTGTAATTCCTATCAAACTACCAATGGCATTTTTCTCAGAACTAGAACAAAAATTTTCACAATTTGTATGGAAACACAAAAGACCCTGAATAGCCAAAGTAGTCTTGAGAAAGAAAAATGGAGCTGGAGGAACCAGGCTCCAGAACTTCAGACTATACTACAAAGCAACAAAAATGAAGACAGTATGGTACTGGCAGAAGAACAGAAATATAGATCAATGGAACAGGATAGAAAGCCCAGAGATAAACCCACACACATATGGTCATGTTATCTTTAATAAAGGAGGCAAGAATATACAATGTAGAAAAGACAGCCTCTTCAATAAGTGGTGCTGGGACAACTGGACAGCTATATGTAAAAGAATGAAATTAGAACACTCCCTAACACCATACACAAAAATAAACTCAAAATGGATTAAAGACCTAAATGTAAGGCCAGACACTATAAAACTCTTAGAGGAAAACATAGGCAGAACACTCTATGACATAAATCACAGCAAGATCCTTTTTGACCGACCTCCTAGAGAATGGAAATAAAAACAAAAATATACAAATGGGATCTAATGAAACATAAAAGCTGTTGCACAGCAAAGGAAGCTATAAACAAGACAAAGAGACAACCCTCAGAATGGGAGAAAACATTTGCAAATGAAGCAACTGATAAAGGATTAATCTCCAAAATATACAAGCAGCACATGTAGCTCACTACCAAAAACAAAAAACAAAAAAACAACCCAATCCAAAAATGGGCAGAAGACCTAAATAGACATTTCTCCAAAGAAGATATACAGATTGCCAACAAACACATGAAAGGATGCTCAACATCACTAATCATTAGAGAAATGGAAATCAAAACTACAATGAGGTATCACCTCACACCGGTCAGAATGGCCATCATCAAAAAATCTACAAACAATAAATGCTGGAGATGGTATGGAGATAAGGGAATCCTCTTTCACTGTTGGTGGGAATGCAAATTGATACAGCCAGTATGGAGAACAGTATGGAGGTTCGTTAAAAGACTAAAAATAGAATTACCATACGACCCAGCAATCCCACTACTGGGCATATACCCTGAGAAAACCATAAATCATAAAGTCATGTACCAGGCTTCCCTGGTGGTGCAGTGGTTGAGAGTCCGCCTGCCGATGCAGGGGACATGGGTTCATGCTCCAGTCCATGAGGATCCCACATGCCGTGGAGCAGCTAGGCCCGTGAAGCATGGCCACTGAGCCTGCACATCCGGAGCCTGTGCTCTCCACAACGGAAGAGACCACAACAGTGAGAGGCCCGCGTACCACAAAAAAAGGAAAAAAAAAAGTCATGTACCACAATATTCATTGCAGCACTATTTACAATAGCCAGGACATGGAAGCACCCTAAGTGTCCATCGACAGATGAATGGATAAAGAAGATGTGGCACATATATACAATGGAATATTACCCAGCCATAAGAATAAATGAAATTGAGTTATTTGTAGTGATCTGGTTGGACCTAGAGTCTGTCATACAGAGTGAAAGAAGTCAGAAAGAGCAAAACAAATACTGTATGCTAACACATTTATATGGAATATAAAAAAAATTGTTTTGATGAACCTAGGGGCAGGATAGGAATAAAGACGCAGTGGTAGAGAATGGACGTGAGGACAAGGGGAGGGGGAAGAGTAAGCTGGGACGAAGCGGAAGAGTAGCACTGACATATATACACTACCAAATGTAAAATAGATAGCTAGCGAGAAGCAGCTGCATAGCACAGGGAGATCATCTCGGTGCTTTGTGACCACCTAGGGGGTGGGATAGGGAGGGTGGGAAGGAGACGCAAGAGGGAGGGGTATGGGAATATATGTATACATATAGCTATTCACTTTGTTATACAGCAGAAACTAACACAACATTGTAAAGCAATTATACTCCAATAAAGATGCTGAAAAACCAAGACATAATTTCTGTTAAGAACATGATGAGTCATCTCATCTATTTGTACAACACATTGTATATTACTAAATCCAGCTATATTTCTTTGAAAGTCACCTGCTTGAAGGGACTTTTCATTTAGTTTCAAAGAAATAGATTACTTTTTATTTCTCTTTGTTCCTCTGAGAAGCTTCATAGAGCAAACTGTGAATTTGGATTTCTGAGTTCTGGCATTAATTATAAAACCAGTTTTTCATGGGGGATATTAATTCCTCGCTACACACACACAAAAGATATGTAGCGAATTCTACCTTTAATCTACAGATACCTTTAGGGAATTAAACTTCTTAAAGCAAATTATAAAAAGAAAACAAATTATAAAAAGATAACTGTCTCTAAGAGGAAGAAGTATCAAAAGCTTTTTTGAATGACATTACCTCTAAAGTTTACAAATGCATAAGTATTGTTCAACTGCTCCAAAGTTAATAAACATGAGATGAAGAAGAAAAAAAAAGAGACAATTAAGACCAGCTGGCATAGTATTCTTTAGAGTCTTTTAATTCAATTTTTTATTCATTCAGTTATTCATTCATTGTTTCAGTTATTCATTCTGACATGATATACTTTAAATAAGAAATTTGGTTTCTGGAAGTGAGGTGAGATAAAGGTTGAACTATCAGAATCACAGAAAGGAGCTCTTTATTTGCTGTCCTGGAAGTGAGAACAGTGAGGATCAGTCATGTTGTAGTCACTATACCCAATATTGACTACATTCTTCCTTCAGGGTATGGGTTCTAGGATCTACTTTGTGACCCGGTGCATGTTTAACTGGGGTAAACAATAATCACCTCCACAGTCTGACTCAAAGGGCATTTAGAGTTATTACTGACCAAGGAATTTTCAAAGACTTTATTTATATGTAAACATTCTATAATAAAATCATCAGTAAGAAAATAATTTATAGACACTTTCTAAACATATAATTTTTAATTTTGCTCTAGCATCATTGGTCTGTGTTGTTTCAGTGTATGCTTTCTATTTGCCATCACAGAGGCCAAGGGGATTTGGAAATAACTTTATTGTCTTATCCAGAGGACAGAAACATGACCTAGCCAGAGCCAGGCAATGCTCTCCCAGAGCAAGTGAGGCAAAAGGAAAGGGATGCTGAGGTTTTCATTTGCACAAGTATTATTAATGATGTCCTCAAGTTAGGGTGGTGTAATGTTGGCCAGGTTCTTTCTGCTTCCTGTTTCTTGATCAAACCTCATTTCCATGGCTTCTGCCCAGTTGACAAGCTGATTCTCTAACTTATTTTGAGTGTTCCAATAAATTCTATTTCTGCTTAAGATAGAGTGAGCTTTTATTTCTGGCAATTAAGAACTTTGATACAAAAAAACCTCCTTATTATATAAGTAAGTATGGACTTCAGACTCTTCCACAACATTTTTGGATTTTGGATTTTGAATTTAACATTTTTTTCCCCCACAAAGCCTGTTACTGTTTATGGTCATTTGGGCTAAACTTTATTTGTCAACTTATTTTTTTAATTTCTGTTTTGTGAATCAGAAGCATTTGTTGGTTCCATGATCAACCTTTTAAGTAGCTAAGACCTTTTAGCTTCGCAATATAGCACAAAATAAGATATAGAAGTGGATATTACTTAATGTGTTAATGTCTTTAGTAGTTAGTAAAAAGATAAAGCTCATTTCTGTGAAAGCCAAAGGATTGAGGAATAAAGACATAGAGAAGACAGAGAAAATTTCTCAACCATTTCCACGTTTCAGAATCCCCTTCCAATTTCAGCTCAATTAAAAAATCCAGCAACCAGTGCTATCACAGGGGAATCCACTTATTATTTTGATATTTACCCTTAATTAGGAGTGGTTTATTCCTAGTGATTTCCTCCTAACTTTATTCTGTGAGCTTCTTTTTTTAAATTATTATAATAATCTTTACACCTTAGCTTCAAATTTATTATTTGATTCTTTATCTAGCATGAATAAATCAGAAACAAAAAAGTCTTTAAAAAAAGAGTCTATCAATTATCAACTGATAGTTTGATTAAAAGTACAAGAAAATGTCCATGAGAATAGGCTGTCATACGTAATATGTAATTGCAGGAAGGAACACAAGAGTACGAGTAACCAAAGAACTTTGCGTCAGTCTATAGCTACAGATTCAAGAACCTGATTAAAAAGTAAACAAACTCAATTTGAAACCAAATGCAACACACATCTATCAGAAGACAGTCAACATTTTAAAAGTGGATAAAGAAAAACATAACAATGAAATTTTAGAGACAAATAGGTAATGCCATTCCAGGCAAAGGTGTGCCTTTCTTAGTATTTACTCATCCAGACGTGTTTATTAAGAAGGATGCTAAAATCTAGGCAATTATATTAATGGTTATGATGGATGTATTTGTTACAGGAAGACAAAACAAAACAGGGAAATGGAAATGAAGTCTCTTCTTCATGATTTTCTTTCTTAAATAAACTTCTACATTATTAAAGAGGTAGCACATATTTGGAGGGTATCCAGTACACTTTGCTTTAATGGAACATATAATTTCTAGGAGTTGTTTAATAGGAAGATAATTCTTGTAAACTTCTTGTAATTATAACATATCTTTCTGAAAAATGAGAACTTAAATAAATACTCAAATATCTTAAATGTCTATATTTAATGTTTTCTTTAGGATTTTAATTACTTTTTAAAATATAAGAGGGAAAGCTGATATATTTGAATATTGAAATAAATTTCCAAAATGTTAAAAGAATGCATTAAGCACCATTGATTATTATTAGTGAACAGCATTTGTTATTTATGTCAAAACACATACATATCCCTAATTTATATGGATTTATTAGCAAAATTATAGATACAATTTTTTTCATTATTTTTTAATACTTATAAATCAGTATCCATGTGAGAATTTATCCTAAAACTCTCAGGCAGTCTATCACTTATCAAAGAAATACCCATAATTGTTTTAAACTTTTTATTTTTAAAACTTTGGTAAAGAGAGACCAGATCGATCCCAACAGTATTGCATAAGTAAAAGTCGCATAAGGAAATTTTGAGAAATGAATAACTGAACATCAGCATGATTTAGAGTGGATGTACACATAATTTTAAGGGAATATTAGAAGGAAATCCCTCATTTAATGCCATCACTCTGATGTTCAGCATGGCAATACATTGAGGAATTAAAAGAAAAATAAAGTCTTTTCACGAAGAAATTAAAGTTAGTAGAGAAGTAAAGTACACACATGAGGTAGTGGAGTAGAAATATAAAGTAAATATACCAAAGCTCTTTTCTGAAGATAATTCTCAGTGCACTTGAAAATCTTGAAGAAAGACAATGGAGTGTGTGGGTCTTGAGATAAGTCAAGCTGTATTGGGAGGATCAATGCAAAGCGAGGAGACAGTCTGTTCTAAGCAAGGTGAAAAAAAAATCAAGACTAGAGAGAAAATTCATGTGACTTCCTGTGTTTTTCCCAGAGCAAAAGGGATGAAATTTAAATGCTTTGCAAATAAAGTACAACAGAGGTTTTGAGAATCTCTAAGAAATCCACACCCATAGTGTACAGATTTTCTATGTAGTTATGTTAGAGAGTTGATTAACCTTGATATTTCCATGTTAATAAGATGATTGAAAGAGATTTGAAAAAAGTACATCTAAATATATATGTACTAGATTAAGATTATCAGTGATAATGTGGTTTCATAATGGAGCTGGCATACCTACATATAGTGAACATTAAGATCACTGCTTTCATAGTTAGGTTCTCAAAAGGCAAGGGGGGTAATAATATTATTGTGGTTATAAGTGAAATTAGGGGCAGGCTTTATACATCTGCTATATTGATTTTAACTATAGGAATCATCTATGTCTTTTGATGTGTTCAGAGAATAAGTCTACTTGTTAAAATTCTAATCACAATAAAAAAAGGAGGTAGTGAAAATTAAATACAAGTAATCTCAGTATTTAGTTGTTCATTTTGTAATCTTGTATAGCTTTGGAAAGAAAATCTTGGGATGGATGACACTGTTCTCTGTATCTAAAGTGGAAGAAGAATCTAGACCTGTTATATTAGCATTACTGACCCTGTGGTAACATTATAAAGTGCCCGTTTTAAAAGGAAAACTGAAACTCAGCACTTCCCTCCAGATAATGAATAAATAAATAAATGCAAAAAGCCTGCCAAGCAATATTTTGTAAATGGTAAAACCTTAGGTAGCTACACCAATATCAATTATGTTAGAAGATGGTTCAAGCTGAAGCTGAAGAAGGCACCCATACTCCAATCTAACATTAGCTATCTTGCTTGAAACAAGCAGAATGGGAACAAATGAAGCTAGACATATATTTAAAAATTTTTTTAACCTTTAATTTTCTTGTAGGAAAAAAGGGAGAACAGATAAATTGTCTTGGAGTTCTATATATTTCCTCAGTTAAAGATACTAGCTTGATAATGACATATATAAGTCCATTTTTAACAGATGTGGAGTTAATGTCAGCTATGTTTTAATTGAAGCTTATTATATAACCATGATGTTGGTTGCATAAGGTAACTAAAACATTAGAGTTGAGAAATGGGAGGCAGATGACTTCTTTTTTGTGATTAGTGTGGCCCTGAGGTAACTTTAATTACTATACTTTCTGATGCATTTCAGAACTTCTCTAGAGGACCAAGAGAAAAAGCATGACAGAAATGAACTGTCTAGGGATACAGAGTAATATTTTTCAACAATTAATGAACAGAATTTTGAGGCAGAAGAAAGAGCTTTTCAGTAATCTTGATAAAGGCTTTAGAAATAGTCAATGGAATGTTCACTTGGTAACAGCACTGTTAGGTCTCCATGGAAGAAAGACCAGATAAATGCACGAAAGCTTCATATCGCTGTTCATCTCCTACCCACAGGTGAGAATGGTTGATGTAGATCAGTCAATAAATGAGTACTTATTGGATTCTGGTGCTGGAGGCTTTTTTCTTTTTTGGTGTTAGGTTTCTAAGAAACATTCTCTCTCTCTCTCTCTCTCTCTCTCTCTCTCCCTCTCCCTCTCCCTCTCCCTCTCCCTCTCCCTCTCTCTCTCCCTCTCTCTCTCTCTCTCTCTCTCTCTCTCTCTCTCTCTCTCTCTCTCTCTCTCCTCTCCCTCCCTCTCCCACTCCCTCCCTCCCTCCCTCCTTCTCTCCCTCTCTTTCACACCTCCCTGCACAGTTATAATAATATGGTCAGGAGATGAAAATCCTTCCTAGCCAATGCCTCCTTAGTATGAAATTCTGTGAACAGTGAAAAAACAACCACCAAACAAACAAATCAACAACAAAAATACCTTCACCCTAAGATAGTCACCCTGTCGAGTTATTAGTTATGTAGAACTTTTTCATGTAGTTTTCTTTTTGTACTTACCTATTTTTGTGTGAGGGGGTGGATATTAGAATTGTAAAAGTCTGTGAGTTTAGAAAAAAAGGTTAAATAAGACTCTTACTTAGTCTTACCTCAGCATAGGAAAAGAAAAAAGGACTCAGCACAATTTAAGCAACCTGGGAAATATACAGTGGCCTGGAAATCATCTACCATCACTAGCCTCTTTACACACACCCTTTTTTTTTTTTTTTGCGATACGCGGGCCTCTCACTGTTGTGGCCTCTCCCGTTGCGGAGCACAGGCTCCGGACGCGCAGGCTCAGCGGCCATGGCTCACGGGCCCAGCCGCTCCGTGGCATGTTGGGATCCTCCTGGACCGGGGCACGAACCCGTGTCCCCTGCATCGGCAGGTGGACTCTCAACCATTGCGCCACCAGGGAAGCCCTTTACACACACTTTTAGTGTCAGGGTTTGTGTTTCCTACACATATTTTTTTTTAAGAATCTAGCCAAGCAGTTAGATGAAGTCTCAGTTAGTTTACCGTTTAAAAATGGGATTAAGGAGTTGTGATCCATCTATCCAAACGGGACACACAAATGAGACTTGTATTTTTTGTGGCTGCTGGATATAAAAAAAAATGTTTAAGAAGGACCAAGAAATTGTATTGAAAAAATTATTTTCTGGAGATGCAATTTTTTTTCTGGGTAAAACAATTGACTTAATAATGAGGTTTTACATTATTAAATTCCATTGAATCAAAGCTGTGGTATCATACAGTTTACTTTGAGCTTGATTGGACAATATAACAGTGAAAGATTCAGATCAGAATAACTTTTTTTTTTTTTTGGAGTATAGTTTTACAATGTTGTGTTAGTTTCTACTGTACAGCGAAGTGGAGTTCCCTGTGCTATACAGCAGGTTCTTACTAGTTATCTATTTTATACATTTTAGTGTATATATGTCAATCCAAATCAGAAATAACTTTTTGACTGACTTCTCTACTGAAATATGAGGTCTTAAGGTGAAATTAATTGATGTCATGTTCAATTTAAGAAGCTTCTGGTTATAACAAAGAAGAGACATGCATATAAGCCTTCATGAGCCAACATGTTGTTATCACTGTTGACAAATTAGTACAAAGGCCTGGATAGAGGTTTCTGAAACTGTAGGTCTTTGTTCCGGAAGGGTTTGATAAATCTAGTTAACTCTCTCTAGTTAATTATTAATAGTTTGTTACTATTAATGAGATAAAGTATACATATTTGCCTCCAGAGGGAATTTTAGTACTCTCTTTCCTTGATTTTTTCTCCAAATATATGAACAAATAATGTTACCGAATATTAAGGATATTTATTAGACCATAATACAGGCAGTTTCTCTTTTTTATTCACACTTGCAGTTTTGTCTCCTTGAGAATTTTCTCTTATTTGTCCATGCTACTTGCATGAGAAGAGCCTGGGGTGATTCCACCCAGAAGTTGCCCCATCCAATGACATAAACCTTGGAATGAATTTCCTTGTTCAAGTTTGTCTCTACCTTTGGAGAAGTCCACTGAAATTGGGCTACAGAGATGGGGGAAAGAAACAAAAGGAAAGTTCAATAATAGTAAAGCCCCCTCTTTATATATGTTTACTTTGTAGTCCACATAAGAGGAGGGTAAAGAAAGTTTGGCAACAAAAAAAGATTCAGAAATTCATGATCCAATGTCCCAGATCACTCTCTGTCTCTATGCTTCACAATATGTACAGCAGAAGCAAATGACATCCATTCTAGACATGAAGCCTGGCTTCTAGAAGAAGGGATTCTCCTTTGTTTACTTGGATAATAAATGGTTAAAATGATTCAAACCAATTCATATTCTATGTGCATCTCTATTTTCCTGCTACACCACTACCTCTTGAAAATATTACCTTGACCAATGGACTAGATAGGTGTTGCGAATATTTTGAATATATCATGAAGTTTAATCCACACATTATTTAGAACACAAAGTCTTAGAAATATTAATGTATATTATAAAATTTTAAAATTAAGACATTTAAATACAGGATGATATATTAGCAATTTAGCTTGCTACTAATAACAGTTACTACCATTTTTTATTAAAATATGAGGGCCCACCTTCTACTTTAAAATTGTCTATCAAAGAACAGCTCTCCACTATTTCTTTCTCTGCAATACTTTTTTACCATGTAGTTTTGCTAGGGAGTAAAAGTAGAGGCAGCAGACAAAGATTGACTTGATAACTTCCTGGGGTAGCAGATATTGCTCCATATCACAGTTGAGGGTTGCATGTATATGATCATTTTTTTTAAATGAATGAGTCCACAATTTTAATCAGATTGCCAAAGGTTCTAAAAATTCTCTCTTATCAACCATAAAAAAAAAGACAGAGGACTACTGTTTTAGAAATTTGTATTCCTCTCCTGCTTACTGAGATATAAAAATATTTTTTGATTGGTCAACATGTCTTAACTTTTGTACCATCATAATTCATAGAGCATTTCTAATCACTACATAGTTTCAAGAAAAATAAATAAAAATAAAACAATTTTTTTTTGCTTTTTTTGAAACATATGCTTTAAAAAAATCATATCAGTCTTTTGTGAGGAGGAATTAGCCAGCATAATTTTAAATGATATTTTCTTTGTTTATAGTAAGAGACAGTCAAATATTGATTTGTCATTTTTTCATTATGTGATGTAATAGAGAGGCATAAAAGAGTAATGGAAGAATTAAATCTCTGCTTCACTTCTAAATTCCCTTCTTTTGAGGTTTATGCCTGATCTTTATGACTGTCTGAATATAGCTTTCATAGTTTAATCATAAATAATTTGGCAATTCAAAGACAATAATATCAGGTATGATGTATATTTTTCTAAGCAATAAAATGCATTCATAGATACCAAGGTTGAACAGAATATAGAAACGGGTTGGGGTTTCATCGTTACCTGGTGATAGCATGATGAATTAAAGTGGTGCTTACTGAGATATCCGGTTGGGACCAGACAGGAGGTCAACGTGGATTTTTTTCATTCTGTTTTATTAGGTTACTTATGATCAACCTTTACACTCTTTGAAATTGTTTTATTGGTTTTACCAATGTGCTATATATTTGTCCTGACAAAGGAGAGCAGATTTAAATATTACAGCTAAATAGTCTAAAAAGGAAGCTTTCCCACCTGGTGAGTTTAAACTGATGCAAGCTAGCAAATTACATTAAACAGATTATTCCCAAAAATAATTAGAGAATGCAAGAGAAATACCTTGCCTATTGGATATCTTTACAATAAAGATGGGCAACTGAGGCAATTAAAATGAAAAAAAAATCACTCCAAATTTCCCTGGTACTTTTCAAAACCCCTGCTCAACACACATTGTTGTTCTTTCATAATGGAAAAAATTGCTTGATATTTATTAATATCACCTCCTACCTTCTCAAAAGAGGGCCTATCAAAAAGGAACAAATACAACATTGTAAAGCAATTATACTCCAATAAAAAAAGCAATTCAGTTCCTAAAACTCAGAAACTCCTCTGTTGAATAACTAGTAACAACATTAAAGCAAATATAAATGCAATATACTATGTGGCACACATTGTCTTAAGTGTTTTGCATGGATTATTTCACACACACACACATAAACACACACACACACACACACACACACCACACAAATAAGTCTCTTAAGAAAAGAATTAATGCTGCCTTGATTTTTCCAAACTCAGACACAGAAAGCTTACATTTAGTAAATAGCACAGCTGACTTATGAACAGAGATCATCATGCTCTGGAGTCCATGATATTAACCATTATGTTATCATACGTTACTTTGTTTCCCTGTATATTTTTACCCTGTATATTTGTAAACCTTTACTGAACTATAATTGACACACCATACAATTCATCCATTTAAAGTGTACAGTTCAGTTTTAAAAGTTATATTCACAGAGTTGTGCAGCCATCATCACAATCAATTATGGAATATTTTTATCACCCCAAAAGGATACCTTTCCCAATTTAGTTATCTCCCCCTCAATACTCCTTTCCTATGAATGGAATCACATATGTGGTCTTTTGAAGCTAGCTTTTTTCATAGCATACAGTAAGTCCCCTACATACGAACCTTCAAGTTGCGAACTTTCAAGGATGTGAACGTGCGTTCCATCCACGTCAGGCGTGAGTGACATTGCAGCTGGCCCTCCATCTCCTATTGCTGACGATCTTTCAGCTCTACCACCTCCCACTTCCTTCTCCTCCTCCAGTCATGAACTCTTCTTGCCTGTTCACTGGATGCCAGACCCCGTATGCCAGCTATTGTACTGTACTACTGTAATTCTCAAGGTACTATACTATAAGATTAAAAATGTTTTATTTTTTGTGTTTGATTGCTTTTATGTATTATTGTGTGAAAAATATTATAAACCTATTACAGTACAGTACTATATAGCTGATTGTGTTAGTTGGGTACCTAGGCTAACTTTGTTGGACTTAAAGAACAAACTGGACTTACGAACGCACTCTTAGAACAGAACTAGTTCCTATGTAGGGGACTTATTGTAATGTTCTCAAGGTTAATCCATATTGTATCATGTATAAGTTCTTCCTTAATTTTGTATGGCTAAATGATATTCCATTATTTGGATATACCACATTTTGTTTATCTATTTGTTAGTTCACGTGTATTTTGGAGTGTTTCCAGCTTTGGCTATTATGAATAATGCTGCTATAAACATTTGTTTACAAGGTTTTATGTGGAGATATCTAGAAGGGGAATTGTTTGGAAATATGGTAACTGTTTAATTGTTTGAAGAACTACTGGACTGTTTTACAAAGTGGTTGTGATATTTTACATTACATACGCCAGGAGTGTATGAAAGCTCCAACTTATCTACTTCTAACACTTGACATTATCTGACTTTTTGATTCTAGACATCCTAGTGGATGCCTAGTGTTATCACTGTGGTTTGAATTTGCGTTTCCCTGTTGACTAATGACGTTGAGCATCTTTATATGTGCTTATTGGAAATTTGTATATCTTTTAGTGAGAAATGTCTATTCAGATCTTTGGCCCATTTCATAAAATTCACAGACTAATTTTAGAGCTGCTTTAGGTTTACAGAAAAACTGAGCAGAAAAACTAAGTTCACATATATACTCTCTAACCTGCACACTTCATTCTTTTGCATATGGATATCTAATTTTCTCAGCACCATTTCTTGAAAATATTATTCTTTTCCTACTGAATGTCTTGTCACCCTTGTAAATAATCTATTGACCATAGATACATGCCTTTACTTCTATACTCTCAGTTCTACTTCATTGATTTATATGTCTATCCTATGCCCATACCACATTGTCTTTCTTACTGTTCCTTTGTAGTAAGTTTTGAAAGCAGGAGTGTGATTCAAGAATTCTATTCTTCTTTGTCAAGATTGTTCTGGCTATTTTGTATCCATTGAATTTCAGTATTAATTTTAGAATCAGCTTGAAAATTTCTACAATGAAACTAGCAGGCATTCTGATAGGGAGTGCACTGAATCTGTAAATTAATTTGGGGAGTATTATTATCTTAACAACATTAAGTATTCAGATCCATGAACATGGATGCCTTTCCATTTATTTAAATCTTCAATTTCTTTTAATCACATTATGTAGTTCTCAGAGTTTAGGTTTTGCACTTGTTTTGTCCTAAATATTTTATTCTTCTTAACTGACTGCAAATGAAATCATTTTCTTAACTTGCTTTTAGATCTGTTCATTGTTATCTGTACAGTTTTGCACTGTTATTTTGCACCTTGAGAAGCAACATGTTGATACAAATCAAAGTTAATTAAGGTACGTTTTGAGTCAGATGTAATTTGATAGAGGCTGACATTGTTAGAGGTTTAGTTTAAAAGTAATAGATAAACAATACAAAGGATAAAAGGAATAAAGTGATATATAAAATATATAATGAGGAATATGTTTTAGTATAAACATAACACATGGTAAGTGCTATAAAACTTCATATTTAGGTGTATTAATTGTTTTGAAAAGAGTAAAATAATTTTACTCTGCTTTGAAGAAAGGGGACTCATTTATGAATGTTTGTTGATTTTTATCCCCAAGTATTATCTGGGCAATGGTATTTAAAGTCATTTTGCTTTCATCATATCTTTTTTCTGTTCTGACAAATTAATACATTTAATAAGGCAACAAACAATGAGAAATTCAGTCTTCACTCTGTACAGAAATGTGTATGTGTAGAATTTAAAATGATAGAAGGTGAACTGCTGAGACAGAATCTGTCATAAGATCTCATAACCACTAGTGCTTTTCTTCTTTCTGGGAGAATTAAAATCTTGAAACTTTTTTTTAAACACTGAACTATAATAAACATAATCTATATCATATATTTAATTTCCTCTCATTTTATCCTAAAAAACCTACCTATATAATTGGTTTAAGTTTAAATTTTATAAATTATTTATTGTACATGAATGCACAGAAATATGTAGATACTGTTAGAGAAGAGATTGATGATTTTCAAACTGGTAACTCCTGTGTGCAAGGGAATTGATTTTGCCCTATTTAAATACTAATACGTAACCCAGTCACAGTTATGTGGATGCTGAAAAATGATGCCAGATTCCTGGATCAAGAAAAAAGTAACCATATCAGCTCAGTGTAGTTGCTCTGGATCCCTAAATTCTAAGTCCCACAGGACAACATGGAGGGCCAACCATAGTGGGTACATGCACTGGGCTGTAGCATAAGAGACTGACTCTGAGCATAAGAAACCCACTGATGTTACGACATGCAGGAAGCAAGACTGTTCTCTGCATAGAGACATTACTTTATCTCTCTGAAACCTAATCTGCATAAAGGATCTTGAAAAATGGTCCAGATTACAAAGCAGTCAGGGCCTTCTGATCCCAATATATACAGCAAAACCTATATGAGCACAGGAAGTTCATGGTGGACTTCCTCCCAGTAACTTACAGAGTCATATGCTGTCTTGACTCCTGGAAAATTTTCACATTAGTAAGCTACTCTGTTGACTACTCTAATTAATCTGACCAACAGAAGCTAGAATCAAGTCCTTTCAACTCGTCTCATATAGGATTTAACTTGGGCTTCTATCAATAGGACTCCAAGAACCACTTGTCTTAGCCTGTCTTGGTTGCTATAACAAAATACCACAGCTTAGGTGACTTATAAGCAACAGAAACTTATTTTTTACAGTTCTGGAGGCTGGAAGTCTAAGACCAGTGTTCCAGCATGGTCAGGTGAGGGCCCTCTTCTAGGTTGCAGACTTCTCATTGTATCCTCACATGGAGGAAGAGCTAGGGAACTCTCTCTCAGGCCTTTTTTATATAAGGACATTAATCTTATTCATGATAGCTCACCTCCTAATACCATCACACTGAACATAGTATTTCAATATATATGAATTTTGGGGGTACACATTCAGCCAATATCACCAACAAACAGTATTTTCCTCTACCGTGCCTTCTAGGATTCCATGCTCAATCAGATGGAAAAACAAACAAAAAAACAAACAAAAAAAATTACATGAATTGAGTCTACCTTGGAAAACTGGAAGACTTTCTTATATGTGCTTTGACCTTCCATTTGCCCCAAGGCAATAATCCAGGTACATCAGAATTTATTATTGATTGCACTGACTCTGCCTTGACCTGCAAGGGGGAAGTATAGGATAAGTCTGTGATCCATAACCACTCTGAGTAGTGAATTAGGCTGAGTGGAATGCCTTCCAAGGCCAAGGTGGTATCATTGATAATGTAAGCTAACGTCAGGGAAAAATTCTTACTACTTTTTCTAGTTGGATGATTCTAGTATAGCTATAAACTCCCACAGAATGTGCATAAATTATGAGTCGGTTATCATCCCAGGGAGTTTCCCCAAGTAGCTAAGGGTCACCTCATATTGAAGAAATTTGTGGAGGAATCTTAGGACTACTGATAGCAGTTCCTTAAAAATATGAAGGTCTTTTATGACCACAATAATGTACAATCTCCTATGGTCTTGGGAGCAGGAAAATTTGTCCCAGGCTTCTACACAAGAAGTATAGTCCTGGTGGTACACATGGTACCCCCAGAATGAAAATGTCATTTATGAATATTGGGATTTTTCCAATAGGAATTTCTTTAGTTGGAGGGAGGCTTGTTTCTATAGTCCCATCAAAGAACATGTCCTTACCAGGGATATCTATATTTGTGACCCAGACTTTCTGGTTGGTAGCAGGGATTTTTTCCCTACAGTATACAGCTTCAAAGAGAAATGTCTTTAATTTGCCAGTCTATAGTTTCCCGAATGGCAGACCAGACAGCTAAGCTTTAGGCAAGAGCCCAGAAAATAATAAAAGTATCCCAAAGTGCATTAAGGAAAGTATTGGCTTGGTTATGAGCACTTTTTTAACTTCTGCCAACTTACTGGAGATACCATATTGGCTTTTGGTTATACATAGCAGGTGCTGATTTTGCACAGATGGTTTTCCACAGCAGTACAATGCACACCATCATATTTCAACGTAGATGAGCAATCAGTGAACCAGGCCCAGGTATTTAGGGAAATTTCTGTGAACGGAAGCCCTCACTGAGGCAGCAGTTTTGCTTAAGGCAGTGAAGTGATAGATAAGGATTCCCCCAAAGGGGTAGCTTTCACTTTTTATGTGAATCTAAAATGGTGCCAAGTCAGTTGCTCTCTTGAAAATACAATTGCTACTTGACAAGCAAATCTTGGCGGGCCCACTTTGTTATTTGTAGAATCTAAAGTGACCCAACACAAAATGTGGATATCAGGTTGGAGACTCACAAGGTCTGCATGTGGCATGCATTCAGCTGGTACAAAAGAAGTATACTTGGTGGGTACATCGGGAAAGTAACACCTTTTTTCTGGAAAATGGCTTCTCAGTACCAAGGCTACAATTAATTCTTTAAAGTTTTGTCTTTCTCTTCCTGTGATTATCTCTTATTTCTTCTAGGCTACCTGGGAGAGGATGGAAAGTAAAGTTGTAGAGCAATCTACATGTTTTAGAATCTTTACATGCAGCCATCACTGAATGGGAGAATCTTCTCTTATATATACAATATGAGAAAGTGCAAGTGTGTAGCATGTCAACTCTATTATCCATTTAGCTAAGGGGGTCAAAACAACAGTCAATTAACATTCTTCCCTTACTACAGACTCACTCCAAGACTGATACCATGGGCCTCTGGATTCTCAGGTCTTCGGACACTACTGAATTACACTCAGGCTTTCCTGATTCTCTAGCTTGAAGACAGCAGATTGCAGTACTTGTTGGCCTCTATAACCATGTGAGCCAGTTCCTACAATAGGTTTCCTCTTAGATAATCTCTATATATCCTATTGGCTCTGTTTGTCTGGAGAACCTTGACATACAGAATGGTTTTACTATCTAATATTTACTCCTCTTGCCTGAATACACCTATTTATTAAGCATAGGAAAGAACTAGATAGTAAGCAAGAGAAAATAATTGCTGAAAATGATGAAACATTATTCAATCTTTACATTTTATGGAAGAAATAAAAAGGGTCGCATTGATTTATTTATATTTATAATATTTAAATGTAAAACACATAGAAATAGTTTTAATCTTTAATATTAAATTACTATTAATTCTGGGCTTTAAAATCATGGAAAGCATTTTTGCTTGTAATTGTATTGTAGTTACTAATGAGTGATTTATTTTAGTTTTTTGTCACATTCACTAAACTTATAGAGCTATGAAAATAATCTAAGCATTATTTTAATTATTAACATAAATTACTTCCTTTTGGACAAAAGTAGACTTCCTTAGATTCATTTAGCTTATCAAAGTAAATATTCAAAAAGACATACATTTATGATAAAAATATTTTTTGTAGTGTAATCTCTAGATAAATAGTGTCATCTCTAGATAAAATAGTCTAATTTGTAGCAGAGCAAAACTCCCACCAAAGATTAGTGGAATGGGGTAAAAAAAGTTCGCTTGAAGACATCAGAGAGCCATAAAATTAGCTGAGATTGGAGGGACCAAGGTCCTAGAGAGAACAAAACATCATCGTGGTGAATCTGGTACTTTGATTTTCCAGCAAGATATTTGCTAATATGCAGCATAGGGAGAAAGACTAAAAATACTAGCAGAAGACCTGAGGAATATCTGAGAAAATCAGAGATTTCAGCAGTTTACAGGACTGGAGAGAGAAATATTGGATTCAGGGAAGCCAAGGCAGCCAGACTTGAAGGGCTAAATTCTCAGTAAGAAATCAGCCTGACTTTTTGCAACACTTTTCCCATTGATATGCTTCCAGATTCCTAGGCTGTTCAAGCAGAAAGCATCTGCTGTTAAAATGCTGAATGGCTCAATGAAACTATCAGAATTCTTGTTTCTGAGGAGATAAAAATTAGAATTAGGCACTATCGAGAAGGAAGAGTATACGTATACATTCCATACTCTCAGTTAAATCTTTGATAGGCTAATTCATCGAGTTAAGAGCAAACAGGAAAGAGACTTGACAAATTCTGAAAATAAGCATTTGGATTGAGGTGCATTGACCCTAATTTAACTAACTTTCTGATGACTAAATACAACTTCTTTGAGGGAAGATAACAGTATCCATAGACTCCACAATTTTTCATAGACTATTTCAGATATTCTCTCAAATAAGTAATAGGTAGACCAATAAACTAGACCAAGTGAAAAACAGTAACAATTAAAATTGACTCATAAATGATCTAGATTCTCAAATTATCAAACATGGATTAAATTTTTTTAATGAGATTAATATATTTGTGAAAATAGATTGCTGAGATATAAAATTTCATCAGGGAAAAAGAAGCCCCTTAAAGAATACCAAGGAATTCTTGGAGTGAAATATACAATAACTAACATTAAAAACAAAATAACAAATTTTACAGTAAGTTGGACACAGCTGAATTGTTCACTAGAAAATGGAAAAATAAGAGGACAACTGAAAAATATACAAACTAAAAAAGAAAAGGAAAAAAATGATGAAAAATCCAGAAAAGAGTATAAGACACATATGCAACATAGTTAAAAGTTCTACTTTATGTGTAACTGGATTTCTAGAAGGGGAGGAAAGAAGGAATGGAGCAGAAGAATTATCTGAGAATGCTCCCAATTAACTTTCCACAGTTTAGATTACACCAATTTCTGCCCATCTGATTCTTCATGCAAAAAGTCTGTGAGTTTTAAATCAAAGTTTTAGCCACCACTTGTGCCTCCAACCATAGCCTTCCCTTAAGATAAATACAAAAAATGTGACCACTCACCCAATGCCTTACTCTTCTTCCAAGTTTTGACTCCCCTCGAGAATGTGCCTGCTTTTGTTCATTCTCTAGTATCTTCAAGTAGTTTCACTTTTGTAATTGTCCAAGATTTATGTGAATTTATATTATTATGTAAGTCTGTTGTAGGAGCTTACCTGGACAGACTAAAATTGGACACCAGCCATATAGGAAGTGGGTTCAGCAACTATTTTTAAATATTCATTTTGATGAATATTTGTTGATAATTTATTCTGTGAATTAATATTATGAGTACTGGGGTTAAGAAGAAAATTAAACAAGATTCCAGTCTCCAAGGACTTTAAGGAAAGAACATCAATTTTTAAAAAGTGCAATTTATTATGACAGATGGTAAGAAAAAGTCACATTCTAAATGCTACAGAAGCATAAGAAGGATCACATTAGTAGAGAGGGCTCAAAGATGTCTTCTTGAGGTAATTTTGTGATGGATACTGTAGCACCAGTAGATATTGATTAATAGGGAAAAGAGATATATAAGACAGAAACCTAGAATGAACTAGGACATGGGATCATAAGAGTGAAATTTATACAAGGCCATAAGCAGTTTGGTATTACTGGGTTGAAAATTATTAAGCAACTAATGATGGAAGATGATGTCAGTTTTTGAAGTTCTCGTGTGCCATTGCAAGCAGGATGCACTTTGGTGAAATATGGAGAGACATATAAGGGATTTAACCAACTAAAAATATCATAACATTTGACTTGCTAAGGCTATCTGAAATGTGAAAGGCAGATGAGTTTTAAAGGGTTAAAAGTAACCTCAGGATTAATGGATTATTTCAGAGTAATAGATGATTCAGGTTTTGATTAGTAGAGAAGAGATATTAGCCATTAGTATGCAAAGGCAGAAAAAGAGTCAAGTAATATTAAGGCTATAAAATAAATTAAAAACTTATTTAGAAGGTAAGGAGTAGTTGTTATGGTAAAGAGTCACTAAAGGAAAATGAACTGTCTTGGTAACTCCAAAGTTGGAGACTTGGATGACTGGATACCTGATGGATGCTTTACTGATGATGACTGTTAAGCATTCTAAAGGAAGAGGTGATTCTTTTCATTTAGGTGTTTTTGTGGGGTCAAATGAGTGAAGGTGAAGACATATTTGTAAAGCACCCAATGGTAACTGTCAAGAAGTCATGAGCATAACAATGGTAGTCATAGCAATGAAAAATATGCACATCCAAGGAGAGTGTGCAAAAGGAGAAGGACAGAGTCATGAGCTACCTCTGGGGCACTACAGTGCTGAGGGAGGGGTAGAAGAAAGCTGCTACCCTCTTTTTAATGTGTCATTCTTTAATTACTTTTGTGGAAATTTCTAGAAACAATAGCAGTAGTTAGTTGGAAGAAACGTTTCTACTTATTCCATTGAATATAGTAATAATTCATGGAGTTAAGATATGTACTTATTAAAAATGATTAATCTTCTCCTGGTTCATAGAGAAATTTTTTATTTTGAGTGTTAGAACTACAAAATTTGGAAATAAAAAATACCTTATTCCACACTTAGCTAGATTCTAACTTTTGCAGGAAGTCTGAAGGCCAAAAAAGACGTAGAAATATATGCAATGTACGCATAAGGGAGAAAAATTAATGATCCAAATCTTGGAAATATAAGTTATGAATAAAGCTTAAAGGAATGATAATTAGGTAGCTTGAGAGAAGACTGCTGGCAGGTGACCTAATAACTTGTATTCTGTATAAAAAGAGTCATTATATTTTAAAAAATGAATACTTATTGAAGTGAGAGCCAAAGCAGCTGTATTTAATTATAGCAAGATAGATGTGGGTTTCAATGAATGAAACCATTTTAGCATTTGGAATAATTACTATTAAATATGAATCATTGGAAGTTTTTTTTTTCTCTTTGAAGATTTAGTATAATACTGATTTGTGATAGGTGATACCCAGTCTACTTTTGGAAATAATATGGAGCGTTAAGGAAAATTAAAAATATGCAGTTTAGAAAGAGGTTGTGTAAGTTGAAGTTAATACTGAAGTTATTATGGAATTAACTGGTATATTTCAAAAGCAACTCTGATCTCCATGGTATGGCAATTATAATAATGAAATTTTTATTAGTAAGGTAATGAGAACAGTTTATGTGTAAATCTAAATATGCATATATTTAAATTATAAACAATATTTTTAGGGTAAATTTATAGATACTATTAACCCAACAACCCATTCCTGGAAATTTATGTCTTATAAATACAATCACAGGAATGTAAAAATATCCATGTAAGGGTTTTACTGCCTCACTATTTACAGTGGCAAAAAGTTCCAAACAAAATGAATGACTATCAGTAGAAAGATTTATGAAATTATTTTACATACTGATTAATAAACATCCAGTCAAAATGATAAATTCAAAATGTATCAGGAGAATTTGCAGAAGTTATTGTTGAGTGAGGGAAGCAAATTCAGAAATGTGCATGTGTAATAATTACACTGGAGTAAAAATAATCTTCTGATTATGCATAGAAGTATATATACATATATATATGAAATTAATTATATGAACACAGAAAATACATAGAGATTATTCCTTGTCAAGATGAATTGGTGGGATGAAGAAATGGGAAGAGACTGGGAGTGAGAAGCCAGGATTTTTTTAAAAAGATAAAAAATTGTTATGATTGCCAAATCATAGATAGACAATTCTGTTGTCTGTGAATAAAGGTAGTTTATGTCTTCCTTTCCAATAAGTATAATTTGTATTTCTTTTTCTTGTCTCATTGCACTAGCTAGTACTTCCAGCATGACATTGTTTAGGAGTGGGGAGAGGACATTTTATTTTGTTCCAGACCTTATAGTGAAAACATCTAGTTTTTTATTGATAAGGAAGATGTTATTTGTAAGATTTTTGTATTTTTGTAGATGTATTTTATCAAGTTCAGGAAGGTTTTAATCTCTTCTTACTTTGCTGGGAGTTTCCTTATTTTTGTTTGTTTATTTTTGTCATGAATAGGTATCAGATTTTAAAAATTATTTATGTTATCAATTGATATTATTATACCATCTTTATTGTGCTGGTAGAGTGTATTATATTGATTTTTTTTAATGTTAAATCAGCCTTGCATACATGGAATAAATTCCATTTGTCATAGTGTACAATTTTTTAATATATTGTTGGATTAAGTTTACTAAAAATTGTTGAGGGCTTTTGCATGTACGTTCATGAGTAATATTGCATTGTAGTTTTCTCTTTTAAAAAATTTCTTTATTTGGTTTTGGTGTTATGGTAATGCTAGGAAGTATTCCCTCTGCTTCTATTTTCTTGATGAGATTGTGGATAATGCAAGTATAGCTTGCTTTAATATTTGGTAGAATTCACTAGTGAAACTGTCTGGGTCTGAGGTCTTCATTTTGGGAAATTAGTAATTATTGATTCAATTTCTTAAAAGTTATTATATACTTGTTCCAGTGATCCATTCACCTTGTATGAATTTGGTAGTTTAGGGCTTTTAAGGAATTGGTCCATTTTCATCTTTATTATCAAATTTATGGGCATATGGATTTTCTTAGTATTATTCTATCTTCCTTTTAATGTCCATGAATAAAATGATACTTCATTCATTCATGATATTAATAATTTATGTCTCATTTATTTTTATTGGTTAGCTGTCTACAGATTTCTTTTTATTTTTTAAATTTATTTTATTGAAGTACAGTTGATTTACAATGTTGTGTTAATTTTGATTTCTTATTTTTATTGTCTTTTCAAAGAATCAGATTTAGTTTCATTGATGTTCTCTAATTTTTCCCATTTTATATATGTAATTTCATTCAGAGTTAGCTGGCCACTAAAGAGGACATTTATTACTGATGAAACAATACCTCTAATGCTTTATAATATAGAGAATTTCTGACCATTAAAATAATATAATAACAATATTTTGGTGGTAAAACTTCAATTTTCCTGTAGACTATTTTTAGTAATAATAATAAGCTTCTTGTATTTTATTATGGAAATTTTAAAATATACACATAGGGAAGGAAAAACTATAATGAATCATGTAAATATTACCCACTTCTAACAATTATCAATATTTTGCCAATTTTGTTTCAAGCATTCCTCTTAAACCTTCCTTTATATAATGCTTTAAAGTCAATACCACAGCAATCATTTTATCATACCAAAACATTTACCACTAATTATAACACTAATAATTAAAAACTAATCACAACTATAATTGAAATGTGTTCAAGTTGCCAGGGTATGTTTTTGCAAAAATGACTTTATACTGAGCTGCAAAACTTACTTGGAAAGCCTGTACTTTAATATGTACATAAATATCTGGATCACCAAATAGCTACATAGCAGCTAAAATACAGTGAGAAAGATTGTATTAACGTGCATAGTAATTAAGATGTGTTTGAAAATTTATTGTTCATTTTCAAAGTGTTATACTCCTGATACTTTTCAGATTATTTGAAAATAATACAAATAAAATTTCAATGTACAGATAAAAATAATTTATACCTAAAAATGCAATTTGTCTAAAAATACCAAGTAAGACATTTTTGTGGTATTTATTACTATTATTATTTTATTTATTGTGCAATTAAAAAAATTTTACTTGAGTTTCAATGACTTTGAGAAAACTTTTTTTGAAAGTTACTGAAGATATGAGAAAAGCTCACTGGAATTTTCATTATTATTTACATACGAGGCAACACATTTATCCTCTTACCCATACCTTGAAGAAAGAAGAAAAAAATCTTTTAAAAAATACAGTTTATGGACTTACACCTGTAAATTTTGTGCTCAAATGGAAAGAAAAGCAAAATTGGGAAACTGGCTAATGCAAAAACTGATAGTCTAGACTTTCTAACCCCAGGTATTGTGCACAGCATTATGACCTTCAGTGTTGTGAGATACTTTTTTCCTCTTTCATTTTTCTGTATAATTCAGAAGTTACTGTTAATCTAAGTCACTGAGATGCTGGGGTTAGTGAAAAAAATGTTCAGATGAAAGATGATAATTAGTTTGGGAGGTTGAGCTTAACTTTTTCTAAGGATACAGTGTCACTGCTCAGAAACACAGTTTTTGGCATAGAATGGAAGGGAAACATGTCTTTCAGGAAACTTGTGACTAATTGGAAATCTTTCTGCTCTGCACATTCTAAAGCACTGGATAGAATTCCCCAAACAGATGTCTTTTTTGTTAAGTATTAATGTTATTTTCTTCACATCTGTGCTAACTTTGAGGATTAAACTGATTAGGACATTTTATCAATACGTACAGCACAATCAAATCAGGTTTCTCTCTTTATTTTCTTAGCTCCGTGCCTGTATGTAATAAAGCCACAACAATAAAGTCAAATAACAACAAAAAAAAACCCAAACATGTACTTTTAAAAGGTATGTTTGGAGAAATTCTCCTTTATCTCTCTAATCTAATGACGACAGGTTTTGTGATCATTTCTGCTTCTTCATCATATTAGACATACATATGCATGTGTTTGCCCTTCAGTACAAAATCCCCACTGAGAGGTAGTTTCCACGATCTAGACTTGGGATAAAGGAAAGTAGCAAATGGGACAATTTGCCCTTGGAGTCAGCTCAGTTTTATAGTATTACCTTACTAATTACAAAAAGAAAAGAAAAGAAAAAGAGAAAAAGATTTTATGTGAATATTGCAAATGGTTAAAATCTTCAAATGAGAAGTGGATATTTCTGAGCCCTCAAAGCATAAGTATTTTGGGGTTAATTTTTTCAGTTTTTTTAGAGCTCCATGCTTTTAGCAATTTATAGATGCAGACTACACAGACACACACAGACACATACACACACAGACAGACACACACACACCCTACACCCTCAAGGCCACAAAGCCAAATAATATACACATTATCTATTCTTTCTCCTGCCTGGAAAAAAACTAATTCCTCTAACTAGGGCTCCACCGCCATATGAGAACTGGAATGTGTTATTGTCCTTCTGTGCACTTCTATTTTCCTTAAGAAACATCAGGATGGTACAGTGATGTAATAGATCTCCCTGGTCCTTCTTTCTTCTGGGTGTTGTCTATAGGATTTATGCCTAATTTAACCATGGGTACTAGGTTGGTTATGTTGGTGTGAAGCAATTATTCATTATCAGAAAATATTTATGGTCAATGTCTCCTTCTTTGCAAATGTACATTTACACTTATCTTTCTATATATTCATTTATATATCTATCCTGTTTCTCCATATCATCTTTTTCCATTCTCTAGAAATCTGAATAAAAATTCCTTAAAATATCTTATTCTATTTTCAATGCTTCTTAGAATCTGTTTCAAATGTTTGCTCTTCATGAAAATTTGCATTGAATTTTGTGTAAATTTTCATATCCATTTTCAGTTTACTAATTCCCTTTAATCTTTGTTTAAGATTCTGTTCAAATTGTTCAGTGGGTTTGTAATATCAAATTTTTATTTTATTTTCTAAAAAAATTCTTTTCTCTTTTACTTGCATCAATCATTTTAAACACTATTTGTTCTTCTATATTTTAATCTACCTTTTATTTCACTAAATATGTTATACAAGGATTTTAAATCTGTATTTCATAATTCCTAATTATATACACACACATATATATACATATATGTATATACATTGTTATATTAAATTGAAACACTTGCTCCTCTTCTGATTAATATTACTTATTAATATTACTGATTTTTAAAGTTATATCTACAGCCTAATTATGGTTCTATTCACTATCATTGATGTAATATGTAATGTGATATAATGTAATACAATGACAGTAATATGTACTGTCATGATGTTTGGAATTTGTTCTGAAAAGACCTCAGTGAGACTTTTAATTTTGTTTTCCCTATCACTTCTTCCCTGATTACCTAATCCTCTTTACCCAGTTCTCCAGCCTAAGAGTTAGTTTTATAATTTTGTTCAGGATTCTTGCCCCATGCAAATGTTAGTGTAATAGAATATTTAAAAAGCCATTCTTATTTCCTTAGAATTGTTGAATAAGTCCAAGTATTGATGACACGGGAGTATTAAGTGGCCCGAATTCTAAAGAGAGCCACCTCTAATTGAGGCCAAATACTTTGACTTTACTGACAGGCAGACTTATTGGATGGTGCATGATTTCACCTCCACCTCTTTCCTATGCAGAAAGGCCACTGGGAAAGAGAAAGAATGTTTTGGATTTGCTGCATAATGGGAAAGCTGTGTATGTGTTTACTGACATTTCTGTCAGCCTATTCTAATGCTTGCATTGGAATGGTGGGAATTCCTCTGGAGAGATTGATATGTCTCCCACAAAACATGGGGAAATATGCACCCATTTTTAGACCCAAGAGAAGAATTTATGATAGCATGCTTGAAAAGAAATTTAATGGAGTATACTTGGGGAAAAGATGGATGCAACTTCCACCTTATCCTAGTACTATGATCCTTAGGTGGATATAGAAGAGTCCTTCATTTCTTTCCACTCTATGTGGAGAACTATCGAAATTACTGAAAAACTACTAAGCCAGACACCACTTGGAGAGGAATTTGTTATGTAAGTTGGTTTAGCAACAGGAATAACCATGATCATATATTACCAGATCAAACCAGGAACATATCAGGGGAATCTCCTCACTGCAAACATAGTGTCAAGTAACACGAGACGACCTTGCCTTCCCACTTTGTATTCCCTTTTCCAGCCTTGGAATACCTAATCTCAAAGGAGTGAGAACACAGAGGAGGTAAGATCAGTTTATATTTCTCTCCCAGGTCCAAGTTCCCCAAGTTACAATAAGTCTACTGTGATGAGGGTGGGAGAATTTCTGATTTGGACATGATTTGGGATTTTAAATGTTCGAGACAGATTGTAATTTATTAATAACCTAATAATTATCATTGTTCATATATATAGAGAGATAAATTGATAAGATAAAACAGCCCAAGCCTGGTTAAAACAACCAGAGGAGAGCTAAGCTCAAATCTACTGAGGAAAACCCCATGGTGATGGTCTCCAAGAGTTTGTCTTGTCAGATTCCTACTGCTTCCCAAAGTGAGTTTGCCTCTCCAAGGACCTTTTTAAAATTAAAATAAATTAAATTAAATTTTATGCCTGAAAAGCTTTCATGTTTCAGACTTTTGTACTTTTAAAATTGACCGAGACTGGCCTCATGAATGTCTATTTAGGATTAGAGAATTTTACTAATTTTCCAAGGCCAATATAATACCAAAAACAGTATATTTATTCTATTTCTATTATTAAGGTAAAAATCAAGTCCTCCTTTCCATATTAAAAATAGTCCAGTTTTTCCTCATTTGCCAAATAGTAAAATGTGGTGAAGATAGTAAAGTGAAGAGATGAAAAGCCTCAACATTAAGTAGTATTTACAAAGATCCAGGAACATAAACAAGATGTCCTAGAAGACAGAGAAAAGAACTTTTAATTGTGATCAGTAAATGGAAAAATTTCCTGGAAAAATAGCGTTACAGCTTAGCCTTAGAGAAGTTTTGTTTTAGCCTTAGAGAAGAAGTTTTTTTCCAGGAAAAATTTCCTGGAAAAATAGCGTTACAGCTTAGCCTTAAAGAAGGAGTTTTTTTAAAATAAACTTTTTAATTTGGAGTAATAGTAGATTGACATAAAAGTTGCCAAGACAGTACAGGGTACTAAATCAAGAAATATGAAACACAGAGTGCTAACTACATGATGATGCTGAGGGACAGGTAATAATCAAGCATTCCTTCATCAATTCCTTCAGCAAATATCTATTGAGCTCCTACCTTATGGCCAACTTCATAGACCCTTGGTGACTATCAGTGAACAAGAGATACAAATTATCCCTGACATCATGGAAATTATATTTTAAAGATAAACACAATCAACGTAATAGAAATCAATATTATATTTGAAAGTAATAAGAAGTACAGAAACAAAAACCAAGGACAAGTAAATGTTGATAAGTTTAAAAAGTGTCGGGAGGAGAAGAATTTGTGTCAAGAAAGATAAATGACTTTTTTTTTTTTTTTTGGCGGTACGCGGGCCTTTCACTGTTGTGGCCTCTCCCGTTGCGAAGCACAGGCTCCGGATGTGCAGGCTCAGCAGCCATGGCTCACGGGCCCAGCCGCTCCGTGGCATGTGGGATCTTCCCGGACCGGGGCACGAACCCGCGTCCCCTGCATCGGCAGGCAGACTCTCAACCACTGCGCCACCAGGGAAGCCCGATAAATGACTCTTTCAAGAGGATTTATTGCAATGGGGAGCAAAGTAATGAAAATTTTAAAGTTTAAAAAGGAAGCGCAGTCAACAGAAAGCCTTCTTTTCAGTAAAATATGAAAAAGAAAACCATGCTTTTATACTGATGGGAGTGATCAAGTGAATAATAAAATATAGGAGAGTAAGTAGGCAAAACTGTCAGAGCAATGTTTTTGAATCAGTTAGAGTGTATGATATGTAATTCATCACTCAAATGAATCCAGTGTTTCAGTCTCAAATCAACTAGGTGAATCATGAGCTAAGATATATAGGAGGAAAAACAAGTCTGGAAAGGACGAATGTATACTCACTTTTATATGTGTTGTAAGAAGCACATCCTTTAGGAAATGTTTACATATCTCTATACTTTTATCTGGGTCAAGAGTCCAAACAGAGGTCAAAATATAGCATATTAACTACTTAAATTTACAATTTAAACTAACAAATAATTAAATAATATATATTTATCATCCTACCTTGACAACCATATCTCCACAATAGAAAAATAGAAAGACTATGCTGTAAGTTTTGGTTATATAACCAAAAGCTGGCAAAATTGTGAGGGCAAAAGGATTTTTTCCAACTTTATTGAGGTATAACAGACCTATAGCATTGTGTAAGTTTAAGGTATATATTGTGATGATTTGACACACGTAAATATTATGATTACCACAATAAAGTAAGTTAATGTATTCCATCACCTCACATAGTTACAATTTTTGCACATGTGAATAGCCAGTTTTCTCAACACCATTTATTTATCCATTCCCCATTGAGTATTCTTCATTCCCTTGTCATATATTAGCTTACTGTACATGCATGGTTTTATTTCTGAGCTCTCAATTCTATTCCATTGGCTTGTATGTCTGTTTTAATGCCTGTAACCTACTGTTTTAATTACTATAGTTTCATAATGTATTCTGAAATATATATATATTGCCTTTGAAAATATCTGTTGAGTTAGTTATAATTAAGATTTATATTCAGAAATAAATCATTTAGTCTATATATCAGATTCGAACATTGTGATGGGACCACATGAAATATCTTCATTACAGAATTTGTTTTGATTTCATCTTATAATTTTCTATCACATAAATTGTGATTTTACAGTCTTAAAGCAATATTTAGATCTACATAGTATCCCTTATATTTATCTTATGTAAATTTTAAATGTTATTCTAATATGACCAAAAAACCCCACAAAATTAGTAGTGTGTTGCTCAATTTAAACATTTTTCTTCTCAGCTTATTCAAATATTTTGCCAATGTTTAAAGATGTTACCTTGATGTATAATGATCAAAATATAGACATTAGATTGTAGATTATTTAAAATTTATTTTGTCCTTCACCATCATTTTTGTTTCCTTGTTTTAATTTTTTAAAGTTTTATTGGAATAAAATGGTCAAATTTTGTATGTAGCTCTTAGATTCAAGAAAAATATAATTTTTAAATGTTTTTAAAATAATTTTTTAATTCTTTAAAATGAAAATGGCCAAATTAGATCAGTTATTTTAAGCTATTACAACATTATTAGTAAATGTATATTTAGCTATATATATATTTATATATATATAAATATTTCAAATATATATTCCGAATCTACATCACAGTTATTAATTCTAGTTATTGCAAATCCAAAACAAGTATATTTGAAATTCTTATGATTATCTCTTCATATGAAGGGCATCTTTATTTTTCTTAAAATTATTTGATTTACCTAGCATCTGTTTAAAGTAAATGTTACTGCATCAACAGTACTTAATCAGCATCCTCACTGAGTGTTTGAGAATGACTATAGGTTAAGATATAAAGTGACCATAAAGATATTATAATTATGGACAAGTCCAGAAAATATCCTATGTAATCTCTGAATTGATGTAAAAACTATGATGACTATTTGTTGATTCTGTGTTTCATAGTGACAAATATAAACTATTGCTGCCAAGTAAAAAAAAAAAATCATTCTGGACATTTAGCCAAAATTTGGCTGCTGCTAAAAATCTTATTTTTTCACAGCTATCTCTCTGACAGCCCAAAGACAATCTTTCTAATTTAATGAAATAACACCAAAAATCTAGTTATTTATTTGAAACAAAAAAGTGAATACATTGTACTACATATTTATTGAATATAAATTATTCACAATTCTAGTATTTAATATCATTCAATTGTCAGAGAAAATAATTGGTATCACTCTTCACATATACTCTACCTATCTAGCTAACTAGCTAGCTATACTGATATTAATTATTTAATATTCCAAAATCTTTCTCAGCCATAATTTCAATGGTTATAAGTGTCATGCTAATTGAATGTCCCTGGAACCGAGATGTGGAACATATAAGGATGCAATAAAATTGATGCTTGGCACTATTGGAGAACAATACTTTGTTATGTAAGAATCATATAATTCATGCAGTCTAAGAGGAAAGATTTGAAAAGGTAAATGAAGTGTCTTATTACTTATGCCAATTAAATTCTCCTTGAACTCTGAAGCAGTATCTCTCTCCAGTATTGGCCGTGGCACACCCTAATTTTCTTCACCACATTCTTAAGCAGTTAACATTGTTTCTAGGACTTAGGGCAAGCAAAATAAAGAAATATTTTGTTCTCTTTACTTCTGACTCTATGTTGTGTGCACGTGTGTGTGTGTGTGTGTGTGTGTGTGTGTGTGGTAGGTGGTTCCTAAATACTCTGGGGCCCATGTCAGCAGATGCTCTTACCATAGTCTCAGGGAAGTAATGAATGAAAGAGAGTGGACTGGACATTAAAATATCAGAAATTTAGTATATGCAACTGAAACCATTGGAACTCATGTCATTACACATGAAGAGTGAGAAGAGAGTCTAGGGTTAAATTTTGAGGGGAAAAACATACTAGATTTGGGTAGGAAATAAGAATCCAAAACAAATTATATATATATAAAAAAAAACCCAGGGAAGCAGAAGGAAAGAGTATCTGGGATCACAAAATATAGAACAGGAGAATTTCAATGAGCTAAACAAAATAAATGCTGCAGAAAGGTCCAATAAGATAAAGTCTTGAAATAATTTTATGACAGTGAAGGTACTGTTAATTGTCTACCTGATAACATTTGCCCACCTTTTTCTTTGCCAGGGGAATCTCAGTTTGAGAATGTAAAGAAAAATTTGAATCCTGTTCTTCTCCACTGAAGCAATATATGACCATATAACTCGGCTCTGGTCAATGAGATATAAGGGAAAATTGTCTGGGGAGTTTTCACAGAAGAGGTTTTGCATTCTTGAATAAAGGAATAATACGTAGATTTTAACCGTTTCTGGAGTTGGATATCCAGAACTGTGGCAGCCAGCATTTGGTCTGGAGAAACAAGCCAAGATGCTGACAGAGCCCTGCTCTGACACTGTTGTTACTTCATTTATAACAGAAGTTACCTGCCTTCAGACTCCTTGTTAAGTGGGGTAACGAGTGTGGAGAAGTAGAAAATAAAAAGAATAAAATAAAATAAATAATAATTAGTACAAACTTCAGTGAGTCATGTTTTTTTAACAGATGAAAACATCTTAAATGTAACATGGATTAATAACTAGAATTGAAGAGATCAGTAATCCTGGAGAAGTAAGACTGCAAAGCTTTTTGTGGTGGATTGAAAAATGAATTGGAGGATAGAATAAAAGAGAATGAGGTTTAGACCTGTTCAATATCCTTTGTTCAGAAACTTGGACAATAGCTAAATGGATGCATGTGCTTGAAGGAAGATATTATTTTTATTTGTTGGCTTTATACTTTTTTAAATGACATTTTTTTAAAATCAGATTTTGCAGTCAAATAGATTTGGATTTTGATTCCACAACTTCCAATAAGAAATTGAGCAAGCCCCTTAAATTCACTAAGCATAAGTTTCATAATTTTTTAAAAAGAAGTTCTGATAAATTCAATATTTTTCTTCTATTGAATTGACAGAAAAAAACAGAAGCAGAGTCAGTGCTAGTTAACTCATATTTCTAGGCGCTTTCAACTAAATCTCCCTGCTCTTGAATTTAATACTACTCTCCCTTGACAATGACTAGTATGATGATTATTGATTGGTACATATGACTCAGTTAACTCTTGAAAAAAGTATGCATATCTGTTTCATAATAATAGATAACAGACAACTTTAAAAGGTATAGATAATGAATCATTGGGAGAAAGAAGTCACTAGAAGTTTAAACATTTATAGATAATAAAATGGATCAAAAACATGATAAATTAAAGCAATAGAGAGCATATTTATTTCTTAACTGTCAATTATTTTAATGACTAATGTATTTTTCATAAGGAATGTTATGGTGATAAAAGATTCTTAAGTGAGCAATTTTCAAAAATCTGGCTGATGTCATTTTGTTTTCTGCATTAGTCACATACAAATTATTACCTGAATACAAAATAAGAATTCAAATAATTACTAAGGATGTTAATTAATGGAAAATATGGTTTTCAAAAACTCAAGCAAGATTACAGAGTGATTTCTAAGCACATATAAACATATACATTTTTAGTCATGCAGTGTAATTCTGTATATTCCTGCAAATGATTCTGACTTAATTAAGGGTCAAAAATATATTTATTAAGGATGTACTTTGGTAACATAAAAGACACTTAATATCCTAGTACAGAGTCACAATAATCCTAAGAAAATTTCCATTTTATAGAAGAAAAAAATGAAATTCAGTAGATAATGATAATTAGCCAAGGCTTTAACATCTAATGAGTGGTGACTACAAATCAATTTGCCTCTCTATCTTGCTGCCTCCAATAAAATTTAAATTCATTTTTTAACATGTTAAATTTTATATAATAATATTTTATTCATACTAGAATGCTTCCTTCTGAAAAGAAAGCATTTATCATTGTAAAAGAAAATCACTCATATATATATATATATATATATATATATATATATATATATATATATATATATATATATATATATATTAGGTGAGCAAAATAAATGCCTATTTTTGTACAAATCAGAGTATAATTTATAACTTTTAAAGGTAGAAGATAAATGATGTTAATATGTAGAGTTCAGATATCCGAAGATTCATCATTGAAAGGGATGCCCAATATTTTCATATATTTCATCTACATCCACATTCTATCATCTTTATCTTTTTTCATGAATGTAGTATAATATAACATAATACCTGAAACATTGACAAATATCAATAATATTTCCAGTGTTATTAAAAGATGACAGATTTGTTATCTTTTTGGATATAGAGAAAAGTTCACACCAAACTATCTCTTCTGTTGACAACACTTATAAACTCTAAGGTAAATATAAATTAAACAAATGTTTGAAGGCATAAGGAAGTAAACAAAAACAAGTAGAAACTGGAGGGGTTATATCATTTAAAATGAGGCGAGAAAGCTACGTGGACTCCACATTTAACTGTCATATTACCTCAGAGTACTACTCCCCAACTCACGTGGAACACAGGACATAGAGTACAAGAGAAAAGATGCAGTGTCATTGGACTGAGGATTCAGAGGTTGGAATCTGAGCTTGAAAAGCTGCTGGGAATCGAAGGGGAGCTTCCAGAAAGGAGGAAGCCACTCAAACCTGAAAATGTGTCAAACTCCATTCAAATAATTGGCTAACCTTTAAACCATACATTTACAAAGTGAGACTCCAAGGATTACAGCAGAAATAAACACATTGATGGCTCAAAGTGACATGCATAAATTTAGTATCTTCCCAGTGCTGGTGAGATAGAGTTTGGATTTCAATTATTGCCAATTTAGAGGGCTTTGATGAACATTTTGGACTTATTATTGAAACGCCAAACGATCCAACTTTAAAGTTAGAAACACATAAGAGAACTAAGAGACGTACCCTAGGCCTAGAAGCAAATTCGTAAGTATCTACTATGGGACAATGCCTAACACAAAGGCCTCACAGCATCAAGGTTATATACTAGAAATTTAACAATCTGCCTGTACAAATCCAACACTTTTCAATCCAAGTAACAGAATCCAAAATTTTAACTACACATCCTATGAATATACACATTTTAAAAGTATATGATTTCCAAAGCATAGGAAATATGACCCATAATAAAAAAAGAAAAATAGTCTAGAAGTAGACCAAATAATGATATATATTAAAATTAACAATAAAATTATACTTTAAAATAATTGTTAAAAATATGTTTTAAATGTTTCAGATGAAGCTGAATACAATGGGCAAAGATTTGGGGAATTTCATGAGAGATATGGAAACTCTGTAAAAGAACTGAATGGAAACAAAACTGAAATAAATATAGATATATATTATGAAAAATTTATTAGCTACTTTGTAGCAATAAAAATGTTCCTTGAATTTGAAAATAGATAATTAATACTAGCCAAACTGAAGACACATACATCAATAGAATCCCACAGAGAGAGAGGGGAAAAAAAAGATTTCTACAAAAATAAGCAGAGCCTCTATGTGGAATTATATTAAGCCTAAATGTAGTTACGGTCTGACCTCCATATCTATGGGTAATACAGATTTTGGTACCAGCAAGTGGGTGCTGTTGCAACAAATAACTAGACATGTGGATATGGCTTTGGAATTGGATAACAGGTAGAGACTGGAAGAGTTTTGAGGTGCTTGATAGAAAAAGCCTAGCTTGCCTTGAAGAACTGTTGGCAGAAAAATGGATGTTAAAAGAGATTCTGGTGAAGACTAAGAAAGAAAAGAAGAGCACTGTAGAGAAAGCTTTTAGAGCATGCATGTATCATCGTGAACAGAATGTTGCTATAAGTATGACTGTTAAACAAGCTTTTGGTGAGGTCTCAGAGGGAAATGAAAACATGTTATGGAAACTGGAGGAAAGGTAATTCTTGTTATAAAGTGGCAGAGAACTTGGTTGAATTGGCTAATTACACACACACACACACCTATATGTTATATTACATCCCCTCTTACTAAAGGACACATTTATGGTCAAGGAAATGCAACAATGGGCTTGAATCAATGCAATTCATTCATCAGTCTTACTACAATAACCATGAACTATAAGAAGGGAGTTTGAAACATGACAAAGAAGTCTCATGAAGCTCATGTGAAGCTTCATCAAAGAAAGACCACATCTTATGAATTTGAGGTTCTGTCCTACAGGATGAGATATATATCTTAAATTAAGGGATAATATAAGATGCTATCTTTTCCATAGTCAAGAAAATGTCAACGATAGTACTAAAATTGAATTTTAGAGGAACACTTAAGGCCAAAGTCTTGGCCTCTCTATAAGATGACTTACCAGCTGCTAAATTACTGTCTGAGAGAAAGTAGAACATCAAACAAGTGGAAAAAGAAAAGAAGCTATAAAAACAAATATTGCCTAATTTAGCTATATGTTCAGATGCAGAAATGAGAAGTGAATTATCTATCTAGTTATTTATATTTTTCTTTAATATCCCCTTCATTTTCCATTACCATGTCGTGCAATGCATGTTGTATTGTAGATCTTCACTTTATAAATTATCTACAATATATCTTATGTCTGAATGGGATTTTGAACAAATTAAGTGAATAGTAATTATCACTCAGGGTTGAAATGCTGAGTGCAATTTCATTACTTTGGAGAGTTCTAGTTTTAATTAGATGATACTATTTTGAATGTTAAATGTGGAAAATGTTTTTTTGTGGATGTTGTTAGTAAAACACTTGGATTGTGGTCGACTTGGTGGACAGTTTTTATAGTATCTGTTCCATTCTCTTACTAATATTTCTCCCTGTAATTTAAAGCCTGGACAGATTAAAAACTACATTTTCAAGACTACTTTGTAGTTAGGATCCTGATGTGTTTGAAACTCAGACAATCAGATGCATTCATAAGATTTGGAAAGCAAACATGTGGCGTGCTTTTGTTTCAACTCCCCTGCAGTGTTCGTATTTTGGGAGTTTCAGAATCAGCATTAGTGGATGTCTCAATGTTCAGACATCTGTTTCATGAGTGTTGAGAGGCAAGATTTGGTCCAATCGATGTGCTGATATCAGATCATAGCTAGTTCTGCACTAATAGCTTCTTTTTTTGGTGATTTTCATATTGTCAGGAACTCAGCTGAGCTTGGAGAGAGTAAGCTGAGATATCATCAGGTGTCAGAGTAGCTGATTAAAGCCACAAGCCAGAAATGAAAGAGTTAAGCCTCTAATCACTTACTGAGATGATATAAGAAAGAGTCTAAAACCGGAGAAAGTGCTGACTCCCTCCGTTCCATTTTCCCCCATGGAATGACACACAGATCGAGGATGATCAGATGAATCGGCACAGACATATGGATCCTCTGTCTTTTGAGGGACCCCAGAACAAAACACTCTGACAGTTTTATGGACCTAGGGTTGGGGTGATACAAGGAGGGAGGTCTGGGAGCATAAAAGTACTGGGTAGTGAGTCAGAGTGGGATAAACTGACTTCAAGCTTTCTCCCTTTTGTCTGACATAAGGAGGTCTCTGCAGAGGTGTCTGAAGATGACCTTGGCTCCTGGTCTCATCTACAGAGACCTAGGAACAAAGTTGTCCGGGCTAGGAATGTAAATAGAAGAAAGAGCATGACTGGGCCCAGGGTCCCTGAGTCCTTGACTACAACTCTCCAGAGACTGCAATGCACTGACTGTACACCAAGCCTGGTGTGAGTGGCAGCTTTCAATGAGGATTGTCAGGTGAAGCCTTTGTCATTGCCTTTTGGTCAGGTTTGGATCATCACACACAGGTTTTTAACTAGGAACTCTATTTTAAATATCTTAGCTTCTTACTTAGTACAGCACTTGGTGTGGATGTCATCTAGAGGCTTTCTAAATGGAGGAAAAAGAGCAGCATCTTTGAGAAAACTCTGTGACATGGCTCTGGGAATCACCCCTGAAAGCACAACTTTAAATAGGTTTGTTCAGCCACCCCGAAGACTATATCAACTATTTCTATTATGTGTTATTATTTTTTTACTTGTAAGAATTAATATATTTTCTACAAAAGGCCTCAATTTTCTCTTCCCAAATATTATCATAAAAACCTGGTGCCTAGCATCCCACAGAAAAGAATTAAGGCTCCAATGCTTGATAGTCAGTTCTAGTTGAGAAGGTAGTTAAGTGCTTTGCTCTGAATAGGCTGTTTTGCTTATTAGAACCCTTCATGATAAGATTGCATTTAAGAGTGACATTTGAGGGTGTCTGACTATCAAATAAAGGACTCACTCTACTCTCTCACAGCAAGACCCAGAGTGAAAGAGGAAGCAGCATGTAAACTTGACAGTAAAAATGGGAATAACTGTCTACTATGATTGTGACTTTTAAAATTTATTTAGTGTTTTAATAAGTTAAATTATACAGTTAGCATTGTGATAAGTATATTACAGGGTGATATTAGTCTCAACATACTGGTTTACTTCATAAAAAGCCAGGATCCCCTCTGGCTTGAATCTTTTAGAGAAGTATCCTCTCCAGTGAAGGAACAGTTCGCCTCTATCCAAATACCTACAGAAATGACTCTTCCTGAGTCAACTTATCTCCTCTACATTCATGCACTTCTCATTCCAAAGCCAAATCTATGTCATAAAAAAGCTGTTTATAAACTAGCTGTGTTTAGTTTCTTAAACTTTTAGTCCTATATAAAGTTAGAAAACATATTTTCACTCACTTCAAAAGAAGTTTTCCATATAACGGGTTGAGCTTATGAGGTGGCAAAATAGGTTTTTTAACTGGTATGATTTCAAGACACTGTGGAAAGGCCCTGCTGATTCCAAAATCCCTCTTTTTTCTTTCACACATTTCTTGGAACTTATATAACATATTGATTTATGTGGGTGAGTTTTAGAGCATGAATGGTTTTCAAGAACTATCTAAATAAAGTCAAACACTCGTGTACTATTAGACTCTAACACAATTTTTCAACTGGTATTTGGAGCTAGGCCATATCAGGCTCATCCAGATGAAGGAAAAGCATTATGAACTGTGAAGCTGGTGTTAGCTGAGACACGGAGTTGAGAATTTTACCAGATTAGACTCAGGAAAATCCTGACATACCAAGGCTCTCATAAGCATCTCAGATTAAAAATTTTCCAGCTAAAAACATACTTAAACTTCTCAAGAGAAACTGTAAATTATACAATAACTCTGTCCTCACAATCCAAGACAAATTAAATTTGAATAAAATATGAAGCTATTTATCTCAGTGATAAGGAATGACTAAAGCACCAAGACCAATTCAAAATGCAAAGGGATAAAATTATGCTTGCTTCTAAACTAAAGACTCTGTTGTCAGATTCTGGTCATACTAGTAAGAGCATCTTAAGAAAGCATTATTTATCAAAATACATGACTTACTGTCAACGTGGATTTGGCTTTTAAAGTTATACAGACCACCCCCCCCCAAATGACCTTGTGATGTGACCATAAAGTACAGGGGAGATATTTTTAAATAAGTAAAACAAGGTCATGGAGGACACTACACATATCAGAACTTCATAGAGGATATATCTGAGGACATATTATTTGGCTGCCCAAGCAGCTCATGTCACTCTTTACTATTCCTAAAGTAAAGTAAGATGTAGATTTTTCTGATCTACCCATCTTCAATTGGTAATTATTATTGCAGTTATTCCTGTTTCTAACTGTTATTATACATTTAATGTATTCAGAATACATTACTTATTCACATAAAGTGATGCATCTGGAACTGGAAGAAAAGGTTAATATTCTTCAGTAGGAATGTTGGGTTCTTTTCTATTGGGAGGGGATGAATAGGTTTTATTTATGTGAGAATGATGGTATGAATAGATGTATGAGATGGAGTAGAGTTATGGATATTGATTCATCAATGAACGAACCACTTATCCTTAACACAAGCCATTCCCCTTTTGCAGCGGTTATGGTGTTTGGGTAGAATTAACCTCAGGGGCTGGAAGTGATCATATGAATATAATAATATTTTAAATGTTTTAATTTTTGTTTTATTAAAAAGTATAATAATGTGGCCATAAATATGAAGTATTATACTTTCAATTACAAATAATAGAAAACCCACACCCAACAGGGTTTATCAAACAAGGACTTAGTGGACAATATATTTGAAAAAAAAATAATCACATAGGGCTTCCCTGGTGGCGCAGTGGTTGAGAGTCCGCCTGCCGATGCAGGGGACACGGGTTTGTGCCCCAGTCCGGGAAGATCCCACATGCCGCGGAGCGGCTGGGTCCGTGAGCCATGGCTGCTGAGCCTGTGCATCCGGAGCCTGTGCTCCACAACAGGAGAGGCCACAACAGTGAGAGGCCCGAGTATCGCAAAAAAAAAAAAAAAAAAAAAAAAAATCACATAAAGTGTAATAGGTCGCAGCCTTTGAGCATGTTTGATCAAGGCTTAGAGGCCATTAGGGATATGATTCTATCTCTCAGTGATTCTTCCATTTGCCATCCTCCAAAATCGCAGCCTGCTTTACTTTACAGGAACATTGCTACACCCTCTGCCATTCTTGGTGATGAAGCCATAATAAGAAACTGCAGAGAGGGCCACTGCTTGTCCAGTTATTCATCTCTGTTGTGAACTAAATGATAAAAAAAATGTTCCCAGGTTTGGAGTTTTCTAAGGGAAAACAGAAGATAAGCACATTTAAAGGTTTTTAAATTTGGTAAATATTTCCAATCTTTTCATATTTTACATCCATAATTCCTGATTTACCTCTGACTTGGTTAGCGAACACAACACTGGTATCCTCTTTTATTTTCCTCTTTCAGATATCGATTTCCGAGTTTAATTTTGTTTTGTTTTGTATTCTTATTACTTACTCAAAAGTGCACATATTAATCCCATTTTTCATGTGTTGTACATTTCCAAATTAATAGGGTTTCAGGGAAAATTAGGGTAGAGCAGTAAGTCTCCAACTATTTCAAGGAGTATTCCATGTTTTTAATAATCTCCATACTACATGGCAATCATTTAACAAATGTACACATCATTAATCAATCAGTTATAAAATATTTGTTGAACATTTAGTATGTTCCAAACTCTGGACTTTGCACTAAGCCTATAGTGTGCAATATGACAGAGCAGGTATCTACTCATACAGGACATGGAAGCTTTTCCTTTAGATGTGTTTTATAATATGATTTCATTCACCAAAAGAAATCAAGTGTCTCTTTATCAAACACAGGCATTCTATCATTCTCTCAAGAAAGTGACTTGCTGGATATTTACTACAATCATTACTTTACTTGTGAAGATTAGGCAAATAAATGTAATTTGGGTATTTGGAGAAAAAAACTGAAGTATCTCCAGAAGTAATTTCTCCTACTCCCAGTGAGCCAAAAGAAAGTTGAAATCAATCAGGAGGTATTATCATTGGTCTGTGTTCTAATGTTCTTTTGTTAACATGTTTATCTCTATTCATGCTAGTAAATAAAAATAAGGATATTGGACAACTAATTACAAAATACAGTCACCTAAAGAGAATGAAACAACAAATACTGTGTTTTTAGCACGTATATATTATACAGCTTTAGACATTACATTTTAAGCATGTCCTTGGTAAATTAAAGTATTCCCAGAAAAATTGGTACTAGGATTTACAGATGATTGTATTTATGATTACATGAATGTTTCTGTTAATTTAATTTTGAGATATTCAAGTTTTCTCTATGAGATTCGTTGAATAAAGTATACAAATAATTGCCTATTGAAAGTTGTATTAATTTGTAAATAACAAATATCTAGATTCTACCTAAGAATCACAAAGATTATCTATGTAATACACACACATGTATGTGTGCATGTGTGTGGAGAGAGAGAGATACAGAGAGTGAGAGGGAGAAGGAAGGAAAGGAGGAGAAGGAAAAGACCAAGAATGTGGTGAAATCTGTAATCTCAGGTTTCAGGGTTTTTTTTTTAAATTCTTTATTCAGCATATACTAGATATCTTTACTATATTCTAGGCCTTATCTGGTATTGTAAATCGCCCCTGTCACATACCTAGGAAGAAACAAACAAAATAAATGGATAATTTGGGGAGAGTTATATAAATTAAAAGAAAACATTCAGGGTATAGGAAAACCACAGGGAAAGTTGAGTACCACTGAACTAAATAGAGAGTGGACGACCCTAGGCAAACAGAGCAGCAAACCAAGAGATTATGAAATACTGGAAACAAAGCTGATTTTCAGAAGCTGTGACCTTTGGTTGATGGATGAGACCAGCTGATGGTGCCCTCATAGGGACTTGACCAAAGGAATAAATTACTGACCACAACCCTCTCTCCCGCTTCTTCACCACTGTCTGAATTCCAGCCATCTAGAATCCCCAAGGCAAAGGACACATTGATATATTCCATTCATGTCAGGCTACCAGGGCACAGAGCATGGTAGTGAAGGATGAAGAATGCCTCTGAAAAGATAAACCCATGATATTCAATCCAAGGAAGAAACTGACAAAAAGCAGACAAAGGTAAAAAAAAAAATTCTTTTGTAAACCTGGTAGAAGTAAGAGCTATGTTTTTCACTGTTCACAGTTATATCCACCAAACTTCCTGTACAGTAAATTTTAGAAACATAATGCATATTTTTAATGAATGTATGTAAGAATAAGGGAGCAGTGGCAGCTATTCTTAAATTATTTAAGAACAGAATATTGAGTACTCTTGCTCTACTTTGCTCAAGAGAATTAAAATTATGACTAAAGAGTTATGCATAGAAGGAGGCTGAACAAAAGAAATACATTTTTAAAAAAACAGAAATTGTCTGCTAAATAATGAAATGCCTTATTAGTGCTGAGCTTTTTGCCAATGAACTCACTCAAACAGACATATGATCTTTTAGAAAAGCTAGACTAGGATGAATACAGGAACTGAATACGCTCTTGGACTGGCTGAACACTAATATCTCTACCACTTCTAAGATCCTTCCACTATGGGGCGCACAGGAGACATTTATTTCAGTCTTAGTATCAGGAGATCTCTGCTTCGCTTGAGGAATTGTTTGTTGTTAGCCTATAGAGACATTCTAACTCTTTACATGGATCTTGCCTTTGGCAGTCAGGAATTTTAAATCAAATTTGTGGTCCATGTTAACAAATGCAGAATGTTTTACGACTGTTGTGTTTGCTTATTAACAGTACCTCTGGCTTTTCTTATTTTACTTTCATGCGGTGTATATCTAATCTATTTTTAAAATCTTACTGATTATTTTCTAACAATGTCTTTTGGGAAAAAATCAGGATATAAACAAAATCTATAATTTTGTTGTTTAAAAGTTCTAAATAAAGCAAAGAGAAAAATTAGGTAGCTGACAATTTATTTATCTTCAAAAACACATGTAACAGGGACGTTTTTGCATTGTAAATTTTACCCCATCCCTTCCTTCATCATTTGACAGGTAGATTTCTAGGTTGCATAGGATGGGCTGATAGATGTACATCCTATAAAAGCAAACCCCAAAAAGAGAAGAATCTAGCTATCTTCTCTAAGAGTTTGAGATTATCTCAAATATCTCTGATATCTGAAGGAGGTTCTGAAATGGAGGACTAGGTTCAATGCCAGGGTTTCTACCATGGTAGTGTAAGGGCTGTGTTCATATCACGTGGATGCAATGGAAACTCTCTCCAGAATCAGCATGCAACTCTAGTACTAGGAACATTCATTGAAGTTAAAGACTTGGTATGAGTGTAAAATATATATATATATATATATGTGTGTGTGTGTGTGTGTGTGTGTGTGTGTGTGTATGTAAAAAATATATCTGCAAAATAATTTGGTGATCAAATAAAATTATATGTGTTGAGAACATTTAAGTATAAGATGAATCTTCCTCTGCTTTCCCCTCACCCCCCTACCCCCAAACACAGAAACAGACACAAAAGAACCATTACCATAAGTAGGGAAAAAAGAGCTACTACCACTTTTCGAAGGGAACCATATTTGGCTGCAACTGCCAGTTTCCAGTTACCTCTCTATTTGACACTTATAACTGGAATGGCCCTTTGAAAGTAATCAAAATTCAAAGAAATGCCATGTATGTGTGTATCTGAGTTCCTAGTTGAAATAATAGGACATACTAGGAATATTTATACTGATCAAGATGGATTTCAAGGAAGGAAAAAAATTATCATTTGTATTGGTATTATTTAATCCTCACAAAAATCAAGTGAAATAAAAACAAGAAAACACTTTTATCTCACCCCAAAGCAGGCTCACTGGGTTTAGTGACCTAAGGATGTTACATATGGGTGTTAATTCAATCAGAGTTGGGATTTCAAACCCAGGGTTTTGTCACAATAAAATGTTCACACTAAAAAATTATTAGTACTTCCAAGAAGATATTTTATGCCAATATAGACATTTAATTTTATATAGAATAGGATATTATATAGAATAGAATATTTAATAGAATAGAACATTTAATAGAATGTCAAATAAGAGAGGCATACTCTCTCTTTTATGGATGAATGATAAATTTTTATGAATTAAGAAAGGTAAAATTTAAAAAAATTCTCTGAAAAATCAGTGGCTAAAATAAAGAGCTACTTAGTTGACATAGTTTATCTTTATGACATACAGTTCCAGTGAAAGTGACTGCTGAAAATTTTGGAAACATCTACATTTTAATCACATTTTGTTAGTCAAGTTCTTTTCTTTAATTGACAATATTTATGAAAAACACACTTGGGAATTCTATTTTGGAAAATGCAAATTGTTTTTCCCATTCCTACATTATTTTATTAATTTATAGTGTGACCATCTTTGAAAATAATTTAGCTTATTACTTTTCAGTTGAAACATTTGTTGGTACACTCTCTTTCTTTACACAGAGAAATGAAGATTTGCATATACTCAGCCATCACAGTATCTGAATGTATATTCAAAATGGGAGAACATTCATAAACCTTGAAAGTTATGCATTATAAATATGAAAACTCTAAAATCACCGTCCATAAAACATAACAGAACTTTGAGAACATTAAAATGATTTGGCCAAAATTATACACTTGGCAAGAAATATCTGGACAACTGTAGTCAACAATTCTTTACTATATGGCTGTCCACAGTGCTCCTCCCATAAGGTCTTTCCATAATGGTTTACTTTTATAGAAACCATTTTAGAATAAAATAAAAATAATTCTCAAATATCTTATTGTAAATGCTTAGTCACACTTGTTTTTTTTTAACTTCCACAATATATGAAATAGATAAAAGTAGGAGTGTTGTGGTTGATACAGGAATGAAGGAACCAGAACATCCACAACTTGTCAATTCTGCCAGTCATCAAGAAACACAATTTGAAAACCAATCATCTAGAACAATTTTAGTGGTAAATAAATGTGTGGAATTCAGCTGAATAGGGATAACTTGTTATAACTGCATTGAACTGGTAATATATTAAATCTGGGTTTACTACAACCTAATGTAAATAAACCTCCAGCCTACTCCCCTCTTTCCTCAAACAACAAATTGTTGAAAGAATAAGGCCAAAAAGTTAAACACACCTACACATGCACGCACACACACACACACAGACATCCACTTGGATATATTACTGGAGAAAAACTCATTAAAATGTCTTCCATTGCTAAATGTATATTGGAAACACTACCTACTTTCAGACTTATCATTTCTGGATATGGATATTTTCACAACTATAAGATAGGTCAGCTTAGGAAGTGATGGGAAGGGAACCTAGGGGCTGGTTTGTCAGGCTGAGCACACACTCTAATTCTAAAGTACTATCAGTCAAGAAACTTTTTAGTGAGACAGCCTTAATTTCTTAGCATGTAACATAAGCCACACACTCTTTGTGGAGACTCTCAAATTGCATGTGAATGGATTTTAAGATTTGTACGCATTAGAGTCCTTCAAAATGAGGTAATCAAAATATTTTATTGAAGAAGTTTTTAAGAGATAAACCAAAACAATTTTCCAAAGCTAGTCCACGGGAATTTGCCAAAGTATCTCCTAAAAATGTTGGAAGTATTCTATTTTTTTACATTTATTTTTCTTTTTACTTTAAATATTAGAAATTGATATGTAAAACTAATGGCATTTTAATACTATTAGGTTTCAAATTAATAATTTACCATTAAATAAACTATTCTTTATCTAAAAGTTTCCCTCTATTGGTATCAATTCTCAGACAGCTCACTCACTGATTAAGTATCATCCAATGATTCTCGCCTTGTATAAATGGTCCTAGCATTGCTGTCCCTGAGGTAATTCACTTGAAGTCTCCAGCAATGAAAGAAGGAACAAATTGTGTTCAGCTACTTCATTTTCCATTGATGGAAAGAGAACTTTTTATAAAAGATTTTAACCATATGGCTTAAAGCAAAAATGGGCTCCTGCCTTGTCTTCATATAACTTAAAAAATTCTAAATATATAATTCCCTCCCTAAAAAATTATATTTAAATAACATTCACTTCTAAGTACATTTCATTTCCCAAGCACAAATTGATTACTATTACAATATCTTTTCATTCTAGTTAAATGTTTAAAAATTAGACGAATGACCATGCCTTATCAATCAAGGCATCTTCCAAGTTGCTGTTTCAGTCTGCGTTTCTTGTTCTTAGTTTCTCAAATGCAGGAATAAAGTGCAGCAGTGCATTTAATTGGAATTTAGTTATCCTAACATTCTGTTTCCCATCAGAGTGGTCTGAATTCCTGACAAATGGTCTGTTGTATTAAAGTAGTCATCAATAAAGGAAGCGCTAGTTTAAGAAAAAGACTGAGAACAAAGAATTGCAAATTACTAAGTGACCTATTCACATTTGAGATTTCCATGCCTTTCAAATGTTTAAAACCACTAGCCTTATGAAAGGCATTATGCATATACATATGATTCATTTTACTGTACACCTGAAACTAACACAAATTAGAAATCAACTATACTCCAATAAAATTTTTTAAAAAGGTATTATGTACCAATGAGAGACCAGTTAAGCAAGGTTATGCTAGTAATTGCTTGAATTTCTCATTAAAGTGAAAGTCAAATACTTATTTTCATTATAGCCAAAGAGGAGAAAAGTGCAAAGCTTTTAAAATAATGTCCAATATAAATGTTAGACGCTAATTTATTAAACTGCTTGAGAGTAGAATCTTAATTTTTTCAATTTATTAAAAGTAAATCATGGTACTTCCCTGGTGGTCCAATGGTTAAGACTCCATGCTTCCACCGCAGGGGGCATGGGTTCTATCCCTGGTCAGGGAACTAAGATCCCGCATACCACGTGGTGTGGCAGAAAAAGATAAAAAATAAAATAAATGTAAAGTAAATCATTAAAATTCTACTAGGATCTTGTAGTGAAAACAGAATCATGCTTCTTTTAGTCATGTGACACACACACAAACACAGAATTACTTCTATATTCAGACTTATATAAGACAAGATGGACTAATATGTTTGGGAACTGGCATGAAAAACGTTGGAAGAATGGATCCAGTATGACGTAGCAAGGATGAGGCATATAATGGAATATTGTTCAGGCTAACTCCATAAATATGGTCTAGAAAATAAGAACAGTCTATAAAGTTGCAATTTAGTCCATCATTAGCACTAGTCTAGAATCAGCAACCCCAAAATGTGGTTATAATTGTATGACTATTTTATAACAAGAAGGAATTCAGACAGATTCCTAATCTGTTGTTAATTTTCTAAATTTTAAGCAGCTTTAAATTAGGAGATCTCTTCATGGATAATAGTATTTCCGCTTAGTGAACTGGGATAAAATAAAGTTCTGGCTCCAAGCCACCCTCCACCATATTTTTTTAAGTTCCCTTGCATGGTTCCACTCTTAAGGCAAGGGAAGAATTTACATGAGTAAGAACAGAGAAGGATGTTTATATACTAGGCTTATATGACAATATGGCTGGGTAAAGAAGAACTTCAACCCTAGATCACATGAGCATACACACATTCTCTCTGAGTTTGTTATGTTAAAGGTCTAATTGGGAGCAAAAGATTCTCAGAGAGAATGCAAGGAATGTGTATTTATCATATCAACAGATTAAAGAAGATAAATTATAATTCTCTTAACATAGAGAAAAATATTTAATTTAAAATATTCCAGATTAATTAAAGAAAATAAAACATTGTAAAACTAACAAGAGACTTTCATTTGATAAAGTCTTAATATGGAAAGTATTATAACAGACTTAATATCTTTAAAGTCAAGTGATATAAATACTGCTACCATGAGTTCTATTTAATATTGAATATTTGGCAGAAGGGTTAAGCCAAAGCAAAACAACCACAAGTACACTACTATTATACTGTTAGTTACTTTAAAAATATAAACAGCAAATACATTATAGAAGAAAAAAACATACGTAATTATAATCATAAAAACAGCTATAAAGTTTCCAGGGATAGTTTTACAAGACTTGTAGTAGAACATAATAGAGAAAAGCAAGAATATATTACTGAAGGACACGAGACATATAAGAAGTTCATGGAATGATGCACTGAATATTGTACAGAAGACAATTCTCTGTTTCAGTGAAGACTGGATTTGATGGCATAAGATATATATATATATATATATATATATATATATATATATATATATACATTCACAGTAACATAGCAAAATCAAGGTTTATTTTACTCATTCAACTTGTTGGACAGAGCCTGTATAGACTGGTGAAACTGCTCCATGAAGATATCAATTCCCAGGTTCCTTCTGTCCTTCTTTTGCCTTAATCTTAGCATAAGCATATGTTGATGATAAACAGAATCCAGTTAAAAACAGGTTGTTAGGCTGTAAATGTAAGCTAGAAATATCAATAACTCCAAATTTTTGCATAAACAACTTTAAGAACAGTTTTGCCATCAACTGAGATGGACAGGTTGCTGGATAGTGGTAGGGCAGGTCAGGAGTTCATTTTGGCACATCCCTTAGGAAAAACTCAAGTAAGGATACAAGTCTGGAAATGTCTATACTAGAGATGAAATTTAGAGGTCATGATTAGACATGATTTAAAGCCATGGTACAGAAATTCGTCTCCAAGAGAATAAATGCAGACAGAAGGGAGGATCAAGGACTGAGTCCTGAGAACGTCTAACAACATGTTTACACAGAAGAGGAGAAAACAATACAAGTGTTTTAAAAGGAGTACCCACTAAATAGGAAGAAAGCTAAGAGAATAAAGTGACATGGAAAAGAAATGAAAAGAATGAATCGAGGGCCTGTGTTTAATGTTCATGAGAGATGAAGAAAAAGTGAAGATTGAGAATTGACCATTGGTTTTAGTAACATTGATTCATTGGTATTTTGATAAGTTGTACAGTTTTTGTAATGTGGTAATGAAGTAGACTGATGATGAGTTAGGCAGAAATAGAGAAAGAATTGGTACTAGTGAGATTACATAATTATTTTATGTTTTGAAACATATTTTATGTTTTGAAATGTGTGTGTGTGTATATATATATATATATATATATGGCTGTATATAAATACAGTCTTCAGTAAAAACTAAACTCATGATGTTGCAAAGGAAAAGAATGTTGATTGATGTCCTTATGTAGATGAAAAGGGTTAGAATCTAGGGTACATATGGAGAGATTTAATTTTGATAGGATCATAAATAATTTGAAGGTTAACAGCTGGGAACAACATGTGAATAGATGTAGTGGTGTGAATCTTTGGATGGTTCCACTCTGGTTGCTGATGTTTATTCCAACTTCAATTTCCCTCCTGCCTTCCCAAAAAGGAAAAAATAAAAATGAAGTAATAATGAGGAAGTAGTAGCACCTATATCAGGAGAGTGAAATAATTCCAGATATTTTCAGTGGAATTTCATTTACTAATAATCACTGGTCATAATCAATCTGACACTGACAAATGTTTTGCTTTTTCTTTTAAGCTGAATATATTATTGCACTGAACAAAATTATGGGGTTTTTGGTCAGGAATAAGAGAAGAATGGAACTTGTAAAGGTAAGTATCAGTGTCTTTTATACTCAATGCGTATTTTAACACAATCTTTAATAGAACTTGACAAGCTGAAATTAAACTCATATTGACAAGAAAATTGCCCCAGAACAAAACAAAGCATAACAAAACAAAAACAAAACAAAACTGAGAAGAGTTTGATAAAAAGAAGACAACAGAAACGAGTTTTTAATGTCTGGATAGTAAAGCACTATCAAGCAATTAAATGAGAAATGTTTCAGAAATAGACACTTTCATTAATGTGACAGAATAGAGTACAGGAAGAAGTTAAACCTATGATGTGACCATGACAGCTGTAACATTCTCCTGAACTTGAGTAAACTTAAGACAGGTTTCTTCTTGACCCTAGGCGCTTGACCTCCCTTTTCTCAGAGCATTTACATTAGGAAACTTAAAATTGTAAATCCTTTCTCTGCTTCTTTAAGGCGTAAATCTTCTCCCAGTCCTTTGAAAATTTTATAACCCAGGAATGCTTTTCTCAAGAACCTGGGAGCTTTCCCTTTGAAAGGTAGTCATCAAGAAAGAGCCATATCTTCCAACTTCTGAGGGAGGATAGGAGCCTAATTTCAGTTAGCAGAAATTAGCAAAACTTTGGCCTAATTACACTGACCAATGTCCTCCTAATGTCCTCCATTTCTTTTCCACTAGCTCACTGAAGTGCTTAAATCTCTTTCATTTCAGTAGAGTTGGGTTCAGTTTCTTTCTCTATTGCAATGGCCTTGATCCCTATCCTAGTTGACTTGATGACATCTCCCTTGCCTGTGAAACTTGTACAGTACTGTTCTTCTTTGACAAATGAAGTTGTATGTGATGTAAGTGGTATTACCAGGCTACAAGGAAATGATCTTTATTCATAAAATTGCATGAGAAGACTGGCTATCCAATTGGGGAAAATGATTTTATTTCACATTGTTTGCAAAATAAAATCAAAGTAAGTTAAAAACATAAAAGTTTAAAGAATATAAATAAGGTTATTATAAAGAATGTAGGATAATGCAATATTTTATTCATGAAAATACTTTTTTCATGCTTAATTTATTCTGGGGCCTAGTAGAAGTACTAGGCACTGATAAAAGAGACAAACATTAAACCTGATCTTATTAAAACATAAAAAAGGTATTGATCAATCTGACCAAAGGAAACTAACAAATCAAATAATCAATACTTCTATACTTCAAAAGATATTATACAAAGATAATAAATATAACTAAAAACCTAGAAGAAAATATGTCCAACAAATGTCTAAAAAATTATATACAGAACACATCAAATATTTTTACAAAACAAAAAGTGAAAGAAAAACATTCCCAAAGGAAGTTGTGCAAAACATATGAATGAATGGTTTGTGGAAATGCATCTTAGTTCTGTTGACTGAAAAAAATGCACAACGTGAGAGTTGTGAGCTAAGTTTTATTTGGGGCAAAATGAGGACTATAGCCCAGAAGGCAGCATTTCAGATAGCTCTGAGAAACTGCTCCAAAGAGGTAGAGGGGAAGGTCAGTATATACGAGATTTTGGTGAAGGGGGCGGGGTACGTGCAATCAAGCACACATTTTTTGCAGAAGGTTGCTGATAGTCTCATGAAGGTTACTGCTAGTCACAAGGAGCAGACGTCACCGTGAATGATTTTAGTGCTTTTCTAGATATGAGGAGATGCAAGAATTGGGCTCATAAAATCTTCTCCTGAACAGATGTAACTATCTGAAGGCCTGTTCTGACAATTTTTCCCAGAGCACAGAGTGCCTCATTCCTGATCTCCACCCTAACCTCCATCCAGGGTGTGTTGAAGGTCAGCCATTGCAGCAGATTGTGATTTTAAACCTTATAGAGGCAGATGGCAAGTGCCAATTTTTAGCTAGCAGTTCCAAAATATATATTTTAAAAGCCCGTGTCTTTTAATAGAAAAAACACAAACATCATAAAAAAAAGCCTAAGAAAAAAATTATATCCTTCAAACAATCATAATTAGCATTACATTGAAAAGTTTAAAAACATTTTTAAATGACTATAATATCTAATGTGAACAAAAATTATCACAGCAATATTATGAGTACAATTTAGCCTCATACAGGTAAAAACACCATGATACAGCAATGATACTTCTTAGTATGTAACTCAAATGAGTGAAGCAAGCTAAGCATTCATGCTGCAAGAAAACATTGCAGCACTGTTTGTGATCAGGAAAAAAAAATAATGAGTGGACTGAAAAACTAAACTGCATAATGGAATACAACTTAGCAATGAAAAGATATACCAAAATATATGGGTTAGAAAGAAAGGATTCATAACAATGTTGCAAAACATCAAATAGGACAAATTAAATTCCAGACACATATTTAGAGTAAATTGTACAAAACACCAATATATATTTTTATGGAGCTTATGAAAGTTGAGAAATAGGTAGATAGAAATAGGTTGAAATCAATGCATAAAACTGATCATTTGAGCTTGGGAACTTATTTAAGGGGGACTTTAGTCTTATTTTCAGTGTTTAAATTTGTACAAGGAGAATATAGTCTGGCATTGTTTGGGAAGTAAGATAACTGAATAAAATAAAATAAAATTTAAAATGTTCCAGGAATAATAATAATGTTTCAAAATATGATATCATGGTAAAATTGCTGATTTCAACGTAGAGTACTAGAACATGTTTGAACATTCTCAGAAAAATACGTTTTAAAAATTCATATTCATATAAAATATTGATTAAAGAACTAATCTAAAAGGTACTGAGTATAGGAGTATTTACCTTCATGCTTTTGAGGTATTTTGGTGTATGGCTGTTTAACAGTTTGGCTTTGAAATTTCTGATATTAATTCCTGACTTCACTCTGCCATGCTATCAGTGTGATCTAGAGAAAGGTATTAACTATCTCCATGAGAAAACCAGGGAAATAAACCACTTCCACTTAGTATGGTTGTCAGGCTGTTTAAGTGCTTTCAACTATGTGAAAAGCTGAGTAAAATGCCTGAGACACAGTAGAAATTCGATACAGGTTAGCTATTATTATTATTCCCTAAAAAAAAAAAAAGAAAAAGTAACATAGAAGAACAAAGTAGTTATGCCCTGCAGGTACACACAAAAGCAAACTCATTTGAATATAACAATGGTTATTATTTTAAAGTTTTATCTGAAAGAAAACCAGCTAAACTTGAGAATAGTAAAATTCTTATGGCAATTAAAAAACAAAACAAAACATGGTCATTTTAATGCAGCTATAATTAATTCACTTGAAAATGTCATAATATTGTTTCAAAGAATCATGAAAACTTGACTTTAAAAAAATAAATTTGATCATGATATTTTGATATTCTCCATTATCCAAGATTTGGAATTCTGACTTAAATAAATTTCTATTCATCCATAAGACTGAGAATAATATAAAACAAATATTCTTATAGGAAATATATGACCTAAACTTAGAGGTAATTTCTAAACTATATCTCAAAATGATTATAATTACAAACATATTTTTATTAAAATTAGTATGTAGAAAATTCAATGAAGAAGAAAATGTTGAATATTAGTTTTGCTTTTTAAAAATTTTCCCCTCACTGCCCAAAATAGTAAAATAAGACCCAATGTTTAACACAGCAGGTTGTAAAGGATCTACTTTTTTAAAAAGTAGAGAGATATTTTTCCCAGTATATGAGTTCGGTACTCCCTTTGCAGTTACGTGCTGAAAAGTGTTTGAGTGGAATTATTTTCTTTCAAAATATACTCATTTTACATATAATTTAGTCACATTGTTTAAAGTTGGCATAGCAAATTGCACTATGTACATAATTCTCCCTTTTCATTGTTTATAAAATGTTTAAAATACAACCAATTCACTTTAAGTTCACTGCTAAAATTACAGCTCATTGTCTCAAATTCTCTCTTTAGTTGATTTTCATATTACAAGGGCCTCTGTAGCAATTTAGCACTTATAAAACAGAGACTTTGCACTTATAGGGAACTGACAACCCATTGCTGGAAATTATGTTCCATCTGTCACTTCAACAAATTTCAAGTGTTTCTCTTTTTCAATATTTTAGTGCTATATAATTTAATTTAAGATTATTTCTTTAGATGATTCTTGAGTTCTCAGTAACTATGGAAGCTGATGTAGAAGTAAAACAACTTAGGATCATTTTCCTTTTTCTTGCAAATGCTTTCATTAACTACAGATTCCTTTTACCTTTTTTGAAAAATACATTTTTAGTCACTTAAGTGGAAAAAATCAACAGATGGGCAATTAAATTTATTGAAAGGACTTTGATTTAGAAGCAGGAGATGTGATTTTTGTCTACTGAAATAAAAACCCACAGCATGAGAGCTGTGAGTTTGTCTTATCTGGGGAGTTACTGAGGACTATAGCCCAGAATACAGCCTCTCAGCTCTGAGGAACTGTTCTGAAGAGGTAGATGGGGGTCAGTATAGATGTGATTTTGGCAAAGGGGTAAATGCACCAAAGCACACTTCTCAGTAGAAGGTTGCTGCCAGTCACTTAGTTAATGGTTTTAGTGCTTTTCAAAGTATGGGAAGATGCAAGAATCCAGGTTCATAAATTTCTTCTGAAATATCTAAGCACCTGTTTTCCCTGAGCACAGAGTGCCTCATCCTGATCTTTGCCCTGAATTCCTTTTAGAATGTTCTGTAGGTTAGTGACTGCATTGGCTAATGACTTGATTTTTGTAGAACAAGATGGTGGGCAACATTATTTTACAAGTTCAAGTACTGACTCTGTTTAAAAAGCTCTATATCTTTGGGAAATATCTATATCCTTACTTTTTTCCTTCATTTGTAAAATCAAGTTTAGGATAATTCATTTTAAATTTATCCAGCCATTACTTATTGATTTCCAGCTATGTGCCATTAAGTATTCTGGGTGCTGGAGACACAGCACTGAACAAAACCAAACACTTGTTTTCAAAATCTTAAATAACTCAGTGAAGTAGGGGTAGAGAGAGACTTAACAAAGAATATTAAGGAGTAAATTAATAGATTAGAATATATTCATTAAATAATGATACTTATTTTGAGAATAAAACAGATAAAATTATATAGGGAGCACTGAGAGGAAGGGTTTGGCCCACATTTTTTCTGTTTGTTAAGATAAATATAAGAAAAATTATATGTGAAAATCTTCTTACAAATTCTAAAGCAGTAAAGAAATATTGACTTTTATATTATAGATATATAATTACATTATATATTCCATACTTTAAAGAAATATATTAATTAATAAATGTATAGGGACTTTTTCCCCAGCTTGTCTAGTTTAATTGCAGCTAGGAGCTGAATGAATAAAAAGCAGCTCATTTTCTTTCTTTTTTTTTTATTAATGTTAGGACTTGCAAAATATTATTTCTTCAGCTAAGGACATGAACCATATAACCAATTTTAGGCAAATTTTTAGAATTTGAAGTAAATTATGGAGATCAAAGTGCTCAGTTAAGAAAATGATGAAGCACATAAGAAGTTGTATATAGATGCATGAATAAGTGAAGAGGAGAATGTGCCATAACTAAAGAGAACTAAGAGGCAGATGAACACCTATTACACAGAGAAAAAGGACAGAGTAAAATGGCATTGGAGGCCTAGCAGGTCATATGGTGTGTGTGTAAATATGCATCTAACGTTTATATTGTTTAGGTAAAACAGAGTTGTTCAGCCATAAATTTTATTACCAGAAAAGAAGTATTCAATAGTATTTTCCTTACTGGGAGGATGGTTTCTTTTTTCATTATTTCTTGATATTCTAATGGATGCTAATGTTTCCATAACTGATAAAAGTTCAATTAATTTTGGAAAATTGTTGTCAAGTTGTGAAATATTTGTGAATTTCCAGAGCTAGAAATTTTGCTTTACATGTAAATTATACCTGATATACATAAATTTGTTTCATAATTAATTAATAATTAAATTCTATATTAAAACATTTCAATTTACATATTTTTCTATTTTTATTTGTATCCCTTCTCTTATCCCCCAAATGCTACTACTATATGCTTTGTCTTCTTAGCTCTTAAATTATCTGCAATAATCCAGCACTGTATATTTTTTTGTATCTAACTTACAGAGCACAGATCTATGCTTTAAAGAGTCTAGAGCTTATAAATGCATTTAGAAAGTAAAAAAAAAGTGTAAGCTTAATTTTTATTTCAAAATGTTATGTCAAATCACTAAAATATCTAATCCCATGCTCTAAATGAGAAGAGAAATTGACTTCTTTGTTTTAAGCCAAGAAAATTTTCAATAGAAACCTATGGCACACTTCCTGTTTTGTTTTCAACATGAGAATAAGCTTATTTGATCACTTCTAACTGGAAAAGAAACAAAAAAATTGAGTGTCTGGCAAAATGGAGACCATTTGCCATGAGAAGCTCAGATAAGCTGTGATTTACCCCTTCAGGCTGAACACTGATGCCACTTTTTTCTTTCTTTTTAGCAGAAAGAAATAAATAGAATGGTTTCTAACTAAAAAACAAATAACAGATGTATTGAAGTCATCAGTAAAACCAAAATATATTTTTATCAAATTCTCCTTGCATTTTTAATATGTTTAGTTACATTGTATATATAGTATATGTATGTGCATGTAGTATGTATATATATATATGTGTATATATATATATATATATATATATATATAGAGAGAGAGAGAGAGAGAGAGAGAGAGAGAGAGAGAGGGAGAGAAGACAGAGAGAAAGAGAAAGACAGTGACAGAGAGACAGGCAGAGAATGAGAGGAGGGTGAGAGTCAGTGAGGTGTTAAATGTTTATGTTTATGACTCTACTAATTTTTCCTGTATTGTACTACAATTGTGGTTGGAACTAATAGTTTTCTCCATTACCTGTTTCCCTCCTTCATTTTTAGTAACATAACCCTTTATCTTGCTTGATATATCTAAGTCTTTTAGCAAGAAGATTCAAAAAGAAATCACTTTATTTTCTCCAATCTCATTCAAATGTATAAGTGGATTGTTCTGATGCATATTATGATATTTATACATAAAATCATTCTGTTTATTACCAACAATAATAAATTTTCAGTCTCTATATATCAAATCACTATATCACCAAGTACCTATTTATTAAAATTCAGTTTTTTAAAATTAATACATTTATTAATTTATAGTTGGTATTAATTTTGTGGTACTTTTTTCTTTCAGATATGGGTGCATAACATTTTCACTTTTTGACCAAATATCTACTATATTTTCACATGATAGTCATGTAGATTTTTTTAACATTTTTATTAGTGTTTAATTGCTTTACAATGGTGTTTAGTTTCTGCTTTGTAACAAAGTGAGTCAGTTATACATAAACACATATCCCCATATCTCTTCCCTCTTGCATCTCCCTCCCTCCCACCCTCCCTATCCCACCCCTCTAGGTGGTCACAAAGCACCAAGCTGATCTCCCTGTGCTATGCAGCTGCTTCCCACTAGCTATCTATTTTACATTTGGTAGTGTATATATGTCCATGTCACTCTCTCACTTTGTCCCAGCTTACCCTTACCCCTCCCCGTATCCTCAAGTCCATTCTCTAGTATGTCTGCGTCTTTATTCCCGTCTTGCCCCTAGGGTCTTCATGACCCTTTTTGTTTTGTTTTGTCTTTTATATTCCATATATATGTGTTAGCATACGGTATTTGTTTTTCTCTTTCTGACTTACTTCACTCTGTATGACACACTCTAGGTCCATCCACCTTACTACAAATAACTCAATTTCATTTCTTTTTATGGCTGAGTAATATTCCATTGTATAAATGTGCCACATTCTCTTTATCAATTCATCTGTTGATGGACACTTAAGTTGCTTCCATGTCCTGGCTACTGTCAATGGAGCTGCAATGAACATTGTGGTACACGTGAGTACACATTGTGGTACTCTTTTTTGAATTATGGTTTTCTCAGGGTATATGCCCAGTAGTGGGATTGCTGGGTCATATGGTAGTTCTATTTGTAGTTTCTTAAGGAACCTTCCTACTATTCTCCATAGTGGCTGTATCAAGTTACATTCCCACCAACAGTGCAAGAGGGTTCCCTTTTCTCCACACCCTCTCCAGCATTTATTGTTTCTAGATTTTTTGATGATGGCCATTCTGACCAGTGTGAGATGATATCTCATTATAGTTTTGAATTGCATTTCTCTAATGATTAATGATGTTGAGCATTCTTTCATGTGTCTGTTGGCAATCTGTATATCTTCTCTGGAGAAATGTCTGTTTAGGTCTTCTTCCCATTTTTGGAATGGGTTGTTTTTCTGATATTGAACTGCATGAGCTGCTTCTAAATTCTGGAGATTAATCCTTTGTTGGTTGCTTCATTTGCAAATATTTTCTCCCATTCTGAGGGTTGTCTTTTCGTCTTGTTTATCATTTCCTTTGCTGTGCAAAAGCTTTTAAGTTTCATTAGGTCCCATTTGTTTATTTTTGTTTTTACTTCCATTTCTCTAGGAGGTGGATCAAAGAGGATCGTGCTGTGATTTATGTCAGAGTGTTCTGCCTATGTTTTCCTCTAAGAGTTTGATAGTGTCTGCCCTTACATTTAGGTTTTTAATCCATTTTGAGTTTATTTTTGTGCCTGGTGTTAGGGAGTGTTCTAATTTCATTCTTATGCATGTAGTTGTCCAGTTTTCCCAGCACCACTTATTGAAGAGGCTGTCTTTTCTACATTGTATATTCTTGCCTCCTTTATCAAAAATAAGGTGACCATATGTGCGTGGGTTTATTTCTGGGCTTTCTATAATCGTGGAGTTTGAATTTATTTCTTTAACCAGGACACATTTAAAATTACATCTTTCAAACAATTGATTTTTTAAATTGCATTACTGTGCTTCTTGCAGCCTTTTCTATTTTATTCATCTTCATATTATTATTATTTATTATTATTTTTTTTGCGGTATGCGGGCCTCTCACTGTTGTGGCCTCTCCCATTGCGGAGCACAGGCTCCGGACGTGCAGGCTCAGTGGCCATGGCTCACGGGCCAGACACTCCGTGGCATGTGGGATCTTCCCGGACTGCGGCACGAACCCGTGTCCCCTGCATTGGAAGGCAGACTCTCAACCACTGCGCCACCAGGGAAGCCCACCTTCATATTATTTTAACTTTAATTTTTTCTTTCTATCCTTTTTCTTTATGTCTAACCATATATTTCATATACAACTTATTTTCTTGCATTCTATTGAAGTTGATAATTTTTTTCTGAAATTTTATTTTCAATCTTGAATTAAAAAGTAATTTTCAGCAGAAAACTATAAGACACTGATGAAAGAAATTAAAGATGATAAAAACAGATGGAGAATATAACATGTTCTTGGATTGGAATAATCAACATTGTGAAAATGACTATACTACCCAAAGCAATCTACAGTCAATGCAATCCCTATCAAACTACCAATGGCATTTTTTACAGAACTAGAACAAAAAATTTTACAAGTTTTATAGAAACACAAAAGACCCCGGATAGCCAAAACAATCTTGAGAAAGAAAAACAGAGCTGGAGGAATCAGGCTCCCAGACTTCACACTATACTACAAAGCTACAGTAATCAAGACAGTATGGTACTGGCACAAAAACAGAAATATAGAACAATGAAACAAGATAGAAAGCACAGAGATAAACAAATTGTTCCTTGGTTGATCATCTTGCTTTAAAATTGTTAGGGCATTTTGAAAGCTGTGGAGAAGATATAAGATATATTATTTAAGAAACACAGAGATTGAAAACTGTATTAAATCTAATAATAACTAGTGAATAGCAGTTTAGCCTTTGAGCAGCTGCCCCTTGAACAATTTCAGTTGTATGAGTGTCCAGTATCCCAAACTCTTCAATATGTCAAAATTACAAATAACCCTCCTTTCTTCCATGTCCTTGTTTTATTCTTCTTGTGTCAGTAAGTAACTGACACTTCCTATTTCTAAACATCTTTGATATTATAATTATTTCTTAAATTGGTTCTCTCTCTTGATTTCCAAAACATATTGGTATAAAAGATGTTTTTTTTTTCTTTGTAGGGGCTTTCATAATATTCCTTGTGTTCAATCCCTGGTCTACATAAACCACTTCACTGTCTTGATTATTGTACTCCTCAGTTTTCTGGAACACAGACAGAACAAAAGGTACTATTTTTTACGTAAAAATAGCCAGAAGATGAACATAGCGAGATACCTGCTAAGAATCTATCTAACGTTACCAGAAGAAAAAGGAGCTTTTCAGGAAGTAGAACTGAGACAGTGGGTAACAGTGACAAGAAAGGTCATTCATGTGGCAAGTACAGAACATTATGTGATACTGTGTACGAGAATTCAACGATTATTTTCCCCACATATAACATGGTAATATTTTCAGTCACAATTATATGGAATATAGACTTGCTCCTGTCCCTATAAAGTTTTTAAAATGTTAAATTCTTTAACATTTCTAGGATAAAATTTGTCATTTGTAAGATCATAATAGCCAGGTCTCTAATTCTTTCTCTTTCCTAATTCTGATAAAAAATTAAAAGACAAAATCCTTATTAAATTTGTATCTGTAATTAGATAGAACCTAAACAAAAAACCAAACCAAACAAAACCAGAAAATAAAAACTGGATGACAACACTGTTTTTAGTGACATAGCGACATGGGTGGAAGGAAAGTTCATGGAGGATAAAATAAAACTTTGATAACACCAGTGAATTTAGAGGGTTACAAAGAGACCATTAAGGAGGGAAAGATGAAAACTTTTTGGTGATGTTTTTCCATAGCAGCGAAAAGCACATAACAAGCAGAAAATCAAAGCAGTAAAACTAGGGGGAAAAAATAATGGTCTATTGAAAGATACATAAGAGGACTATCCTAAAGGATTGAGGAAATAACTTTCTTTGAACTAGATTTATTGTTCAGAGCAGGACAGCAACATAAAAATGTGTAAGTCATATCTTCAAAAAGATTAGAAAGAATAGTTCCTTCTGAGAAAACAGAGCTAGCCTTCCCAAAGAAGGACATATCTGCAATAAAAACTATTAAATATTGTTTAAAAGCAAAGTTGCCAAATTAAATGTTGAGGCGTGCTCATTACAAAAGAATGTCATGGATCAAATCAAGCAAGAAGATAAAACTGAAAGGAAGCACATATACAACCTCTAACAATTACACAATGATACACGTCACCTATTCATAAACACACATGCATTATATAAAAATGAACACACACATACACAAACACTTATACAAAAATGCACATATGTATAAGAACATACTAGATGCACAGTCACACATTACATGCTCATGCGTATACATATGCACACACAAACACATTTCACACATACCAAATGTGCATACACAAATATATACATACAAACCACACAAACACATCTACATGACCAAACAACACACAACACAGGATCACATGATACACAGAAATACACACATAAAATGAGATGACATGAATATAACAGACTTTAAGGAGCAAAAATCACTGCATTAAAGAAAACAGATATATATATATTTTTCCCAGATTTATTGAAATATAATTCACATATAGCATTGTATAAGTTTAAGGTGTACAGCATAATGACTGATTCATTGAAATGATTCTACAATAAATGTAGTGAACATCTATTATCTCATATAGCTGCAACAAAAAAGAAAAAGAAAAAATTTTTTCCTCCTGATGAGCACTCTTAGGATTTACACTCTTAACAACTTTCACATTTAACATATATGTGTTAATTATATTTATCATGTTGTACATTGCATACTTAGTACTTATTTATCTTACCACCAGAAGTTTGTATGTTATGACTACTTTCATCCAATTCCTCCTCCCTCCACCTCCTGCCTCTGGGTAACCACAATTCTGATCTCTTTTTCCATGAATCTGTTTATTTGTTTCTTTGTTTTTGAAGTATAATTGACCTATAACACTATGTTAGTGTCCAGTGTACAACATAGTGATTTGATATTTCTATATATTACAAAATGATCACTAAGATAAGTCTAGTTACCATCAGTCACCATCCAAAGCTAGTATATTGTTACAGACTATATTCCTCACACCATACATTTCATACCAGTGACTTATTCATTTTGGAACTTATTCACTTTGGAACTGGAAGTTTGTATCTCTTAATCTCCCTTGCTATTTCTCTTCTCTCCCCACCCACTTCCCCTCTGGCAACCACCTGTTTGTTCTCTGTATCTATGACTCTGTTTCAGTTTTGTTATGTTTGTTCATTTGATTTTTAGATTCCACATACAAGTGAAGTCAAACAGTATTTGTCTTTTCTTTGTCTCACTTAATCCACTTAGTGTAATACCCTCTAGGTCCATCCATGTCATCACAAATGGCAAGATTTCATTCTTTTTTATGGCTGAGTAATATTGCATTGTTTACATATTTATATATAATTGATATTATATATATTAGAAAAATAAAATAAATTCCCCAAGGATAATTTAATAATCTCTGATAATTATCTCCAATCAAAATACATTAATATTGAAAATGGAGACATAAATACAAAATTAGATTTTTAAAAAATAACCACTTGGGAGTAATCTAAAATTTTCTCACTAACATTTAGGAGAAAGGGATCATCAAGTATACATTTATGGTTTACTAATTTTAAAAATTAAAGAGGTTTCATTAATGGAGTATTAACCTTTTTACTGTGTTCAAATATACTTGATTTTGTAATCCTTTTTGTTTGAGATCTAAAATCATTTCCCTGAAGAGTATTTCTAGAAGTTACTCCTGGAGATGATATACCAGGCCATACATCAGACAATTTTCTTAATTACCCACCCTTGACCACAACTTGGTTTAGTCTCCTCGTTCTGAAAAGCCAGGTGATGATGATATGACATAGATCACTTTCAGACAATACGTATGATAACACTGCATAAAGCCAAATCCTTTAAACCATTACCATACTTAAATTCAAATATTTTGAGTCTATTACTCGGAACCATTTGTTTTCCTGAACTTAATGCTCAGACATTAGCCTGTAAGAACTGAGATGGTTTTTCTATGGTATTTGAGGTACTATGAAGTAAAATTTTTGAAGCAGTATGCACAGTTCTCAAGGTTTCCCTATACCAATCCTCTCCTGAAATCATGGTGAGGCGGGCATGTAACAGAAAGGGATAAGAGGGCTGGGTGAGGAAAGAGACATGGTTGTCATTAACAAGAGGAAATAGTCCTTTCGCAAACTGTTACTACACTCTGAGCCATACTTCCCATTATATTTTTGCTGCAATTAACACTTTTCTCCAGGTTACTTAACCTGCATACATGTGAGTTTCTCAACTGTGTGTGTGTGTGTGTGTGCCTCTGTATATTTTATTGTGTATCTGATGATCCCATAACTATTTTTCCTGGTTATTGTTTCTGCCAACACTCCACTGTGGACCCTTGTCTCCCCACACGTTTTGAGATTTTTATTGTGTGATCATGTGTGATCAAACTTTACCTGTGGCAATTCTTGGAAGAAAGAAGTCCTCTAGAGAGAACTTTGTTTGCTTTATTAGGTACCTCTCTTACTAACAACCAAGGAATGTTTTAAAATAACTCCTTGCCTCCAGGATTGCTGGATCTGAGGTTATTTTATATCTGGATAGCAAACTCACATGTGGTTTCCAGTTGTACATTTTCTAAGTTTTATTTTGTTTTGTTTTCCCCTACTTTCCAGCTCCTCACTGTCTGAGACAGTCACACACACACTCCCCCCCAAAACCTAAACTATTTGTGTTTTCCATCTCTTAGGTTAGACTAGAAGCTTACTGTTTAACTAGTCTCCATTACAAGTTAAAAAATAATACGTCTCAAAGAGTTTAAGTATCTTAGGCAGTGCCCATAGATAGTAAGCCAATGGTTAAAACTCACTTTCCATGTATACAAACTTCAAGATTAGGCTTTTCTTCCCAAATCCAAGATAATCTGTGAAGTGACTGAAAGATGATACTTTTATTAAATATTTTTATCTATTGAGATTCTTAGACTGTGGTTTAAGTGCCCATTGGTTTTGAAAGTTAAAGAATCAACCGACTCCAGCAAGTACAGTTCACTGACTACACAGAATGAGTGGGAAATTTGAAGCTTCATCTAGTGTCCAAGTAATTTATTGAATAAATTAACTTTTTCCCTGTTGGACTTATTTAGAGTTAAGCACCAGTATTTACTATAACTCAAACCAAGAAGCTGAGAGGTAGAGATTGTTATATAAAGACAGACAGAGACAGAGACGGAGAGACAGAGAAGGAAAGAAAGAGGAGAGTAAATCAACTGGCAGTAAAACATGAAGTGCCGATTTATTAGCCCTAATCTAGATCTCCTTCTCAGTCAGTGACATCTACCTTGCTACTCAGTAATTTAATGTTTTGAAGGACCTTATCCAAATGATTAGTTGATATTTCAAAATTACTCAGAGTGATTCTGTTACTGAAAGTGTTGTGGCTTATAACAGAGAAAAAAATAATACTGAATACATGATCTATATGTCAGCATAGTGGTGATTCAATGGAAACATGATGCTCTTGTTTTTTTCTGCATTAAATGGAAGACAAGAGGGGGAGATATGAAATACATAAATAAACGTGATAACTTCAAAACAATTATAAACACTATGGAGGATTTAACTAATGAGTTTGTAATTACTAGACCATAACATTTTAATTAAGGTTATAATTTGAAAATATAGTTGGTTATTCACATGGGTCTTCATATTTTTTTGTTATAATTTAATTAATTAACCCCAAATAATATTTAAGATTACTTTAGCAAATGAGCCTAATAATTTGGAGGAAAATAATATTAGCAATGGGATCATGGGTTAACGCAAAAATACTATACAAAGTATTAATGTAGCATTAGAAATGCATCCTATTACTATGCACTAAATATGTAATATCATTTTGAAAAGAGAAGTTATGTGCTTAATCAAGTTAAAAATAATCTACTTCACAATATTTTTACTTTTCTATTTCTATTTAAACAAGTGTTTTATTTCTCTCTTATTCTCTCCCACTTATTTTCTTGGAATATCTTTATGTCACTATTATCCATATTCATAGATAATTTGGAGAGTTCAGATTTTGGAAAAACATGAAATTATTTTGTTTGTATGTTCACTAAGTTCCAATCATTTTTAGCATACTCTTCATTTGTTGGTATATCCATGGAACATATGCAAATTTAAGTAAACAAACAATAATAAAGCTGAGAGTTTAGTGTTCATTAAGTGTTGACTATACATAAATTTTTTTCTGGTATGTTAAAGATCTAGGACTGGAATTTAGTTGGTAGTGGGAGCAGGAAAGTTGAAACATGGCAGAGGATGGAGGAAGAAGTTAGTTCAAACCATTTGAATCTCAACAGGCAGAGTATCCTCTTGTCTACAATAAAGGTAAAGGCCAATAAAGTGAAGTCTTCATCATTTATTTTTCTCTTTGGCAACCCATTTCAAGACTACTGTAGACATAAATTCTTGGCTAGGTAGACAAGACCTAGTTTACCTCTTAAATGAAATTCTAGTTTTTTCACTTGCTTTAAACACAGATGACAAATACCAATCACATGTTTAGCAAGTTAAAAGAAATAGTACTTGGTGGCGGGGAGAGATAAATTAGGAATTTGGGATTAACAGATACACACTACTATATATAAAATGACAAGAACCTACTGAATAGCACAAGGAACTATACTCAATATCTTGTAATAACCTATAATGGAAAAGAATCTAGAAAATAATATATATATAATATACATATACATACATATATATATAACTGAATCATTTGCTGTACACCTGAAACATTGTAAACTATCTATACTTCAATTTAAAAAAAATTATAATTAAAAACTTTTCCACAAAGAAATCTCCAGAGCTAGATGGCTTATTGGCAAATTCTACCAAACATTTAAGAAAGAAATAATGTCAATTCTATACAAATTCTTCCATAAATTGCAGAGGATATGTTCTTCTTGATTGCAGTGATGGTTTCATAGGTATCTACATATGTCAAAACATAAAATTTTTCACTGTAAATATATGCAGTTTATTATATGTCAATTATATCTTAATAATCTATTTAAAGGGTTTAAAAATTATGTTCCCAATAAATAGGCAACAATTTCCATAGGAAAAGGTGCAGCATTTAAAAAAATGCAAATAAAAGCAATATTGGAAAATAAGAAATAGTACTTTATGTCAAATTGTTCACTTCTTATTTATTTTAAAACTTTATGCTTGCTTTATTTTTAACACCTGTTAATCACTTATTAGTTATATAAAATTGTTTATAACTCAGACTCTTTTCAAAATCCATTCAAAAGGAAAGAACTGAATATCAACTGAAATTACACTTTGCGATATTTCATTTCCAATAATTTTTATTTCTCCACACTTGAAGAGGTTCAGATTAAAACTGACAGCCCAATGCATATTAGAGTGGATTATTAACTGAAATCTGAAAAATATATAATGAATTTTGATTTCTTATGGCTTTGAGTCTCCATTCGAACAGAGTTTAAAAAGTTAAAAGAGGGCCTCCCTGGTGGCGCAGTGGTTGAGAGTCCGCCTGCCGATGCAGGGGATACGGGTTCGTGCCCCGGTCTGGGAGGATCCCATATGCCGCGGAGCGGCTGGGCCCGTGAGCCATGGCCTCTGGGCCTGCGCGTCCGGAGCCTGTGCTCCGCAACGGGAGAGGCCACAACAGTGAGAGGCCCGCATACCGCAAAAAGAAAAAAAAAAAAAAAAAAAAAAAAGTTAAAAGAGACTCTAGCATAAAACATTAAGAATTAACCTCTACAATGATAGATAAGTCGGCTACAAAGAAATATGTGTGTGCTTTCATATATATATATATATATGTATATACAAATATACATATATGTGTGTGTGCATGTACATAAGCAATTATTTTGGATTTATACACCATTTTCCATCTTCCTTCCTTTTGAGTGGAAGGACATGGCATAAAAGTAGAAACTATGCAGTAAAAATCCACAAAGGTATGAATCATTTTATATGCCTCTCAGCAATTAGGCTAGTGGGTATAGTAATATTATCAGTATTCTTCAAATCTTTGAGGTCTATGAATAAAGCAGCAATTAGAATGAGTATAAGCAGTAAAGTCTTTACTGATAAATTCACATATTTATATAGCATGATAAATAGGCCTTATAGGGAGGTAGTTGAAAAACACTACTTTGAAGGTTGCACTTATAGGTAAAATGACAATGCTGAACATAGATTCTGTGGAGATTACCCTTCTCTGAAATATATCCCAAATATGACACAAAATTCCACCAATTAAAATTTCACAGGGTTTAACAAGCCAATATCCGCCCCCGCTCTCCACTCACAGAGCAGTGCCATCAATTGTCAATGAGGTTCTTTCTCAATTTAGACCAGGTTCAGTTAAAGGGTTAGAGGCTCTCAGCTTAAGGACTGGGACTCTTGGATTAACAGTGTATTTAACAAGAATCCAGCTACAGAAAACATGAGTGGGAAGTTTATATGGAGTAGAATTGGAGAGGTGAAGGAGTGAAATACAATTTTCAAGCACTTTGCATTTTGAATAAAGGCTAATATTGATGACATTCTCTAGTGCAGGATATACTTGAATAGTCAATATTTATGAGATATCAGATGTTTGAGAAATTCAAACACAAGACATTTTTCAACAATTAGTGGAATAAACGCATATAAGTAATCAGAAAACAGTAAACGTGTGTTTTAGATATATGTTAAGGGGCCAAACAAGCTCTAATAACTGCTTTTGAAAACATTTTCTGATACTCGGTTCATAGAATTTGCTCTCTCTACATTCCTTCTACACCCCAATAATGCACTATATTAAGCTCAATTTTGAGACATTTATTTATCAATCCATTCAATTAATAACTATGGAGAAACTATCATGCATCAAGCATTGTTTTAAGTTCTGGAGTGACAGCAATGAAAAAAAGGTGACAGGGGCCTCCCTGGTGGCGCAGTGGTTGAGAGTCCGCCTGCCGATGCAGGGGATACGGGTTCGTGCCCCGGTCTGGGAGGATCCCATATGCCGCGGAGCGGCTGGGCCCGTGAGCCATGGCCGCTGGGCCTGCGCATCCGGAGCCTGTGCTCCGCAACGGGAGAGGCCACAACAGTGAGAGGCCCGCATACCGCAAAAAAAAAAAAAAAAAAAAAAAAAAAAAAAAAGGTGACAAAAATCATTTCCTCATGGACCTTACTTATAGTGGGAGAAGTTACAAGAAAAAAATTAATCTGTATATCAAATGGAGAAGGTCTTTGAGATAAGTTCACCCACCTGGGACACAGGTGGGCTTATGTACCTTATGAAGGGCATGTCTCTGTGTGGGTATGTATGAAAGAAACTCCTGAATATAACAATTGTATCACAGACTCTGTGAGCTTAGCTAAATTTAATTATATCTTTGAATCTACGGATTCATACAGCTCTCCCTCCTCCACCTTGGGGAAGTTCTCTCTGGCTTAACAATTAGGGACAGAGCTGGAGGGAGGGGTACACATCATTTAGGTCAAGAGAAAATTTGAGCAACAGTGTCCCTTTGAGAGTTCAGAAGTTTTCCTTGGCTCTAGCTACCACTTAAAAAAATCCTTCCAGCTGAATTAAAAGCAAAAACAAAACAAAACACACACACACAGAGACAGAGAGAGAGAGAGAGAGAGAGAGATAAGGAGAGGAATCTCTTTGCAGATTCTTTGAAGAAAACATCTTAAAACAGATGGGGATATATACTGCATCAGGAGCCCTTAATACGTCTGGGCACCTCAGATAAGACAGCTGGATATCTCAATAAATGTGGCTCATAACACAGTGAAAACAGTAGTGTCATACCAGTAGGGGCTGAGGCTCTTCATGGATCTGCACATCAGGTTCAATAAAGGTGTCAAAGACTCTCATCTATACCTCTGATGCTCTGCTTGACCTGTAAGCCTGGCTTCTACATCTACTCACCTATTTCAACTATGCTTTTTGCATGTATTTCTGTATTAAGTCACATCAATGTTTCCTTATTTCCACTTTATTATATAGTAATAGGGAATATACCATTTTCCCATATGCACTTAAAAGAAAATTCAGAGAACTTTATTTGATATGAATATTTTATCGAGTGAGAAACAAACTCACAAATAGGGAGATTTCAAACTCAAAAGTGGTATGAAGCTCAGAAGCATGACACTATGGGATGGTTATAAAGTAGAAATGAAGAAACTGTCTAACGTTTACAATGATTGGCTATTACAATTGGAGTTCCCAGAAATCAGGAGATGGGTTAAGAGTTTTATATGGGTTAAAACTTATTTTTCCATTATAAATTATGCCATAAAGAAGTGGAAAGTTTTTACTAATATTACTACTATATTATAATAACTGTAGGACTTCTTTTTTCAAGATATCAGCATTTTAGCATTCAGAACAAAATGACTTTACTGAAATAGGTCAGCAAACAAATCTAATTTTTGTGGTAAAAATAGAATATCCAGATTAGTCACCATTTGCTCCCATTCCCTCATATTGGTCCACAAGAAAAATAAATGGCCCTCTCCTGACATTTAAAGAAAATAGTACATCCTACTGAGTACTTTTCCTTTTGAATCAGCATTCCTTTACAGATTTCCTTCCTTCATCAGATGAGTCAGCAGGGTCTCCTGATGAAGAATTACAGATACCGGTTTTCTTTTATTTGAGCCCACCAGGAAGAGAATACATGTGTGTAGCTGTTCTCAGGCACAGGCAGCTCACTGTGGGTGATCATAAAAAGGCTCACTATTATTATTTGATATAATAATTTGGCAAGCTGGGCTCATTCACTTTCTTACAAGACCATTTTGATGTCTCTCTATAAAGGTGAAAACGTTCTTTCAGGAAACCAGGACACTATTTTATGCTTGAAAATAAAAGCTAGCATCTTGAAAAATTAAAATTAGATATCTCTGTGCATTAGTGAATAATTTTGACAAATTAAAAAAAGATATATTGACTTTAAAGTTTTCTGCAACTAATATACAGCATAAAAGAGAATAACCATGTTGTTCTTCTGAATTCTGACTATATTTCAGTTCTAGTAAAAGATAATTTTAAGCAGATGGTCTTTAACATGCAGACTGATGCTGACAGGTGAATAATGTACATGCATTTTGATAAAGTGGAAGGGGAGAAGCAAAGGTATTCTTATTTTTAATTATTTTGATTTTATTGTCATTTCTCTGAACCACTTGTAATAATTTTTCATACATTTATCAAACAGCTTTTTTGACATATCTTCTGTTTTTCTGAATTTATCTAATCATAAAACAAAGAATGTGCCTTCCACATTCTTTTATGCAAACATAAAATAAATTAAAATAATATAAAATACTCATAGGCATTTACTCTCCTCCCCAGTGTTTTATAATCATAGGGTTAGTGAAACACTGAGGTTATAGATATGCCTGTTTGAAAAAAAGAGAACCTGGGGTGCATGGTGACTGTGGTAGCTCTTGAACCAAAATGTCCCCTAATGAACTACAGTTCCTGGTATTCACCATCTTTTGCGGTCTTTCGCCACAGTGAAATTGATATGGCCCTGAGACTCACTCTAGCCCACAGAGAGTTCAGAAGTAACAGTGCCAACTTTGAGAGTAAATCTCAAGAAGGCATGGCCAGCTTCTACTTTCCCACTTTTGGGAGCCTTGAGCTGCCCAATAAGAAGTTCAGCTTCTCAGTTGTAGATACATGTGGATAGAGTGTGTGGAGAAGCCAAATGGAGAGGAAGAGACCCTGAAACTACATGGAAAGAGATCCAGTCATCTCAGCATCCCAGGTGTTCCTAAGTTTCTAGACCTTCTTGCCTCAGAGCCAAACAAATAAGTAGTATCATCTTGGAGATCCTAGTCACCATCTGATTACAACTGAATGAAACACCCTAAGCAAAAACAACAGGACTGCCCATTTGAGTTCAGATATTGTTCTAATGAACACTAACTTTTGTGGTGGACTCAGCAACCACTAACCAAAGCAGTGATCCATGAACATTGCCACAGCAAAGGAAGCCTAGTAACATTGACTTTTGGCTCATTTACACGACTAATATGATTCTATCATTTAAACAGCCCTATCAGAGATCTACTAATGTCATGTCCCTATCAGAGATAAAGAAACTGAAGTTTATGGATTTTTTGGTAACAGATATTAGACATGTTGAACCTACATTGCATTTTCAGGACATAGTGAAAGTCATTCACATATGCATAAAGCAGAAGAGATCATGTCATATTTCTGCTTCAAATTTCCCAGTGGCTTTCCTTAATACTTAAAATTAAATCCAAATCCTTACCTTGGCTTGCAAGACTCTGGTTGATCTGCTTCTCTGCAAGCTCTGATTTCATTCCTAGTCTCTCCTCCAACCCACTCCCTTTCCCATCCCCATTTTCTGCCACTAGTTTTCTGCCACTACTGATCCTGGAATAGTACATTCCTGATTTAGGGCTATTGGCTCTTGCTGTTTTCCTCTACCAATAATAGTAACCAATTAAATCTCTGAGTACTTAGTAAGTGCTAGGCACTGAGCTTTAAGTCCTTAATAAATTAATACTCTAAGCAACCCATTAGATGTACTGCCCATTGGGAGAAATAGATGCAGAGAAAATTACGAACCTTGCCAAGATAATACAGCAAATGAAAGATCCAAAATTTGAACACAATCTGTCTGGTCAAGAGTATCAATGCTTAAGTATCATAGTGCCACTGCCTAAAACACTTTTCTGCCAGATACAGCTAGTTTCTCAAACTTCTTCAGGTTTTTACGCAAATGTCATCCTATCAGAGTGGTCTCTTTCCTAACTTTATATAAAGTAGAACCTTGCCATCTCTGTATACATACCCTGCATTACCTTTCTTCATGGCACCAACTGTCATTTGGTATGTTATATATTTATTTGTTCATTGTTCATCTCTCCTCCCACTAGAAAGTAAAAAAGCAGGAGATTTTCTTTGTTAGCCACTTCTGACTTCTAGTGCCAAGAAAAGTGCCTGGCAAATAACTGGCACTAAAACAGTTGTCAAGTGAAAAAAAAGGTGAATAGAAGAGTCAGGATTTAAATCCACTTTGCAGTCTAAATCTAGTTTGACCATACTCTGTTCCTACATTTATCTTATATCACTATTGCAAATTAGTATTCAAATATTAATTTACATTTATATTTTCAGGTGCACACATTTATCTTTTGTAGTCCAAATAGATTTTAAGACCTTTAAGTACGGAAAATAACTCTTTTTTCTGTACCCATACATCATGCTTTATGAGCAAAAAAATAATTTCTTAAGTATATTTGATTCTCTTTAATGAACTCTGAATTAAACTATGAATTCTGGTAAAAGAAATGAAATCACATTGCCAGGTAGGTCTAAATCCTGGTTCTAACACTTAATAACATTAGCTAACATCTCTACCATCAATTTCCTTATTGTAAAATGTACATAGTGATATTAATGTCTATATCATATGCCTACACACAAGTCATGATAAGTTATATTGTGGTTCAGTGACCATATATACATCTACACATGCACACACACACACAATTTCCCCCCTATTTATGGAATATTGACTTTGAGTTTAGCTCACTCTCTAGTGCCATGTCCTTCATATGCTAGCTTAAAATTCTGGCTGTAACAATTTCATGAAATTTCCATAGTGACACATGGTTCATCGTGGCACAGAAGAGGGAGATAAAATAAAGGAATAATCAGAGAAATAACGAAACTCTCAAACCTGGAAAATGTTAGAGTTAAGTATATATCAGATCCAAGGAAAGAATTACTATGAAAGCAAAACAATATAAAATTATAAAAAAATCAAAGAAATAGGTTAAAAAAACACACTATGACTAAAATAGATAACCCCTTTACTTATTAAATCAGAAAATAATGAAGGCCAAAATTGACAAATTTCTAAGTGAGAATGGGAAAAAAATATCTGAAATATCCAGGAACAATAAACAATATTAGAAAATACTTCCTTGTTGGACTTCCCTGGTGGTGCAGTGGTTAAGAATCCGCCTGCTAAGGATTGGACAGGTTCGATCCCTGGTCTGGGAAGATCCCACATGCCGCAAAGCAACAAAACCTGTGCGCCACAACTACTGAACCTGTGCTCTAGAGCCTGTGAGCCACAACTACTGAGTCCGCGTGCCACAGCTACTGAAGCTTGTGCGCCTAGAGCCTGTGCTCCACAACAAGAGAAGCCACCACAATGAGAAGTCTGCACACCAAAAAAAAGAGTAGACCCTGTTCGCCTCAACTAGAGAAAGCCCATGCGCAGCAATGAAGACCCAATGCAGCTAAAAGGAAATAAATTTATAACCAGAAAAAAAAAGAAAATACTTCCTTGTTTAAAAACATGGAAACATGGATGAATTTGGTGATTTTCTAGGAAAAAATACCAAAAATTAATATCAGAAGAAGCAAAAACAAAAAGAGGAAAAGTTCTAGGCAAGTAATTGAGAAGGTTCTATAAGCACCAGTCCCAGATATTTTCACACATGAACTCTATCAAACTTTCAAGCAACACAAAGTCAGAATGGTATTTGGTCCAGTTCAAGAGAGAGAGAGAGAGAGAGAGAGAGAGAAAGAGAGTAAATTAAAAAAAATACATATTTCCTTAATGTATTTAACAAAATCAACATAATTTTAGTAATTAAATCTAAACAAAAGGAGATACTACAAACAGATCTTGATGAATTTTTATGTGGTACTCAAAAATACAGCTATTTTACAATGTCCAATTTCAAAATATACATTCCATTGAACACGAGTACATTTCTGTTTGGTATATAATTAGTAGCGGAATTTCACAGTTATAGAATATGCATATCTTCAGCTTTCACAGATTCTCCCAAAATATTTTCCAATAAAATTCATTGTATTTTCACACAGTGGGCTCCACAGTAAATTACTACATAGTGATGGAAATGAACATATTCTAATTATACATGTGAGAACAGATGAATCGCAAAAGCATGAAATGTAATAAACATACATACAAGAGAGTAGAAGTTACAGTATCATATTTAATAACATAAGCATTACCAAAACTTTTTGCTATTAGAAGACAGGGTTAGCAGGGTGGCTATTGTCTAGAAGTGGGCAAAGGTGGACTTCTGGGGCACTAGTACTATGGTGATATTCTGTTTCATAATCTGGGTGCAAGTTATGTATTTTTAGCTTGTCAAAATTAATGAGCTATCCACTTACATCTAAACTTCAATCAAGAGTTTAAAATATAAACACCTATACATGTATTTGTGTATAAATACTTCAATTCAAAGATTTTAAAAATCCTAACCAAGTTTGACTTGCTTTAGTAATGAATAAAATAGTTTGTATTAGAAAATATTTTACTAAGATTTACTAACATCCATATTAAGTCAAAAAAGAAACAAAAATTAAAATTTCCATCAATGCCAGGAAAATATTTTATAAAGTTAACATTTGCTTCTGAATTTTTAATGGGCTTAATTAATTCTCTTATCTGAACTCATGTTTGCCAAATGTGTTTTGGAATTCAAAAATTATTTTGAGAGATAGGCTTTAGAAAAATCATATATACAGTCCCCAGCAAGGTGCACAGTACCATGTATTAAAGAAACACATTTATATTTTTACACTGAATCCATGAATACTTACAAAAAGTAGTGTTTTTAAAAGACAGCAAATAGCCTTAGGACAGTTCACAACTTGTCATATTTTGACTGCCAAATAAGTTATAATAATACTTTTATTTTTGAAAGCTGCCACAGGTGAGTTAGATGGAAAAATTAATAGAAAAATGACCAAAATGCATAAAATGCCAATTTATGGAAGCCATAGCCATGATTACTATACATAAGAAGATGGTTAACTCCCTGATATTCAGGTAATTACACACTAAGATTAAACTTATTAAGTTTCACTATGATTAAATTTAAAATATTCATATTATCCAGTACAGCAAATGATGTGAGGATATAAACAATTCTTTATGCTTTTATATATGGTGTAAATTGATAAAAAATATTTTTTGGTGGTGGAGGGAGACTTCCAGTTTGATATTTTTACAGTAAGCCTGCCTTCACTGAGTGTATGCACATGGAAATACAAAGATAATGTGACCTATTTTGGTTACCTACAATATAGAGTTCTAAGCCCTTGGGTTTAATTATCCTAATCAGATATTGAAAATGAGCTAAATGTTATATATATCTCATCCTGAAAAGACTCCTCTAGAAACCTCTCAGCAACTGGAAAGTGGTATATGTATTTTAAAATACTGAGCTGCTGAATGATATAACCTACTGGGATATATGGCAATATTAATGCACAAAAAATTAATTTCTTTAAATTGTATAGAAGCTGAAAGTATCAAGCAGTGGCTAATAGTTTGTTTATTTCATTGTCCACTAGATTATTCCAGGAACGGGAATTGTTTATTATCTCATTTAGTTGAACATTTAAAATTTCTATTGCTCAAATGTGAATTATTTGCATGTCCTTGATACATAAATATAATGCAAAGACTTGATGAAGTTGGTACATTGTCCTGGTTGTTATTTACTGACCAAGAAGCAACCAAACAAACAAAAAACAAACATAAAACAACCTACTGGCATTGTTCAGCAATGATGACATAAAATAGAAGAGTTAGTTCAATGTAAAATGAATGTAAGAAGTAAAATTTTCAGGATATATTTAAAAGCTCAGCTCCATGGAAGTAGATGATCATATTTTCTTATGGTCAAAGCAAATCCATGTATTATTTTGCAGTGTTAAGTTGAGTTATAATTTTTAAATGCCTATAGTAATTATAAGCAGAAAACTGTAATGCTTTAATTTTAAGATGATTGTCGCTTTTGAGAAGTTTTGAGGTCGATGAAATGGAACTGTCAGAAAAATTGATCCAAAGTAGTTACTCCATCCAGCAGTTTTGAAGAATTAAGCAAGTGCACATGAAGCCTGACTAGAACTTGGGAAATCAAATATCAAATATCATAGAAAAAAATTTTTAAATTACCAATTGCTCTAACTTCTAATAGTGAAAAGACTTCAAAAAAAAATCTCAGCAATAATAAACAACCCCAGTATTGAAATAAAGAAGAGCAGTCCAAGAGGTGAAAGGTCTTTTGAAGGGATTTCTTTCATGATAATAAAGTAGATGTAAAAGTAGCCATGAGTTCATAACCAAAGAATAAAAAAAAATGATACATGCACTTTTCAAAACAATGTCACAAGGACTCATTTCAGAATAACTGATAATTTTCAGTATATAATAAGTACACAAAATGTCTACTACCACAAGTAAAGATGAGTCATTTAACATATTTTAAATAAGTATATTATACTAAAGTATGCTAGAGACAATGTGGGCCTACTCAGCTATTTTACCTCTCTACCTCCACAAAGGTAACAGATTTTTGACTGGCCAGTGTGTAAGAAACTGCCTAAATAAATTATTGGTGTAACTGGAGAGAAAGTGGGGTGAAGAAAGAGAGAAAGAGAAAGAAAGGAGAACAAATTGAAAAAAAATACTATTTGTTTCAAGCATACAGGCAGTTGTTTTTTGGCAGGACACCAGGGCCTGATAAAAGTTTCTGAAGGACTGATGCAAGGAAATTACTTGCAATTAAAGTCGTAGTTAATGTTGTGACCTTTGAAAACAAGTCACTTGGGATCATAACCTGTGTATGTCAGTTGTCCACTATATAACCATTTCTCTTCTCAAAAGTCTGTAACTCTGAATTAGTCTTTTAAACAATTTTTCAAATTCTTCATTAAGATTAAGATTATTAGGATTATTTTTATGGCATTCTATCTGTTAAAAATTATAAAAGTGATTACCACTTAAGCAAACTAAGAATTTTTAATGATTTTTAAGCTGCATTGCATCAGTTTCTCCTAAAGCAAAAAAGAGTCAAGAAACCAAGTAAGATAACTGAAACTGTCACTTTGATTTCACAGCACAATTAGTTTGCATTTGTTTGTCAAACAGCAAAAACGCAAGCTAATAAACTGCATGAAAGGAAGGACAATGAATTTGTTACTTATTTACCTGTTTACATGCTTATTATAGATTTTACTTTTTCAAAATATTTTTTACCTCTTGAAAGCCTTAGTAAACAAATAGGATATTCTTGACTTGCTACAGTCTATTCCTTTATTTTAGTTTTCTTGGCTTTAAAGATAATGGACAATTATTCATTATTTTCTCCCTATGACATACATAATAAAGGCATAAGTTTTATGTAAACTAATAGCATGTGTGTATTTCTTAACAGACCTAAAAATTAAGCTTTAATATACTTTTCACTCTTCCTAGCTCTACTTCAGTTGATGTTCAGACATTAGGTCAAATTAACTAAAGGTTGCATGACCTTTAAGAGTACCTAACACATATTCACTTCCTTTTCCTTCTTTGATTCTCAGAGTTTAAGTAATGTGGTTCTAAGGTCATGATGATGTTAGGCTGCAAGTCTAGGAATGTAGGACTTTCTGATGTTAAATTCTTATTTTTTGCTTCTTACCTTGTTTAATAATCTGACATCAGGTAGACACACAAATGTTTAAAATTCAAAATTAGATATTATTATTATTAATATTTTCTTAATATAATCAAAAAGGTAATTTCCAAACATCCTTGGAATGCTTAGCTCCTACCTGCTTCTAAAGTCACCTCTCTTTTACCCTCACCATTCATACTTCCCATTGTCTTCTTAATCAGAAATATCTCTATGTTTGTATAACTAAGTGCATCCATCCTAACCCCCAAGAGTCTCATCTTCATCTCTAGTGCACTTATTAAGACTTTATCCTGGATTGTAAATTCAGTACCCCCCCCTTAAAAATGCTGCTGTGTATAAAATCTTGCAAATACCTTTTTATGATTAACTCTAAAGTCAGTGTTATCAACTCTGTTTCACAAAAAAAGAATATAAGATTCAGGAAACAACTTACAGATATGAAAAGAAAATGAAACATTTTGAAATAAGTGGTATATCTCATAGATAATCTAGCAGAATAAGGATAGCTAAGTTGTACTGTGTGTTCAACTGTTTGGAAACCATAATTTTTAAAGGAAATCAACTTCATAGCTTTATGATTTTCTACAGTTGTGGAAAGCAGCCTGGGTTTAGGTTTGGAAAGAAAATGGATGGATTAAGCCAGCATTGGGGTTTTGTTGGGCATGGAAACAGACAGAGTAGTACAGGGAGTTGTTGAAAACCCTGTCAAAAGAGTTTAGTAAGTGATATACTATACTATACCAAAAAAGTGAGGGAGGGTAGTAAAGACAGGTGAGATAGGGACACATGGATACAACAGACAAGGCTGTAAACAGCATTTAATAGCTTGATAAGGTCAAGTAATAGATTCAGTATAAGTAACTCAATTTATAATTTGGAAAAACTGTTTAATAACCAGAGAGTTTTAGTATTTCCAAAAAAGCTCAGTTGCTTCTCATGATAAGGTCTAGGCTACCATCACAGTTGGGATTACTGATACTCTCTGGAAGTTTAAGAAACTGAAGATGAGAAGCTTAAGGAACTAAGAGCTAAGATCTTGCATGATACTGAATGTGGGTAAAATCAGAATTGCTCATTTATTTTTGGATCCCCATTCAATTGCTGATAAAAATATTCCAGAATTAAACAACTCTACATAATTTTATCCTCCATAGCCTTAATATTATTAGAGGTATCTTATGTAAACCTTTACTCATTTCATCTGATAATACTCTGTCTTTATCTTAGCTGTCATATAGTATCTCTGTATTCTGGGTGAAATCTTTGGACAGCCCCAAGTAACAAAATATGTAGTTGACTGCCACAATATGTGTAAGAGTCCAAAAAAGAAATAAAAAGGAACATTTGTACATTAAGAAAGGTAATAGCAGTCACAGCCAATAACATCCATCTTTAGTTGTTCTTAAGGCCCATTTCCAATATTTAGCATTTTGATACATATACAAACAAGAGAGGCTACCATTGCTTTTCTGAAAGCTGAGATGTCATGTCATCTTTCTTTTTTTTTTTTTGCAGTACGCGGGCCTCTCACTGTTGTGGTCTCTCCTGTGGCAGAGCACAGGCTCCGGACGCGCAGGCTCAGCGGCCATGGCTCACAGGCCCAGCCGCTTCGCAGCATGTGGGATCTTCCCGGACCAGGGCACGAACCCATGTCCCCTGCATCGGCAGGTGGACTCTCAACCACTGCGCCACCAGGGAAGCCCTCATCTTTCTTTTTATGTGGGTAAATTGGTCATTTAAACCAGGGAATTTATCCTGTTCTTATTTCAAAGTATTATGGATGAAAGTTAATGTTTCCTTGGATTCCTAATTTATTTTTTAAATTTTGGTAATCTTGGCTCTCAATTGTTCCTACTGTTAGCTTGGGATGCCAAGCAATGCTACATAGACAAGAGTCAATTACAGAATCCTCCAGCTGCCTAACCCCTAACCTAAAATGGGTTTATTTACCTCTATGTGGTCCAGTAGAAAATGTTGGAACAACTTCTTACCTATTTGAAGGTACAATATTTACGTGACCACATATGATCTTGAGTAGCAGGATTCTAGTTTCACAGATACAATTAAGTCAATTGAAATCTAGCCAAGTTAAGGGACCTCATCATCAAAGTCCGGTGATCAGATCTCAGTTCATTAGCAGTAAGAATTTAAGAAAGGTGTCTAGTGATGGATTTTAATTTCAAAAATGGCCTCATTTTTTCATTTATTCCCTGCATTCATACTTTTATTCTGGTGTCCTACCATACTGATTATGGGTTTAGCCTTATGATATTCTTTGGCTGGTAGAGAGTAGCAAATTTGCTGTAAGCAGAAGCTTGATGACTGGTTTTACATTTTTACATCCTTCCTTGGAATCCTGACAATGCCATGAGGAAAAGCCTGGGCAAGTCTGCTGGTATATGAGAGATCATGTGGAATAAAGCCTAGTTGTTACATCCAAAGCCATCCTAGTCCAGGTTCCCCAGTCTACCCAATGGCTGACTGCATATTCACAAATGAGTCCAGACAAGATCAGCAGCTCTACTTGGCTGATGATAGATTTAGAATAAATAATAAAAAAATTATTTTAAAAAAATTTATGTTAGTTTCAAATTATGACACAGTGATTCAATGTTTTTATAGATTATACTTCATTTAAAGTTGTTATAAAATATTGGCTATATTCCATGTGCTGTACAATATATCCTTGCAGCTTATTTATTTTATACATAGTAGTTTGTATCTCTTAATCCCCTACCCCTATTTTGCCCCTCCTCTCTTCCATCTCCCCAGTGATAACAACTAGTTTGTTTTCTATATCTGTGACTCTACTTCTGTTTTGATATATTCATCCATTTTATTTTTAGATTCCTATTGTTTTCAATTTATAAGCTTGAGAATGGTCTGTTAAACAGTAATAGCTAACAATTAGATGATGTTTATAGTGGAGAATGTTTTAAGATATCCTTAGAATTTATCATTCTTCCAGATAATATGTATCTTCCAAAATGGAAAGTTGTTATAGTGCTGAGGGAAAGATGGACCAAGGATGAATCTGTGAAGTTTGAGAAGTGTTAAACAATAGGACTTTTCTTGAACAGTTTATGTTTTGCTCTGAATATCCATTATAGAACTTAACTATATTCAGGATGTCCATTTCATGACTGCATGATACCCAGCCAAAAATCAGGAAATTAACCTATTTTAAAGCACTACTTTAAAGATGATCGTCAAGTCAAAAACAGATGGGTCGCCTACTTCACCTTCAAATATTCCAGGGTGGTTTCCAAATTAGGATATTAAAGAAGCTTATGAGTAGGAGATCCAATCTTTGATGAAATAAGTGATACAGTCTTGATTGATAACATGTAACAGGTTGCAGGGTTTTAGAGGCAAATAAGTGTCTCAAAGTCATGAGAGCAATTGTCTGGACATGTCTTTCTCTATAAAGACTCAGGTTCTAAAATAAGATATAAAGGGGCTATTCAGTGACAGCGCATAAAACACTTTAACCCTGTGTAATGAGAATTGTATACAGTAGACAGATTCAAGGAGTAAAATGATAAACATTTTGTTAGAGGAAAGAAAGCCCAGAGCAATGTTGGGAGGAAACACGGGAGAGAATAGATACTAGCAGAAGTTTGTCTATTTGACAGTGATGTAGTATTAAGTCCCTGAAGAAATTTGGCTCCAGGGTTCTGATCTTAATGAACTACACTCTATCACCTGTAAAACTTGAATCCAAGCTAATCTCTGCCATTTGTTGTCTTAAACAAATGGCACATTTTAATCAGTTCCCGTATTATTATATAAAATCAATAATAATCCATAGGTTATTCTGGTGGACTAAATAACAAAGCATCTGAGCAGCAGTTAGCAACAGACTGCAAAATAATAGGAGATCAATATACAAAATAATTTTAGTTAATTATCTAGCATACACCTACCAACTTCATGGTCTGCATAATTCAATTCCAAACATAATTATAAATTGTATACAAGGATATCTCACCTATCTTGAGACTACTCAAAAGGGTCAAAAAGGAAAGGGAAAAATGTTAAATTCTCAAATACCTAGAATCTACTATAAATAAATGTGTTGATACTATTGTACTTAACTCCAATACAAATATTTTAGGTAATTAATTATGATAAGTATGATGAGGGGAGTTTAATGATTTTGAAAATTGTAAGGGAAAGTACCATAGAATCCAGTTTGTATATGAAAGTGGTGAATTAGTAAGGTTAAATGAAAAAGCGACTTTTCTGAGCATGAGATAATGTTTAAAAAAAAAAAAGAAATACACAATCAAATAAGCCTCTGAAGAATTGCAGGATTTGAGTAAAATTACTCCTTATATGACATTCTGAACTTTGAATATATATTTGAAGACAGATATGGCTTTTAATAAATCCCTCCTAAAGCACATGTTCTGGAGGAGGAGCATATCCAGCTTAACCTATTTTATTAAGTTTGATGATACAAAGTGCTAGTAATAGAAAATAAATCAAAGAAACTATGGTGTAAAGTAAATCTAAAATCCTGTGGAGCACAAAATTACTGAGTGTGTTATTGAACCTGTAGTTTTAATGCAAATATGAATCATTCAGATGTGTGAAGATCACTGCTGTTCTCAGGGAGTGAGTCATCAATATAGCTTACACCTAACAGAAAACTGTCCTATCACATCGTCCAAGAGTAAAATGAAAGATTCATCTCATATTCTTGCGTATTTCAAATCGCAATATCTGATTTAGTATTTTAATTTGAATTGTATCAAACTCATTTGTTTTTGATAGAAATGTGGTTTTGTTTTCTATTTTTACTTCTTTTCAATACTTAGACCCTGGCTTCTAAAGCAAAGCAAAATTGAAGAGAGTGAAGTTTACAAAATGATTTCATAAATTTTTATTTAGAGATCATATCTAACCTAAAGAAAACTTTAACATAAAGAAAACTTGCAACGTTATCCCCAGATTTATACTCCTCACCAGATTATCCAACTGTTAAATTTTGATGTTTTCTTAATCATTCTCTCTCTCTCTCTCTATATATATATATATAAAGGCATGCACTTTGGAATTATGTAAATATTCTTCTCCCCATTAATCTCTAACTTGTAGTTTTAATATCCATAGATAATTAATGTGTAAATACATTATTACCCCTTCAAAAAAAGTTGTTCTTAGTGTAATTCTTTCTTAGTCCTTTAATAATAGGTATTCTACTGTAATGGAGAGCTGTTCTTTCTCTCTTATGTACGTATGTATCTGTCTGTCTATCTTCTATTTATTATTTATTTGTTCTCATTTATCTATTATCTGGATGGACTCATGGGTTTATGTTTTAATCAGTGGGTTATAATCCTAAAATGCTGCTATCTGTTGAACTTAAGTTTGACCTAGATTTGAGTAAGTGGAGCCCCTTAAATCTAGCTCATGTGTCATTTTTACAGTGCCCCATAGTTTTTTGAAAACTCTCTGACTTTTTGGCAAACAGGATGGGGCATTTGTGCTTGTACTTTCTCTGCCTGAGATCTAAACTCAGCCATCTCTCCAAGGTACTTTGGAATTTCTATTAAGGAATAGAATTTAGAAATCAAAAGCATGTCAAGGTATGTCCATTGCTATTGATGCTACTGGAAGTCTGTTTCTAGGTTCTTTCAGCAAACAGAGTTATGAAATATACATGTACATGTGTATATGTATGCATCTATAAGAACATACATAGATGTTTATCTGTGTGTATTGAAATCATGAATTTATATTGAAATTCCCATCTCCAGTACAGCACCTCTGCTTCTTTCTAGCCTTCCCATATTCCATATCCATGTCACTCTTTCTCCTACATTGAGAAAATTATCCCCTAACATCATCCTACAATATGGTGAAAGCTTTTTTTAGTAATGGTAGACTAATGTTACTGTGAAATATAATCCTACTGAGTAAAGTTTAGTTTTATAATTTTTATAACATAATACATTTTTATAATATAATATATTTTTATAATTTTATACTATAATATCTTTAGATTGAAGGTATAGGCTTTTTTCCAAATTAATAATTTCTTGGATTTTTGATTTGGAATCAGATAACCACAGATTAATCTAATCCCATGCTCTGTAGATGGGTAGGTGCAATCCAATGCGACTGACCTAGTTATAACACCAAAGTCACAATGCTGGGATAGTAGGAGAGAATTACAAAGGGAATTAGAATTTGGAATGTCTAGGAAGCCACGAACAAATGTGAGAGCCCTCTAGATGGCGGTAACCAAAAGGAAGTTTTCCCACTAAAGGCACTTCCCTTAGACTCTCGTTTATGAAAGTGTTGCTCGCACCAGATGCTAAATAGGCCACTATCCAATTCATTTCCTTATATGTCTTTTCCAGCTAGTTTCTGATGAGTTTGAGGACAGCATTTTATTTTAAATATTCAAATAAGCATCATATTTTCCGTATACTGCTGGACATACTCTCTTCACTTTTCTACTCTATATAGAATTTGATTAAATGGAAAATTTAAGTTACTTTTATAATCAGAATAGTCACAGAATAGTCAGATATATTACTTTGCTTCCATTTTTCTGTATATGTTTAGTTATATATCTATATGTTTAGTTATTTATCAGCTAAAAAAGATAAAGTGAGAAATTCAGACAATGGTTTAATGTAAAATATTAATAACTAATGTCCACTTTGGTGGAAAATGACAGTAATTAGATGATAAAATACCATGCAATATATACATATGAGTACAATTTTATAACTGTTAGAAAAATAATATAATTGGCAGTTATTTTTGTAAAATTAATACAATAATTATTTTCTATGCCAATCTTGTTTTTTGGCATACTTGTTATCAGTATAAATAATTAATTATTGGCATTTAACATTTTTAGTATTTAAAATATTCACAAGAGATCATTAAATTTGCTTCAGATGTGGTTTTGTTCTTTTGTATTGGATAATTGAATGCAAAACCATATAAATGTGTTCACAATGTTGTGATCATATGCAACCAATCATACTGACTTATTCTCTTTTAAAACATAGTAAATATTTAGACTTTTAAATTCTTTTTACTGTAATACCCTTTTCATTATTTTATCTTAATTTTAATATGTTTCTAGTACTGAAGTTTTTATTATTGATTTTAAAAAGCTCACAAACAAAATTTTTATATCCTTATTTCCTCATAGAGAACGTGTTTAAAGTTAAACTGTTTATAAAAGCCCATATACTATTTTGGGGAATTTCAATATAGTTACATATTCCAGATGAAATATTATTTTCTTCTCTTATACTGTTACATTTTAGAATTTAGTAACTTTGCCTTTCTGATGATAGGGTAGTTTAAAACTACTATTAAGAAATACTTAAGGGCCTCCCTGGTGGCGCAGTGGTTGAGAGTCCGCCTGCCGATGCAGGGGATACGGGTTCGTGCCCCGGTCTGGGAGGATCCCATATGCCGCGGAGCGGCTGGGCCCGTGAGCCATGGCCACTGGGCCTGCGCATCTGGAGCCTGTGCTCCGCAGCGGGAGAGGCCACAACAGTGAGAGGCCCGCATACCGCAAAAAGAAAAAAAAAAAAAAAGAAATACTTAAGATCAAGACTGTTTATTTCCTAATGTTTCCTCTTGCATTTTCCTTGAAATCTATTGAGTTTATTCTGTTTTTATGTCAGAAAAATCATGTTTTCTTATTATATTTTCTCTATTCATAATTACCATTTGTATTAATGAGTATGTAGAGCCTATGAAGCACTTTGAACTGTATTCCAAGATCATACTGCAATATTTGATGAGCTTTCTTCCATCTAGTAACTTTCATATTTAGAAATGATTTGCAAAAATATTTATAGTTTTTAAATGCTTTGCTCATTTATATTTCTAACCCGGCTTTTGCCTAAAACCAATTATGTATCATTTAGATTTCTAACACGTCTTTTGGCTAAAACCAATTATATATATTAGAATAAAACAACATAAAATAAAAATTACTCTGTCTTTTTTAATTGTTTAAATAGCTGGCTACTTGACTATCAGCTTGGGTTTGAGTAATATCCCACTTTGATTCATACCCTGTCTTTTTTGACCTCTCATTTTTTGTTTTGTTTCCTTGTTCCAGAGTGACACAGGAAATTTAATTTTCCTGGCCTTCATATTACTGGTCTCAATATGATATAAATATCATAATATGTAATGCTAATCATAATCATACTAATTATAATCATGTCAATAAAAAAATTACCATCATATACACTGGTCTCACGACCACATTAGGCTCTTTGTGTGTGGACCACCTATAGTGACTAAAGAAATTATGCAGAGATTAATACATGGAGTAATTCCTCAGGCCAACAAGTAGGATCATATAATACAACAGATAAAATAATATCTGTTATTTTAATGCATTTACTTATGCAATAAAAATAATACTTCTTCAGGTTAAACTGTGCCTTTGCTGATTTTTAAATTATTATTATTTTTCTCTCAGGCTACTTACACGGCTTTCTTTCAACAGTAAGCAGAAAGCATATGGAAGGAAAATGGCAGCACAAAGATAGAGGCAGGAAAGCAGAGCAGTGGGATAAGAAAAGCAGGCAAGGAGGAGTAGAGGGTCAATGAAAAAAGACCCTTCCCATAAACAAGAGTGTGGGGAATTGTGGTTTAGTAGCATTAGAAAAGATGAAGGGATTTCTTCAATGAACACTGTAGAAAAATGTAATAAAGCTCCCGTCTGCAAGGGCTAAATGTTCCTATGTATCTTCATATCCAGGTTTATGTTCCCTACATTTCTGGGATTAGCACTTGAATCCAACTGCTACTGTTAGTCATTTTTTAAAGCTAATGGTTTTATCTCCTTTACTTCCATAAAAGTGGCTGCAAGGTTTTGTAATGTTAGATGAAAAATTCTAATATTGGCAAAATTTTCATTTGCTAAGTGAATGGTATTAGATAAGAGGAACAAAGAATATTGAAATGGGAATCTAAGTTTTTTACCAAAGTGTGTGGTTTATTATTGGCTTCTGTTTAATTTCTTTTTTAAGTATGTTCATAGCAATGGAAATGAAAATATACCACAAGGCCTAAGAGACCAATGTCTACAATAAAGACCAAATATAAATCAAATGGCATATACAAACACAATAACCAAATACCTCCCAGAAAAAATCTTTCCGGTCTCTTATTAATTAATGAAAACTTCCATAATGAGCCCATCCTTATTTGCATTACAAAGAAAACTGCACTAAGAACAAAATCCTAAAATGTATTTTAGAGGGTCTGGAATATCCAGTTTATTTAGGGAAAGAAACCTGCCTGAAAAAGAAATCTAATCTTAGCAAGCTTTTATCTCTTTTAGAATGGCTAAAAATAGGAGTCATGTAGGTGTCTAGGGAGCTTACTCATTATTTTGACATTTCTTTTTTTAGACTCTCACATCGTTCTTTATTGAACCTAAATGTTGCTGATTATTTGTGCAAGATTTTCTCTTTGGAACCTTCCTGAGACTGTATTTTATTACTTGACTTTCAAAATTCATCATTGTTCTAAGAAGAACATGGTAATTTCACTACACTCTGGCAGAGTAACCTACTTAGAACTTTAGCTAAAAGGTATAGGTAAAATGGGTTCCTGTAGTATCTACCATGATCATACACATAAGTAAGATAATGTGAGAACTTTTGTGGCATTACATTTTCAAGACATTACAAATTTTATATGTATTTGAAATGAAAGTAATCAATGTATTATTAATTGTAACTGTTGACAATAAAATTTCAGAGTTATAATTTATGACTGTATATTTTTACATTAAATCTTGGAGCCAAATTAATATGAGGCTGATAAGTTATAATGTCTTTGACCTTAGTAATATTTTTGTCAGCAAGTTTTTGATTATTTGCTTTTTACCAGTTATCTAAAGATAGCTTGTAGTTCTCTGCTTTATAGTTCAAACTAAACTATTTCAATAAGACATTATTTCTTGTTTTACATTAACATGATTAAGAGTCCTTCTTGTACTTTGGACACTAGCATAAGCAAATCTTTGTTCACCCACCATGCACAAAGTAGTGAGCAAAAGCATATTTTTTTTATTAATTGAATAATTTCTATTCATTGCAAAATGTAGTTTCAAGAAGTAAACAGAATTTTAACTGTAAATTATTTCAATACAAAAATGATGCTATTCATGTTAAATTACCATTTTGTTTTTATTGTCAATAATAAATTGGCAGTAGAGAGATTTGAATAATTTAAACATAAATAGGAAGATAATCCCTAAGACATATTTTAAAAAAATTAACATGTAAGGATTATCATAAGGAAACTACCAAACGAATCAGTAAGATGTTTGTGTAATTTGTGCAAGTACTTTAATTATATAATGGTTCAGTATCAATTTTATTGATATATGTTGTATATATATATATATTATTGTATATATTACAGTGTGTTTATATATAATATATATTTTAATATATATTATATATATTAAAGTCAGGTACTGTGAGATATACATATTTCCACAGTTTGGAATTAAGGGTATGTAAATTTTTTAAAAACCATAAATGAATTACAGTTGTTATTTGAAATGATATATTTTAGCTTGATTTAAATGCTATTTTACAAATAGTTTTTTTTGTTTTGTTTTGTTTTGTTTTGTGGTATGTGGGCCTCTCACTGTTGTGGCCTCTCCCGTTGTGGAGCACAGGCTCCGGACACGCAGGCTCAGTGGCCATGGCTCACGGGCCTAGCCACTCCGCGGCATGTGGGATCTTCCTGGACCAGGGCACGAACCCGTGTCCCCTGCATCGGCAGGCAGACTCTCAACCACTGTGCCACCAGGGAAGCCCTGATTATAAATTTTTAAATTAAAAACACCTCACAAAAATCAAGAGAGAGGAATAGTGGAGACTGAAGGAAAGCGTTCATTAGTTTGAATCACATTAGTATTTTCTTGGCCTTCCAAACAAGAGTGGCCCTTACCCGTTCAGATATTTTCCTGGACTGGGGAATAAATCGAGGGCTAAACTCAATTAAATCTGGATCTCAAGTCTCTTGTGGGCGTAGCCACATGTACTGTTTATACTGCCTGGCTGTACTGAAATGGATTTCTCTATGGGCCTCCTGCTAGCCACAGTCTGATCAAGATCTTCCACTAGACAGTTTATAGCTGTTTTTAATCCCTAATTATCTTGTTGATAAACAGAATGATTGTTCATTACATTCTGAGAATCTGATAGAAATTGTGAGATATATTTTTCTACCCATAGATGCATTTTTTGAATGTCTGTAAGGTCACTTATGTCCCCATGGTACAACTTCCTAACAGTGAATGAAGGCATCCACTTGCTGGCTTTTATCCCCTTCTATATTTTAATGGCTATCAACATGATCATTTATTCTCTCTTTCCAATTCCATAAAGTTTACCACAACAAAGCAACTTACATTTTCACCAATTTAGTGCCTACTGCCCAAGAATGACTAAAAATCCATATCATTACACTGTTGTTATTATCTAATCCCTCCTATGCCTCAAGAAACACCAATGGTAATTATTCCCACTGTGTGAATCCCTATTTCCCTTTCTATTCAAAGTACAACTAAACTATTTGCAGTGCAATTTCGTTTAAGACAAAGTACCACTTATCTACCTTTGATCTACCTCTGTAAACCCTGCTGACTGTTTGGCATCTTACAATAACTGATCATTAGATGTGGCCCCTTTGACTATGGGATTAGGTAACTGCTGAGGGGGATCTAATGTTGGTCCAGACAAAAGCATGGCAGCCACCAGTTCATATAGTCCCTGATACTCCAGTCATCACAAATATCATGTATTTTTTAATACATTTCCACTTAATGAGGAAAATTGGTGCATTCTCATTCCTTTGGGAATATAATTTGTCATAACCCAAGACAGGAGGGTTGTTTCAGCTCACAATATGTTATATTCTTCTGGAATAGAAGAATTTTCAATGAAAACTCAATGACAAGCTAACAAATCCCTTTCAAATAGCATGTACCTTGAAACTGCATCAAATTCCAGCAGTAGATGGTGACTGTCTGTCACAGGCTCTTCCCAGAGGCTCCAGTCAATGAAGTGTATGTTACAGACATTTCTTGTAATAAGTTCTGGCTAATTAGTTATTTGAAGTTTTCTAATTCTCCCTGTACCCAGGCCGATGGTTTTAAATTAGCTACTTGAATGGGTTTAGGTAATTCTAAAGGCTCACCATTTTACATGCCATATTAAACAGGATGAAGAGCAAAATTCGCACTATTTCCCTTTTCCCAAATGTTTGGTTAAAGGAAGACTTCCCCATTCAGACATGCCATGCATTTTAATAATACATTTTAATGAGGGTCAGGTAACAATTGTGTGGCTTTCCATTAAAAATCCCCCTTTGTGATATATTTTCACCTTAAAGTTATCTACAGTTGCACTGCCTCATCCTCCTAAATAAATTAAATCAATCTATTGAATTTAATTTAATTTAATTTTATTTTATTATGTTGTATTTTAATATTCATTAACAGGTTTAAGAGTAGTTTTTCTTTAGTTTAAACCTGCTTGGAATTCTTTTTGCTTCCTGATTTGTGATTTTTAACAACTCTGGAATATATATGCCCAATTTTTTTTTTAATACCACCTCCTCCCAGTTCTGTATTTACTTTTCTAGCAATCTGATTAGACATTTAAAATCCTCTTCCTCTAAACTCTATATTAAAAAAATAGAAGAGCTTGAATGCTAGGCTTCCTCTGGTGCCCCATGCAACATCTCCTACACTCTGTGCAATGCATGAAGTACAGTTTCAAGGGCAGCAGAGATCTGCAGAAATCCCAGGTCCAGTGACTGCTCACATATCTGAACTTGCAATTCATTTTGTTTCTGGTTTCCAAGAAGTTCCCATATTTTTCTGTCAGTTGGTCAGGAATTTTTAAAATATGTAATTATCTGGTATTTTCTTCAGGAACATTTTTGTGGTACTTTTCATGTATCACATGCTAAAAATTATGCAGCACTTAATATCATTCCTGAAAGAAGTGCTCTTCAGAATACTGTTTAGCAAGAATCATTTAAAATTATGTGCAATTAAATTATAGGGCATTTTACAATAATGTACTTGTTTCAGTTGCAAGCATACTCAAGTATTAGAAAACATGGTCAGATATGACCAGGAAACTCTGAACACAATATGTCATTTATTCAGTAATTTCAAAGATTCATTTCCTGTTTTATGGCATGTACTTCTCTGCATCCTACAAAGAGAAGTCAAAGTAAAACCCACAACCTACCACTCTTCTTTTGGAAGGTCTTCCATGACCATCAAGAGAAAAAAGAAACCATCTATGTCTTCTTTACACCAATAGTGTTTCTTATACATATAGAAGTCATCATACACTAGATGTATAAAAACTCTTTTTCCTTTTTTAAACTCTTAAACACCAAGCATGGTGCTTGACACATGACATGCATATACTTCTCACCTCTCTAGTTATAAGCCTTAGAAAATACTATCAATACATTATGAAATAAGACATTGTATAAGAAAAGTATAATTCCATAAAGCTATAACAATCATACATATTAATGATTTTTCATTATATTTGATTAGTGGTATGCTAATATATTGAAGAATAGTTGACCTCATATATCAAATGTGTTATAAAGTAGTAAAACTGCAACAATTTTTGCAATATTAATTAAATTAATAAATGACTGATAAATGAAAAGTTGCCCCACCATTTTTAGATTTTGCTGATAAATTAATACTCAAAATACTAATGCCCTGCAATCAAGCTATATTGAATATGTGCTATTCGTAGGCTTTTAAAATCTATTAAATCTTTATTATGAGGAAAGAAAATTAATTTTGCTTTAGGAGACGATTTATAGCAATATGTTATTTTTATGGTGACTAACACACTCTTTACTGAACAAACTGAAGAAAGAAAACTGTAGATAAAATTGTCACTTAGATAAAGTGTTTGCAATGAGTTTTTGTGTGTACTAGAAAACTGTTTTATATATGCCTGTCATAGTGCTGTGTTTGCAGTTCAGTAAATATATGGCTTAAGCCAAATAACTATGTCAGCAGCTGATTACAGATCAATATGTTCACAGCACTGCTAAGTGCTGAATTAAGAGGAAAAAGTTATGTTTCAGAGACAAATAGCATTAATGACCCAAAAAACTTTTTTTCAAGATCTACTCCTGATATTGTATAAATCAGTGTAGCGTATACCACATAACTTTTAAAATCACTGCTCATTCAAATAACTAGTCACTTTTAAATTTTTATTTGGTTACATTATTACACCAAATCTATTTAGATGTAGTTTTATGTAATATCTTAAGTTATAACCATCCACCGGAGATATAGGTCAGGAAGTAATTTCTTAACAACGTTACTTAAGATTTTATTATTTGTTAAAAAATTTGAGATTTTCATGCTAATACAGCTGACCCTTGAACAGAGGGGTGGTTAATTTAGTATAACTTATAGTCAGCTCTTCGTATCCGTGTTTCCCTCTGCATCCATGGATTCAACCAACCATGGATTGTATAGAGCCATAGTATATACTATCAAAAAATATCCTCATATAAGAAGACCTGCACAGTTCAAAACCTCATTGTCCAAGGGTCAACTGTATACATTATATCACAATTCAGCAAATTTACCAACTGGTGTAAAATGTTTTTTGTATTACACTGTATCCCTGTAGTTCAATTAGCTGGGCTTCTTAAATTTGTCATAAAATGAGAACAGATTTTTTTTTCAATTTTACTCTATTGAACTTTCACTTTAAAGTTTCATGTGCATCATTATATCAATAAAGCTCAAAATGCTAAATTAATTTTGGAATCATAATGTATTTAAATAAATACTACAAATATTTTAATTTAAATAGCATGTATTATATGTGTAATTAAGTATTTCTTTACATATCATTTACACCTGTCAGTATAGTTTCTTTTCCCTAATGATTTTAAAGAAAAATTTCTCTTATAATGATAGGTGTCTAATTATTAAAATTCGCTATGATTTTATATGGCTTCCTGACTATTTTTGATAAACTATTGAAATTTATAAATTATTCACTAAATCATTTGATTCTTAAAACAAGTAAGAGACTTTGGAACCATTATCATAATTTTTATGAGTAGAGAAACTGGTCTGAAATGATCAATGACTTGTATAAGGCACTGATATTAACAGCAACAGAGACAAGATTTGAGATGTCTTCTGACTCCAAATCCTACGTATCCTCTTTTCACTACATTTAAGTGAACAAAAGTATTTTAATTTGCATTTTTGCCATAAAATGCTGCTACAGTTAGCCTATATAAAATAAATTACACATTAAAGAGTGGCATGGACAACTTCAAACAGCCAGCTTGCAATCCCTCTCTCATGCTTTGCAATTAGCATTCAAAGACATAACTTTTGAGAAGGCAGTTGTATTGGGGGGGTTGTGTGGAACCTGGCGTATTAAGTTAAAAATATGTAGATTATGACCTTCTGAATGAGGAGGCACAAGCTATGTACACAGGGTTGACAGGTAGCTCCCTCAGCATCCACGCTCCCACTTTTGGGAAATGCAAACCCTGGGGTCATTTTGATTGAAGGCTCAGTTTCAGTATATTCAGCAAAGGAAGTAAAGTAACAAGTTTATTACTTACAGATCCCAGAATGAGGCAGTGTCACAATGAGATGGAAGAAAGGCAGTCCTCTGCCCCAGGTCACCAGCAAGCAAGAGACAGAGAACACGGTAGCAAGCACCTATTATAAAGATAAAGTGGTTAGGACCGAGGTCGCTAACTTTTTGAGAATCAACTCTAAGTTGATTTTAAAAGGTGCCCCAGGAAATGAAAAGTGGGAACTTGTGGCAGGAATCCTAAGCTCAGGTCCTTATCTCTATGTCCCGACTCTGGGTATCAGCAGGGTTGTCAGGCATAGGCAGCAACTGAAAATAGCTTTTTTTCTCATCACAACAGTGTATAATAAGGATCTAAGGCTTATAAAGTGTTAAGGAATGAATGGGGTTGGTAGATGGGAAGTGTTCCTTTATTTTCAGTCATTTGTATCTTCCTTTATGTCTGTCCTCTTTAGGATTGGCAAATTTCCACTGGTTTTATAACATGCTTGAAACACTGAAATTTTTTCTCAAGCTTGGAAAGGCCAAAATCTTGGATGTTACTTATTTAGCTGAACCGTTATGACCTTTCTCTTTTTAGAGCTTTGTCATCTCCACTTGAGCGCTGCCACACAATGCAAGTAATATCCACCGCTCTGGGTCCCAGAGAACTCTTTTTCCCAACCAGTAGAAATCTTTTTTAAGTTAACCCTTTCTTTTTAGATTTTTGAAAGCTGATTTATCATTTCTGCATTCTAACGTCTCTCTTCTGTCTCAGGTAGAATCTTGAAATGTTAATTAGGATTCATAGAGGCAATTTCTGCTTCTCTTCCTCCCACATACCTTCCCTGAGACAAAGAAAAACAAAGACTAATAGTGCTGGGTGAATGGAAAGTGAGGATGGGACTGGGTAGGGAAATGGTCAAATAGAAGAAGGAAAGAAAATGAACACACTCTCAAAGTGAAATGATAGACCAATGTGTTTTAATAAATACAATAAAATTTCTACTAAATGCACTTACCAATAATTAATAATTATTATTACAAAATGTGTTGGAAACATACTCAGGTCTTTGTAAACTCATATCTTTCCGATTCTAAATTATATATGATAAATGCCAAGATGTTTATATTATTAGTGGATATGCATTTATACATTGTCATGAAATATGTGATTCTTGCAACTTAATCATACATGAGTGCAATTTCTCCCACAATTTCTATTCTTATCACCTCAGGTCTGTTAAAAATCCATTCACAAGTAAAACTGTTCAAAGATATTAAAACTAAATATTGTATCCTTGGAAGAATTTATTAAATAATGATCATAGTTTTGTGAAAATACAAAGCCAATGCCAGTCATAAAGTGGGATACAAGGTATAATGTAAATAATATATCTGGATACTTAGATAGAAAATAGCGTACATTTTACAGTCCTTAACACATTTGATCATTCATGAGTAATATATCTTTATGCTAGAAGTCCAAAAGATGAAAAAAAAAAAACTATTGAGCAGTAGTGTTTTGCTCAAATACAGTTTTAAACTATAATTATGTTTAATGCAAGCGGTCAATGATCATAGATGCGAATTCCTTTGACCTATTTAGTTGCTAAGGCTGGTATTAAATGTGAATATTTGACAGTCATAGATGTTTCACTCACAGCCTTTAGGAATTTATGAAAGACCTAACAGAAATAGGATATACATCCTTTGTTATAAGGAACAAAGGTCCATTTATACAACAAGTATGGCTGAGTAAGAGAAGCAGATCTACCTGGAAAATCTTAAAAATAATAATAATAAAGTAAAAAAAATAAACCTACTGCTGTATAGTTTTTAGGTGATTCTTCCTCAGTTTATACAGCTCAAGTTCCTAACAAAATAAAAAATTTAAATTCACACTTACAGAAAGCAAAATCACACACTCGTAGTACTACAGGTCTTTGTGAAATTTCCCATTATCAAGGGTAAAAAGATGCTCAAGGGAGAAAAAGAAGTAACATAAATAATAATAAACATGAGAGTAGCCTTGGGATTTTCATACTAAATGCAGAGTCCTAGAGAGCAATAAAGTATTACCTTAAAAATTCAGCTAGACAATTGTTTTAAATTCAGAATCGTGTTTTCAGTCAAACAATCAGTCACATGTGAAATCTAAATAAAAACATTTTTGGACAATCCTTATGTGCCCTTTGGAATGTCACTTGAAGGGATGCTTAATTAGAATGTGAGAGTTACCTATTAAAGGTTAATGCATGGAATGTAGGAATTAGAGAATCAAATCAGGTAGAGTAATGAAGGGTAGTCCTGATATAACAACAGTGCTCTGGAATGCAAACAATGAAACTAAGATAGAGGAGCATAGTAATGTACGTTCAGGAACACTATATTAGATTTTTTTGAAGAATTGTTTTTGCAGTATCAAAGGAAAACATATTAAAGAAGGCTGTACTCAATATAAAAAAAAAGAAAGACATTATGAATTTACTTCAAAATAATTTTTGAATCATAAGATAATGCTTAACAAAATGAATCACTGTGAACAGATGGCTCTCTTCAGTGTTGAGGAAAATAAGGTATTGTTTACCAGTTATACAAATAGTTATCATTTTCAAAGTGTATGTTACAACATCATGCACTCTATACAAATACCTTGCCTACAAAATTATGCAGTTGTTCTTCTTGTGCATTGAGCATGACAAATTTCATTAAGGTATACAGATTGGAAAGGAAGATAACACCAAACAATCATACTTCGAGGTATTTACTCAACTGATTTAAAACATGTGCATGAAAAATACTTTATATAAATGTTTATAGCAGTTTCATTCAGACCTATCAAAAACTAGAAGCAACCAAGTTGCTTCAAAAACTAGAAGCAGGGCTTCCCTGGCGGCGCAATGGTTGAGAGTCTGCCTGCCGATGCAGGGGACGCGGGTTCGTGCCCCGGTCTGGGAAGATCCCACATGCCGTGGAGCGGCTGGGCCCGTGAGCCATGGCCGCTGAGCCTGCGCGTCCAGAGCCTGTGCTCCGTAACGGGAGAGGCCACAGTGGTGGGAGGCCCACGTACCGCAAAAACAAAACAAAACAAAACAAAACTAGAAGCAACCAATATATCCTTGAATAGGTGAACAGATAAACAAGCTAAGGCATATCCATACAATTAATATCATTAAACAAGAAAAATAAATTAGTTCTAAAGTCATTAACAGACATGCATGAATCTTAAACTCATAATGCTAAGTGAAAGTATCCAGTCTGTGAAGGCTGAATATATATGATACCAGGTATAGGACATTCTATAAAACGCAAAACTATAGCAAAGAGAAAAAGGTCACCGATTACCATGGACTTGGGGGTTGTTATGGGCTGAATTTTATCCCTCAGTATTCCTATATTGAAGCCCTAAACCCACAGTACCTCAGAATATAACAGTATTTGGTTTTAGGGCCTTTGAAAGGTAAGCAAGTTAAAACGAGGCCTTTGGAGTGGGCCCTAATCCAATTTGCCTGGTGTCCTAATATAAGAAGAGGAGATTAAGACACACAAAGAGAGACCAGGAGTGTGCATGCTCAGAAACATGGCCATGTAAAGAGGCAGCAAGAGGATCGCCATCTGCAAGCTAAGGGGAGAGGACTCATTGGAAAGCAACCTTGCTGGGACCTTGATCTTAGACTTCCAACCTCAAGAGTTATGAGAAAGATTTCCATTTTAAGCCATCCACCGTATGGTATTTTTTTATGCCTGCACATTGATCTTAGACTTCCAACCTCCATAACTATGAGAAAATAAATTTCCATTTTTTCAGCCGTCCTGTGTGGTATTTTCTTCTGGCAGCCTTAGCAAACTAATTCAGGGGAAGTAGGGCAACACTGAATTTTGGAGGCACAGGAAATATTTTAGAGTGGTGAAACTGTTCTGTATGATAGTGCAATGGTGAATACATGGTATTATGTCTTGTCAAAACCCATAGGTATTTATAGCACAAAAGGAAAGCTTTATGTGTGCAAATGTAAAAAAAAAAAAAAATCTTTAAAGAGATCAAACGATCCTAGGATGGAAGCTTACAGAAAAGGAAGAAGAGAAGACTAGAATTCCTAAGTGGTAAGTAGAGGTGGAGACATCAGTATAAAGTTATTTTAGTTTAATATAGATAGAGAGTTATATGTGTGTGTATGTATATATATGTAAACATTTGTTAATATGTGTATATTCACATATAATTTATAGTTATATATAGAAACATTTATAGATATTTGTATATATACATTAGTATACAATTTAAAATTTTCATTAAACAATGTGATCAAGAGATCATAAATTCTGATTCAATCATATGATGCACAAGTTTCTAGATAAATACGAAGTGCTATGGCAATATACGTGTTTTTATTTTTAAAATGGGAAAAAAATATATGACCAAGACATCCTTATTGTCCCTTGTAGTTTGACAAGCTTTAGACAGGCTTCTCCTGACTTTAGGTCCCTGACCTCTCTTTTATTGAAGCATTTACTTTAGAAAAGTTGTAATTGTAAACCTTTCTCTGTCCCTTTGAGATGTAAATATTTTAAAGCCTCTTGCTGGTCTTACAACCCAGGACTGTCTTTCTCAAGGACTTGGGAAACAAGCCTTTGAAATGTAATCATTAGGCTGCTGCCCCACAATACCCAGTTTCTGTGGGAAGATAGGAGCCTAATTAGTTGTATCTCTTTTTAAAAATATGATGGTTACCATTAGGTATATATGTTATTTATCACACTCAACTTCCAAATAATTTATAAATGATAACCTTTTTATTATACTCTTACTTCAGATATAGTTAAAATTCCTCTCAGTCCTCCTCTGTAATATTGCCAATAATTTTATTTTTCAGGCAATTTAAATACCATAGTGCAAGTTTATTATTTTTACTTTAGGCAGCCAATTATCTTTTAGCAGTTAAAATGAAAAAAAATTTATTTACTAGCATTCTTAATGTCTGGTAAATGCAATAGTCTGATGTCAAACTCCTGTTTGAAAATTTTCCTTTATATTTTCCTATGTCACTGGTATGCTGGAATTGTATTCTCTCACATTTTACTTTTCTGACAATGTCATTTTTAACTTCTTTCTTTGTAAAATATTTTTGCTTATGATGGAATTCTTGGTAGATAGGATTATTTTTTCCTTTCGGTAGTTTAAAGAAGTCATTTGTGTGACTTCTAGTTTGCATGTTTTCTGTTAGAAAATCTGCTTATATTTTTATCTTTGTTTTCTGCCATCAGTTTTCTCTATCTCTGGCTGTCATAATTGGGTTTTCAGAAGTTTGGCTACAATGTGTTTTCCTGTGGTGTGCCTGGTATTATTATTAATAATACCTGAAATTAACAATAAATAATGATAACATGCATTTAATCATCTCACTTGGAATTCTCTGATGTTCTTATACCTCTGGCTTGAAATATTTTATTATCTTTTAATAGACAAAACCATAGTTAGACTATCAAAAAGATGTGCAGAAGAGTAAACATTCTGAATAACAGTAAATTAGTGAGAATAAGTCCATTTCAAATTGATTAACTGAAACATTTATTCATAAATTCATAACTTTATCAAGTGCTTATGTGCATGCTATTGTGCTTATTGATATGACAGATAGGAATGACTTGAAAAGTCAATGAATAATTTCACAGATTCATGAATGAAAGAACAAAATAAAAAGAACTAGAGAAACTGAATATCAGGGAACTTATTTGCATTTATTTTGATTGTGTGTTTCATATATTTTAATTAAACATCAACATTTTTTGTATTCTTAACATTTGCAAAGCACTATTCTTTGTGTTTTACCTTGATGAACTCTTAAAATACACAGAAATACTATAAAATAGGTACAATATTACTGCTTTTAAAATATAGATTTGTGGAATAGACTTTTTAGGTGACGACATTGGTCAAAAAAGAGAAACTGAACAAACCAAGACTTGAATCTAGGACATCTCTATCAAGAATCTATGCTTTTAACCTTCATGCTTTATCAATCCATAGCATGATGAAGAGTTTTGATCAGTATTTTGAAGGAAGATTTGACATTTCTTTGTTATTCAGAAGCTGTACTATGCCAAAGTTCTACAATCATTGTGGAAAAAAAAATCTGTCAGTCAATACTCCAATTTTTGGATATATTTTAATTACATGTAAAGACAGGATACACTAAAAAAGGATTTATTTTCACATGGTCAAATTAACCCAATTATAATATTTTAATTTTATTTCAAACATGAAAGACATGTTTGTGCCAATGAAGCTTTGTCAAATTGGGAAATGGCTATATCTACTTGAAAATGTCATATTTTTTATCTAGCATTTGTTAATAACAAAGTAATTCTGCACCTTGTATTTAAAGAGTATGATCTCGCCCATATATAAGATACATGCCTTACATTTAGCATGTTTAAAATTGACTATTTCTATAAAATACTTTTTGTAAATTTGCAAATTTATGTAAATTTGAAATAGCACCATACAAATAGATACTTCATGATTATTTGGTAGGTAAACTACATCAATTAAGATGTTGAAATTAAATCTAATAATTTATATTCCTTATTTAGTGACCTGAGAGAATGGAATATAGAGTAGATAAGGCTTGGTCTGATACATTTGACAATGTTTCTGTTTTGACATCCACTGTAATAAGTAACAAGTCTCCTTATTTATGGACAGTTTCCTATTTTGAACTTGAAGAGGTAAGGAATACAAAGTAAGGTCATCCTCCCCTTTTGGAAAAGGGAAAAATGAAGAGTGGAAATCCTCAACTACAAGTATTTTACTTTAAATTATGGAAGTGAGTTCACAGATAAATGAGAAAGAAGAAGAAAACAGGAGATCAGTAAGTGATAAGAACATTTACTCTAAGATCTCATTATGTGAGTAATGCCTTATTGTATTGCAGACTGCTGTGTGGGACAGTAACAGAACAGACCAATTTCTATCTGTAGTAGAAAATACAGATATATTTTAGCAGGCTTTATAAAATGATAATTGCAATGCAAAAAGCAAACAAACACATGCAAAAAAATATAATACTTGGCACTCTAAAGTGACATCTGGGATAATCCCCGCAACTGGCTTCTAGCACAGTACTTGACATGGCTATCTGGCAACAATCTGTTTAACAATTTGACCAATGAAAACAAATTGGATACAAATAGCCCATGATCAGTGTAGAAACTGACTGGACAATGAAGCAACAGAAAGACATAATGTTGTAGAATCACCATGCCTTTGAATTGAAAACAGCATGAGAAAAGGGCTGAGGAACTCATAGGGAAGTTTTTCTAAAGAGCTTTATATTTTAGTAATTCACCCACTTATTCCATGTTTAAGTACTCAAAGTCTTTTTTCATCTCTTACATCCAGTTTTTTTAACGTATCAAAAAAACTTATTTTCGGTCACTATTCTAAAATCTGCATGCTTTATATCAGGCCATAAAAACATTCAGGATGGCAAAGATGTATGAATACTCTTTAGGCAAGGGGGCTCAAGTTAAAAATGTCAGAGTCTATCCAGGCAGTTTTCTAAATCCTCAGGCTCTCTAGCCGCCATGTGTAAATGTGCATTTATATCACTGTCACTGGAATTCTACTGCACCATTATATACTAGACAATTCATATTGCTTCATTAAAACTCATCCAAAGAATCATCTCTATTATTCTACTTTCTTTTATTAGATTTCTTATACACCTTGACTTTTAAATGTACATTTCTCTGCATATTTTGAAATAATTGAGGTTAGGGCTGTGTTTTACTTACTATTGTTTACCTAGTATCTAAAATATTTTCAGCTATACTACAGGATCTCAATTAATTTGGAATGGATGATTACTAGTACAAAGAATCTTATTTACTCATCATTATTTTCTTTCATGTGGCATAGATCTTGAAGCATATTCTTATGAATGACTTTATAAAGTGGATTTTTAATCTATATGTGTATGTTCTGAGGATTCTATTGACTTTGAATCTGGCTCTGTTGGCTATTCTTAAAGTGTACTGCTTAGCATCCTCAACTTCTCTCAATTCTGAAATTTTGCTCCCATTTTATGTTCCAAGTTCTTTCACTTCTTAAATATTACCTAAACCTGTAGGGAGTAAAACGATATTGAGGACATTCTCTAAAAACTTTCTGAAAACAATATTCCTGCAGCTCCACAAAATAACTACAACTCCTTCTTTGAGGCAATGAGCTCAGAGCCCTCACCAGTGATTAAATAAGAAAACTCAATGCTATTACTCATTGAGTCATTCTCAGGAAGACGTGGTTACTTTTAACCTTAGATAAATAAATATACAAGGATCTACTGACAAACTCCTTGGATTAGAGGCTCAGGAAAAATAAGAAGAAATAATCTCTAAGTCACAATCCATTTCTGGAAAAGTTTCTTTAACCTTGTATTTAAAGGACTTGTCTCCACTCCCAAAAGTCTCTTTCTGTGGCTTGCTTGCTGCAAAGCTAAAATACACATTAAAATGTAGTCACATCAAAAAATTACTCTCTAATTTCACATCTCCATTAGCTATGTGACTAAGCACATTACTTATCCCCTCTGTGCAACAGTTTTCTCAAATTTAGAACAAACGGTTTTGACATAAATGATATACATTATCCCTTTTTCAACTTTAAAATTTTATTTCTGAAGTTGAAAAAATATTTTTAAATATCCCTGAGTGACATTTAGCAGTAACCTGTCAAAATGAAAATGGATTATTGCAACCTACTTGAAACAAATTTCCATCAGAAACTCCAAAACATCAATGCACATCCAACTGTATTATTCTGAGCCGGCATGAAACTGTATCCGGTTTCACTTAATAAGATTTATTGTAGATGAGTGAAATATTATTCACCATGATTTGATGTGAACAGATCAAAATAGTGAAATATCTACAGTAAGGGATACAATTAAATATGAACATAAATATAGTTCTGAATTTTACATTTTTATTACTCTATTATAGATTTTTTGCCCTATTAGTTTTCCAATATTTTTTCCAATAGTTTCTGGTATATGTAGAGTATGGCACTGAGTTGAAAATAATTAGGAGTTTCAGAATCATTTAATTTGGTATTTATGTGGCTCAAGAGAGCTCAATAAAATAACTGTCTTTTTATAGAGCACAATATATTTCACGTTGATTTCTGCATTTATTTTAGATATGCTCTATTATCAATGATGAAAGAGCTTTTACAAATACAGGATTTTAGTTTGTGATAGTTAGATCACATAGCTTAATGTTTCAAATGCATGTTCTGGAAAATAAAGTGATTTGGATATAATGTACTTATATATTAAAGAAAAAAATGGCTATCCATAGTTCATCAAGGCTTCTATACAACAGAACAGAAACAAACAAGAAACTGTTTGCAAAATTATGTGCTAAATAAACCACACTTCCGTCAATAAAATCTAGTAAAAACGGTACTAAAGGACTGACCCTAAAATTTAGCAGCCTAATCCATTCAATTCAAGAATTATTTATTGACTACTTACTTTGTAAAAAGTGGTGCATTATTATAAGAAATCTGCTTTGAAAGTTCACACAATAAGTATCAGTATACTAATAGATGTCACATAATGCTCAAATATAATGGATATAAAACACCATAATGAATATCTAATAGCCAGTAATAATAATATCAATTGTGTATATGCATCAGGTTCTTACCACTCTAGATTTTTAACTATTCATTGAGAATAATTAGAGTGAAAACAATTTGAAAATTACGTTTAAGTCACACAACACAGAGATCAAGAGTAAAAGAAATTCGAAAATGAAACAATTTGCCAGTTGGACGAAAACTGATAAGGGACTATAAAATGAGAACATAGATGTGGTGATATTGAAATTCTCAAAGTGATGGTTATTGGTTTCTTCTTAACAAGAGTTACTTTAGAAGCATATAGAGGTAGATATTTTGAGGAGCAAATGGGAGCTTAGGAAGTGGAGCTTGCAGTTATAAAATAAAGCAAATCTAATCAGGATAATAATCATAAGCCTTATAGTGTATGAATTGAAAATCAGTATACAGTTTACATTATTACAGTATTCTGCATCAATTTCATAAAATATTTTCTAAATAATAATTGGCTATTTTAGGCAATGTCCTTTGCAAATATATATTTTTTAATTTTTCAGTTTTAGGTGATGATTAACATAATTCATACCCTCATAATTCTGCAAAAGCTGAATAAGATCTCATGAGTTACTGAGAACATTAACATTAGTTTTCATTATTTTTATCTAATTCTCTAATTTTAACCAAATTTCTTCATTTATTTGCATTTATTTTCAGGACAGAAATTAATTTCTGTTTGAGATTTAGGCATTACACTAAGGTCCAAAATTATCCAGAGTTCCTGGATTTTTTTTTTAAAGACTATTTTTCAGAGCAGTTTTAGATTCACAGTAACATTGAGCAGGAGGTACAGAGATTTCCCATATGCCTCTGCTCCTACATGTGCATAGCCTCCCCACACATTATCAACACTGCCACAAGAGTGGTACGTTTTTTATAACTGATGAATCCTTCACTCATGCATCATTATCACCCAAAATCCACAGTTTGCATTACAGTTCACTCTTTGTGTTGTCCATTCTATGAGTTTGGACAAACGTATAGTGACATGTGTCCATCATTATGACATGATACAGAGTATTTTCACTGCACTAAAAATCCTCTGTGCTCTTCTGGTCATCCCTTCCCCATTCCCAATCACTGATCTTTTACTGTCCCCATTACCTTTTTCAGAATGTCATGTATTTAGAATTATGCAATATATAGCCTGTAAGACTGGCTTCTTTAACTTACTAATATGCATTTAAGTTTCCTCCATGTCTTTACATGACTTGATACCTCATTTCTTTTTAGTGTGAATTCCATTGCTGGGATGAACATTCCATTGCTGGGATGCTGAGTTTATTTATACACACACCTACTGAAGGGCATCTTGGTTGCAAGTTCTGGATTTTCTACTTGTTTTCTGCTATGAATGAGTGGCATAGCTTATGTAACTAATTTAAAAAAAAGAAGTTTTAAAATGGTTTTGAATGCCCAATGACATTGTATAGAACTTTAAATTTGCTGGCTAGGAGATGAAATAACAAGGGGTAAATATTTTTCTATCTCCCAGGTCTCAGGCCGTTTTTCAGTAAAACATTTTAACCACTTTGCCTTCTTTCCTTTTTTTCTTTTGGTAAATACTCAAAATATGATTAGAAGATCAGATCGTATGATTAAAGATAAAAAGACTATTCTGTGTTATGATCAAACTTAGAAAAAGAACAATACACATATTTTACAAAAAAATAAATAAATAATGCAGCCATGTACATATATATTTCCAGTCTTAAGTTCCATATTCACTAATTTTAAAATATTTAATATTTCTTGATAATTATATCTATTTTTTCCTTTAATATAAATAAAAATCAAGCATGCATGTGTGTGCAGGCACACACACACACACACACACTACAGATTCTGTCTGTATATTTGGAAGAAGACATTCTAAATGCTTAACATTTCTCTATGTCTCATATACTTTCTACTCTTCTTGACAAGATATAATAATTCTCCTTCTCAATAAATGCCCAAACATGACTCATTAAGTGATATTTTATGTATCTTAGATCTAGTATATTAGGTGGAATTTATTTTATTTGCACAGAATCAATCCAATTATTTAATATACATGAAAAATTGTTTTTTCTCAGTGTAAAATGCACATGGGGAACAGAAAATGATGTGCTAGAGAAATCTTCTAGTACTCCATTTTAATATGAATTACTTCAGGGATATCAGTTTCCCAATATGATTAAAGAAACAACAAATATCTAATTTAAAAAAGTTAAAAAAAAAAAGAAAAAGAAAAAAGAAAAGGGCTTCCCTGGTGGCGCAGTGGTTGATAGTCCGCCTGCCGATGCAGGGGACACAGGTTCGTGGAAGATCCCACGTGCCGCGGAGCGGCTCGGCCCATGAGCCATGGCCGCTGAGCCTGTGAGTCCGTAGCCTGTGCTCCGCAACGGGAGAGGCCACAACGGTGAGAGGCCCGTGTACCGCAAAAAAAAAAAAAAAAAAAAAAAAAAAAAAAAAAAATTAATTTAGCATAATCAGAAAACTGCACAAATATAAATGTAAAGATTATTAATGCCAGTTAAATAGTAGTAATATAAGTGATATAGAATTTTATTTATTTAGTGAGTTTTGAAACTACTTCTAATTTAGGGGGTATAACTTCAGTTTACTAAAGAAAAAAATACTAAATTGTTGCGCTGCATTACTCTTCTGAGAGAGTAATACAAAAATTAATAAACGTAACTTTAAAACAGAAACTATTTAAAAAACAGGTTATATTAGTAAGATTAGTGACTGTTTCAAAAAAATGTATCTACTACCTTTGTTACAGTTAAGGAGCAAATCTGTAACAATTTGTGATTTGATGTTATGTCAAATACTTCTATTTGAAACATATATGCAAATCCCTTAAAGACAAAAAGTTTCTCAGGCATACCATGACTCCTAAATTAATTTTGAGGAAGGTTTGAATGACAACTACAAAGCTTTCTTTTTCCACTTCTATAGCTATTTCATAAAAACTAAGAATGAGAAAGACAAATGCAATTGCTCTTTTGGAAATAAATGTCAGCAAACCAAATGGCATGTGAATAATATTAGTCCATGTTTTGAAAATATATTTACAGTTTACATTTGTTTGAACATACACATTAGTATAGAATTAATATAGTATAGCATTCATAGGTTTTATAAAAATATGAGTAATTATCTTAGCCTTACAATGTAGTAAAATTAACATGTTTGATTTCTGCTGTGTCTTAGAGATGCTTGAGGAGGTTGCAGGCATAGATTCATTTACTTATCACAACATTCTTAAGAGTAAATATTGTTATCTATGCTCAAAAATATGATGAAAATGAGGTATATAAAAGGAATATATTGGGACTTCCCTGGTGGTCCACTGGTTAAGACTGTGCTTCAACTGCAGGGAGTGCAGGTTAAGTTGTCCTTTTAGCAGTTTGAAACCTAGTTTATCACACACTAAAACCTGAACTCTGCAAAACTGACTTTATTAATTTCTCCCCTACAGTACTTGTTTCTGTTTCATTTTCCACTATAGGTGAGACAGATTTTAGTATGATAATTCTTGATAATATATTTCATCCTGCTACTGAGAAGTCATGTTTACCTGCAGTTGTATTTAAAGACTTTAGTTCTATTGAATACATATTTTTCCCCCATTCTATATTCCTGGTCGTACACTTGGTAATGGAAATATAAACAGGCATAGTTCCTTTCTCCTAAGATTTGGTTGTCTGGTAGGTAAGACAGACATTCAAAATATAATTTCAATGTGATATAGTAAGATCAGTAAGAAAAGAAACTTGACTGAAATTAGATTACTAAAGGGAAAAACTAGGATTTTTTTTTCCTACCTAAACTGAACTAAACTACTGAGGTTTGGGGTCAGTATTTCACCATAATTCATCATAACCTGATAGAATAAATGTAGTATTTTTAAAAGTCTCATGCTCTACCAACTGAATTAGCCTGGTGGAGATTAAATATTTTTTAAAAATGTAACTGAGATATCAGCAAACATTTCTGTAAATGGCCAGATGATAAACATTTTATTAGGCTTTGTGGGCCAAATATGTTTCCTGTCACACGTTCTTCTTCTTTTTATTATTTTTATTAATAGACTTTACTTTTTTAGAATTGTTTTAGATTTACAGAAAAATTGAGCAGATAGTACAGAGTTCCAATGTAATCTTTGCATAACTGTCCCAATTATTAACAATTTACATTAATATGGTGCATTTGTTATAATTAATAAACCAATATTGACACACTATTATTAACAAAAGTCCATTTTTTTTTTTTTTTTGCGGTACGCGGGCCTCTCACTGTTGTGGCCTCTTCCGTTGCGGAGCACAGGCTCCGGACGCACAGGCTCAGGGGCCATGGCTCAGGGGCCTAGCCGCTCCGTGTCATGTGGGATCTTCCCGGACCGGGGCACGAACCCGTGTCCCCTGCATCGGCAGGCGGACTCTCAACCACTGCGCCACCAGGGAAGCCCAAAAGTCCATAATTTGTTCACATTTTCTTAGTCTTTTCCTATCGTCCTTTTTAGGTCCCATGATCCCATCCAGAATATGACAGCATTTTTACTTGTCACGTCTTATTAAGCTCCTCTTGGCTGTGACAGTTTTTCAGGCTTTCCTTGTTTTTCATGATTTTGAAAGTTTTGAGGTATTAGGAAATATGCCCCTCTAGTAGAGTTTGTCTAATATCTTTCCCATTATTAGACTAGGGATATGGGTTTGGGGATGGAAGATCACAGAGGTAAAGTGCCATTTTCTCACATCATATCAAGGGTCCACACTATCAACATGATTTATGGTTGCTGTTGACCTTGATCACCAAGATGAGGTAGTGTTTGTAAGGTTTCTCCAGTGTGAAGTTGCTTTTTTCCCCCCCATTTCCATATTGTACTCTTTAGAGGGAAGTCAGTATACACAGCTCACACTTAGAAGTAGGGAGTTATGCTCCCTCTCTTTTATGTTTTAATAATACTTAAAGATGTAAATCTCATTTTTAGTTCATAGCACATGCAATGGATTTGGATTGGCCTGAAAACAATAGTTTGCTGACTCTTGATCTAGTTTGTTAATTATTTTTTTCTATTTATTGTAAATGACATGGATAGATGTAATATTGGTATGTAGTAAAATGTATTTCTATAAGTATTTTTATTATTACTTTAATTACATTTAGCTTTAGAATGCATTTTAACTAATACTTTTTAAAATTTATAGTTTAATACATGCTTAATATGCCATAGGTATATGGTATAAAGCAGAAGTTATAAATTTATATATTTTCCAGATTGTTAAGAAAATACCCCAACACTATGTATTGGATGATCATTTTTATGGTAGAGACAGGGTTTGAAATCCACTCTTGGTCCACAAAAAAAAAATTTTTATCCCATCTTTGATTTGGCCCACAGTACCTGCACTTTGTAATGACTGGATCAATAGTAAGGCAGGCATATTCTTGTGAATAATATGTAAAAATCTGAAAATCAGCATTATTTTATTAAAGAGAGATAGTAAATTATCTCTCATAAATTGTGTATGATAAAGAAATATTTTTGCTAATATTTAGGCAAGTACCTCAAGTGGAAAATAAATATAAGATTCCAAAAAATACTCCTCATAAGCCCTAAATATTCTTTATTTTTAAAAATGCATTTTTTAGCTATCAGTTTTTCAGGGGGTTTTATCTCTCTTTCTATATCTCTATCTCTATCTTTCCATCTATCTAGCTGTATCAGTACTTGCAAATAAAATATTGGACAGAGTATGATTTTGCATGTCTCCAATTTATAGCCTCAGGAGAAACAGAAAGCTTTTTAAAGATAAGGTTTATTTATTCAGGTACTGTTTGAGGTTGTGAAAGAAAATTCAAAGCACCGTGGCAATTTTAAAACTTTCATGATAAAACAAAAAGATAAGAATATTAACTAAGATGTAAGTTTTGAGACAAAAATACATAAAATGAACCATGATGAGAAAAAATACGTACTTTGAATTTATATCTTTGTTACATTTTTAATATTTCTATTAGTTTTTGTAAGTGTAAATAATACTAATGATGCTATCTTAAAATTTTCTCATTTAGAAATATTGACTCCAGATGTTTAATGTTATCACATGTGAAACAGAACCAAAATCTCCTGGTGTACCTAATTAGTTACATTGCAAAACACCTCCTAAGTTGATGTTATCAACCCAGAACAACTTGGTGGAAAAGAGATTTTATAATGATTGTCTGAAATTATCTTCAAACTTAAAAACTCTAGCTCTCTGACCGTTTTCAAGTCACATATAACTTTAAAGTGAAAGCAAAGCCACTTATCCATTTATGGACCCAATTAATGATAGTAGGTTTAAAAAAACACACTATTCTTCCCTTAATCTTCTTATATAGAGCTAGAAGAATCAGAACTGGTGAAGATTAGTCAAACTAACTCCCATCAAATTTATGAACTATAAAATTTGATGGTGATACAAGGAGCCACAGACTGGGTACCAGCTATTTTTATAGTTTTATATAATAGGTAATATTTCAAGCCACCCCAAATAATTCCCACTGCTTAGAGTTCCCTAAGCACAGATCATTGACATTAGCATGAAGATTCCCTTATCAATTCTGTTAATCTTAAAAAGATATTACAGGGATAGCTATAATTACATGAAGCAAAATAGATTTTAAATTTAAAGCTGTCTCTGAAGACAAAGAAAGTAATTATATAATGATAAATGGGTCAATTCAACAGAAAGATATAACAATTATAAATATATATGCTCCCAACATCAGAGCACCTAACTATATAAAGCAAATACTGATAGAACTGAAGGCAGTTCTATTGATAGCAATATAATAATAATAGGGGATTTCAATACCCCACTTAAAATAATAGATAGATCACCCAAACATAACATCAACAAAGAAACAACTGACTTGAAAAGATGCTCAGCTTCACCAGTCATCAGGAAATGCAAATCAAAACCACAGTGAGATATCACTTCACATCTGTTAGAACGGCTAATATCAAAAAGACAAATAATAAGCGTTGGCAAGGATATGGAGAAACAGAAACCCTAATACACTGTTGGTGAGAAATTAAATTGATGTTATAGAAACTATGGAGTTTCTCAAAAAATTAAAAATAAAACTACATTGTGATCCAGCAATCCCACTTCTGGGTAAATATCCATTGTAAGTGTTCTCATAACACACACACACACACACACACACACACACATGCACACACAGGTGAAATGAAGGATATGTTAATTACTTTGAATATGGTGATTACTTCACAATGTATTGTACACCTTAAATATGTACAAGTTTTATTTGTCAGTTATACCTCAATAAAGCTAGGGGGAAAAGTAAGAAAGTTAAAATATAGATCAAGGCTAAGGAAAGATGGTTCTTTAAAAAGACTAGTAAGATAGATGAAATTCAGGAAATACAGAACGCTGCAAAAAACAAATAATACTTACACTGAGTGTGCTAAGTGCCAGAACCAATTCCAATTATTTTACCTCTGTCAACTCAAATTACTGCTCATTCCAACTCTATGTTGTTATCGGTACTGCTTCTGTCTATCTAATGTTCAGGCACATGATGGAAATGCAATGTCCTTACCACGTTTGTTGTTAGGTGTGGCCACGTTACTTGCTTTTTTCAATTAAATGTGAACAGAACGGCATTTGTTAATTTTGGCAAAGGCTTTGACAGCCATTACATAATTCACCATATTTCTTTCTTACCACTCAGGGATTGTGCAAGTATGCATCAGAAAAATTATATAAAATTTGAATATTAGAAAATAAGGTTAAAAGGTGGGGGGTAGCATGTCCTTTCAATGACATATGACGGTGGAGGCCACTCAAGGGCTGTCTAGGGGAGTATATTAATTTTTTAAGAGGTTTTGTATTTTTAAAAACAGTTTCAAGGTTGTACAAAATTGTGTCACTGAGACTTAAAATGACCTTTGAGGTCCCACTTACCCACTGGAGAGAAACAAGTTGAAAAAACTATGTGATCCTCAAGGAAAGCTTATTTTCCAGTACCACCCACTTCAGATATGACCCCCCAAAATTGCCTTGGCAAGATTCTGAATGTGCACAAAATACTCTTTTTTCTCAAGATTAACGTACTTTGAATATTGCAGGGAAAAAATCAAAATGTGTAGAAAATGGTCAGAAGTCCTGGGGAGAAGAACCGTTTTTATAATTGTGTGTGTGTATGTGTTAGAAGAGCAGTGATAGTGGTTTTGACCTTGTTTAGTAGTTGGGTTATCATTCTGTGTGTGTTTGTGTGTGTGTTTAAAACATGGAGAAAAACACTAGCTCTCTGCTCTGACTTTTCACCTGCCATTGCATTTGGATAATCACTGCTTGCTCACATACCAATGATAATTCTTATCACTACTGCAGGTATTTCAATAATAAGTGGACAGAAGACACAAAATGGTGAAGAGTTGAGAAAAACAGGTGATGACTGATCAGAATGGGTTTAATATCAATTTGGATTTTCAAATAAGTGGGAAAATATGTAGTGTTTTAAATTCGACATCTCATTTAAAATTATTTGCTTTCATTAATAGGCTTGGGGAAATCATGTATATTATGTTATTAAGGAAAAATAAATTTAAAAAATTAAGATATTAAAATTTAAAGTCAGTGTTCCTTTCTTACTTATTTGATTACATATATAATTGTTTTGCTATGTGAAATTTTTTTCTGTTCCTGAGCCAATATCACACTATTTTAAATAGTTAAAATCGTACTGCATTTCATTGATTGTGGTGTAGGTATTCACTTCTCATTTTCCTTTACAGGAATGTTTTAACTATTTGCACTGATTTATTCTTCCAAGTGAACTTTAGAAGCAGTCACATTTTAAACATTTCTTTAGTATTTGGTTTGAAATATTAAATTTATAATTTTTATAAAACTCTAACATAAATAATCACAATATTACCATGGTGGTAAAACTATGAAGGAAAATTACAAGGTGTGAGAATGATGTAAGAGCTTATTTGAAATTTAATCTGGAGGATGATATTTAAACTGATACTTAAAGGATGACTAACTTGCATAAATATTGATTTTCGCATTTTCACTTTGTAAGTGGGCACTTTAGTGAATCTTATTTCTAGATGTAATAGCTTTTCAATTGATTTCTCTAAGGTTTAAAAGTAGACTATTATGTCAACTACTGATAATGGAAATATTCATCTCTTTCAGTATGAATTAGTGAAACTTCCAGGAAATAAGTTAATCTTATCAGTAATAGTGGACATCAACCTTCTACTTTTGCCCGTAACTAGACTAAGTCAGGTCGTCTCTCATTTGTGTGTTGTATCTTCCATTACTACTATTAATGCAAAGAGTATATTCTGACTCCACATCATGTGTAAGTTCATTAATTAAAGGTAGCATATTGTACAAGAAATATCTGAATAAGAATTTGGATTCAAGATTCTATAAATGCAGTTAATAACTGTGTATTTATTATGTGAAGAAAAGCCATTACTTTTCTTGCTTTCATATTCCTACTGGTTAAGTTAAACATGTTATTCAAAATGTATTAAATACCACTGAAACAAGCCTTTTTTCCCTACTGTATATGCTGCACAAAATTTCTTACAACTAAATGGATGTAATATGATCATGATAAATTTGCACCCTGTTGTCTATTCATAGTAGACTCATCTTTAAATATTCACAAGAGCTGTATTTTGTATTATATTTTTAATTTTACAAACATATTTTTTATCTGATTTGGGCTTATTATTTAAAATTCATAATTCAGAGTATTAATATTTTCTGTTTTAGAAAATATATAGGTCTATTAAAGACAGTGGCAAGTACAGAACATGTGTGTTATTGTGAATAATGTGACTATTACCTGTGATCTATTGTACACATTAGTCATTTATAAATCTAGTTTCATAGTTTTGGAACTGGGCTTCATAGCACCACATGATTTGTAGCAAATTGTATACACAGTATTCTTTAAATATTTCTAATCACATTCAACTAGTCAACATTCCTTTTGTTATCAATCTCTCCAGTAATTATTTATCCACACTGACTTCATTTTAGACACCTGGGAAATGCAATACTTATTGTTTTTGAATTATTTCATGGACGGTAGAATTAAATAGACATAATTCTCCAATTACTTTTCTAATTCAAATCATTGCACAACATTAGGAATCATAATTAGAATGTTTCTGCTTTTGATATTAAAGCAAACAGAATTATTTATACTAATGTGAGATAAGAATGACTTACTCTGAATCTGTGATCCAGTCCATTTTGATTTTCTATACTAGTAGTGAAATTGCAAGCTAATAAATATGTCAAGGGAAAACTGTGATGAACTTAAATTTAAATTGATTAAAAAAATACTGCTCTCTTTACAAAAAGAAAAAACTATGGTCACTAACAGTGCTAAATCTCTTATTGTGCACATTAAATAACATTTTATAATAGTATAGCCCTTGAATCACTGATGAAAGGAATGGTGTATTAATTTCTCTGACTTCAGGTAGAATACTTCTGAAATAGTAAAGAATTTTTTTTATTGGCTACATTTTTTCAACTTAAAACACTATTCATCTTGTTTAAAAAGTTTATAGCATAGTCACATATGCTATTTCAATCTTTCCATGAGTTAATTTTAAAATATTAATGAAAAATATATATTTTAAATCTATTTTGCATTTATTCATAAATATTATGTTTTGACTCTTAGAGACAATTCTTGACCAGTGGAGGTTGAGAGCCAAATTTATTTAGTGGACACTTCTGGAAGGCATTCACATAGCTCCTGAGAGGTTTCTTTGCAAGCTTGAGTCCTGGGAACTAAGAGCAGTATCCATTCTAATAGCTGATTCTTGGATTGCCTGACTCTACTGGTTTGTTTCATTCTGCCCAGTCTCCCATTTCTGATACATGTGATTGCTTCTCTAAATAAATTATTTGAACCCAAGCCTTGTTTTGGATGGAACCCTAATTAAGGCAAACAGAAAAAACAAAACAAACACAAAATCCTAATGAGTTTTGTTGTAGTTAAAAATATACAATGGTGGGGGGCTTCCCTGGTGGCACAGTGGTTGAGAGGCTGCCTGCCGATGCAGGGGACACGGGTTCGTGTCCCGGTCTGGGAAGATGCCACATGCCGTGGAGAGGCTAGGCCCGTGAGCCATGGCCACTGAGCCTGCACATTCGGAGCCTGTGCTCCGCAACGGGAGAGGCCACAACAGTGAGAGGCCCGCATACCGAAAAAGAAAAAAAAAAAATCTATATATATACACAATGGGGTACTATGTTAAAAATATATGCTTTGCCTTTTCTTCTTAGAAACTACTATAATATAAATCAGGATTAGAGTAGGGTTGAGATTGGTAGCATCTAGCAATGTAGAAGATGTCTGTATATGCTTCTTATATATATATATATATATGTATATGTATGGAAAAAGAATAGAAGATTATTTGCATTAATAGGTGAAAGAAATAAGAAAACAAGGTAAAGAAGGAAGAAGGAATAAAAGAAGGATGGAAGGGAGGAGGGGAAAAATGAGGGAGTGTGTGTGTGTCTCTGTGTCTGTGTGTGTATGTGTAAAGAGAGACAGATACAGAGACAGAAAGAGCCAGAAAAGGACAAACAGAATTCAATTTCAGGTTATTAGGACCTACTGAAATGTTATGGTCAATAAGCGTATCAATATATTGCCAAAAAAAGAGTGAAACTGAAGAAGCTGTACCTCATAAATAGTTTCATTCTTCAGAAAGCAGTTTATCAGTATACTACAATTATCATAAACAGTAGTAATACTCTTCAATTATTTTAAGGAGATAATATGAATCATGTGGAATGTTTCTTGCATAGCAGTTTTCAGCAGAGGTTTTATATATATATATATATTGCTGAACAATTTATGCTCACTATCTCTGAAGAAGTATACTATTTATGTAAATTAGTATATCTCTGGTTTGTGGAATATTAAATACCTATCAGAATTATCAGTATAAATATTTTTGATAAATGATAAATTATTTGATAATATGCAAAATATAAAACAAAAATATGAACAGACTGCAGGGAAAATGCAGAATAGTTTCACTTGTGTTAGGGTAACATTTTTTTTAGGTGACTTTTTCAATATTTCTTAAATCTTTAGAGTAGTAGTATTTTATATCAATTTATATTATACTATTTCCAATAAAATATAAATATTACACAGAATTGATGGTTTTTAAGGCTAACAGATACCAACTATCATTTATCAGATCTGTACCTCATCCTGACATCTAGTTCACATTTTTAAATTAATTCATAATTCCAATTAGTTCACAATTCCTGCTAAATTTTGTATGATTTTCTCAGATTTCAATACTAGTACCCATGTGGTGATTATCCATGTACACGTTTTATAAGAAAGCACTGATTTCAGAACATAAGAGAACATGAGCATGGATCACTGCTCTTTTCAATATGTTTCTTTTCAGTCAATCAAGTGTGTATTATTACCGATAATCTAGGTTATGCTGTGAAAAAACTCTCCCTAAACTCTCAATGGATTAAGTGTTCATTTCTATTCCAAATTGCATGTCCCATGTAGGAACTGTGGGCCATAGATGAGAGGGTCCTTTATCCCATGAAGTCACCCAGATACTCAGATGGATTCATTATGATAGCAGCATCTTAATATGTGACCTCAGAATACACTGTGTCAGGGGGGCAATAAGTTTTACAGTAGCATACAACCACTTTGTCTCATACTTCATTAGTCAGACTTTTCATAGAACAATTCTGCACTCAAATGCAAAAGGACTGGTTAATGTAGTGTGTCAAATAGATTATCTACTGAACATTAATTTTTATTCATGATTTTGTTGCCAAATACCACTTTGTTTCTGTTTTTGTACATTTTATTTTTCTTTTACCACATCAATCATCCCCAAAGGAAACAATCTAAAAACCCATTGTCACTGTATCCAGCTCAAATTCCAGAATGTCTATGTGCTGTGTAGTAATTTCAACAATAGGTCTAGCTGTGGTGACTCTTAATCTGAAAAAACTATGAACTAAAGGACACACAAACTCCCAATAGTCAATGGTGAAACAAGGTCTGGTTACCTGCACTAAATACTCCTTCTCAAAAAGGAAGAAGTAAAAGACCCTGAACAGTCATAGGACTGTAGCATCTGTGAAATCCGGCTGAATAGACATTGTGAGCAGGCCCTACAATAAATAGTGTTGGTGAATATTAATTGACTAGTCCCTGACTCTGCTCTATAGGATTTGTACCAGGGTGAATTTTTTTCAATGATCCTAGCCCTGCACTCAGGGAGATGCTTCTTTTTCCTTATTATTTTTGGCTTCTCATGAGGGAATGTACCTTTGCTAGACTGGTTCAACTTTTTAAACTCATGGCCAATTAAAGAATTTGGGGAAAGGGGCAAAATTCTCGAATAGTAACAGCAATTTCATTTTGACTACTGTTATTCCAGGTTTGTACTTGCTTTAGCAATATTACTCTCTCAAAACAGACTAAAATTTTTATCTATTTGATGTTAGCCCATTGCATATGTTAGCAAATATGCATACCTACAGTTCTCATTAAGATATAATTTTCATATCGGATATGTATCATAATTCATATCTGAATATATATATATTCAGAGGATATATATATATATATATTCTCAAGATGAAATCTTGGGCTTCTGGGGAAAAGTTATAGGCCAATTTCCTCTAAATCAGTTAATTTGATTTTAAGGTTTAACTGTCCTCCATATCCTTAATCTGATCTTTGTCCCTGAGGCACTTGAATCCTCTGAGAATTTCTGAAATATATGGCAAGACTACACTCTTATTTGTATCTTTGTCAAAATGCTGAGTTTTGATAGGGTGCTGTCTCTCAAAACCTGTATCAATTATCTCTTAGTGTTTGAGCCTCATAGCATCAAGGTCCAAAGTTCCAGAAAGTTTTTACTTCCTTTCATTTCTGCTTTTCAGCAAATTCTTTCCTTATCTCTTTCTGGTAGTACCTGATAAAATTCAGTCAATAACAACCAAAAACACTAATATACTTTTTTTTGACCTCTTCCCCTAGAGCTACAAAATAATTGGACATGCAATCATCCTCAGAAGATTTTTCAGACATGGTTTTACCAAATATTCTCCCACTGCTTAAAAGTGACATCTATCCAGTCTCTGCTAATTGCTTCCTCCACTCCCAACTGATAATCTTGTCACACATTTTAGATTTGTTGAGATGGCACTCTACTCTCAAAACCAGTGTCTGCATTAGTCAGGCAGTGCCAGATCATGCTGCAGTATCAAAGAAACACCAAATATTAGTGGTTTAATAAACACACACTTTGCTTAGTCTCCATGTCCAACTCAGGTCGGTGGTTGAGCTGTGATCTACACAGTTACTCAGAGTCCAAGGCTGTATGAGGCCCCACCAAGTTACAATACCACCATGTCACTCCTGAAAGCTTCAGCTATGAGAGCAGTGAAGAAAGAGAACCAGAATATCACACACTGACTTTTCCCTGTTTTATTGGTCACTATTTGTTAGATAGTGTCAAAGACAACCTTACCATTCCCTCAGACAAAACTTGGCTTCTATAAGCCTCTAGGCCCTGGACCTCCCAAAAAGAGAGCACTTATTTCAGAAAACTTATAATTGTAAATTTTTTCTTTGCCTTTTTGAGATGTAAATCTTTATTTTTTTGCGGTACGCGGGCCTCTCACTGTTGTGGCCTCTCTCGTTGCGGAGAACAGGCTCCGCACGCACAGGCTCAGCAGCCATGGCTCAGGGGTCCAGCTGCTTTGCGGCATGTGGGATCTTCCTGGACCGGGGCACGAACCCGTGTCCCCTGCATCGGCAGGCGGACTCTCAACCACTGCACCACCAGGGAAGGGAAGCCCTGAGATGTAAATCTTTTTGAAAGGCTCTATAACCCAGGACTGTCTTTCTCAAGGAGCTGGGAGCCATTCCTTTGAAATGTAACCCTCAAAGACAATATTGACCCTATCTCTCAGTCTACCTGGGGGCTAGGAAAGGAGGGGGGGTGGAGGAAAAGACTAATTTAGGTAACAGACTTGCTCCAAGTTATAAAACTGCCTCTTATGACAGTAAGAGAATGTTTACTTTCCTTTGGGTCAAGCCGATTAGCTCTTAAAATCTCTCCAGCCTTTTTTTTCAGTGGAGTTGAGCTCAGACTGAGTTTAGGATTCTCTCTCTATTGCAAGAGCCTTGAATAAGTCTTGCCTGTTTAACTTTGTCTGGGGAAATATCTGCCTTGACAATGGAAAGAAGAAATTGTAAGAAAGATGGAAAAAACTAGAAGAACAAAAGAAATACTCAACTGTATGGTAAACAGCAATATCTCTTCTGTGATGTACCACAGGCAACAAGTCTATACTCTCCATATTTTATGCCTACATAACCCTTTCTTGACCTGAAATTCAAAAAATTAATGGCAAAAATTATATCTCTTGGAAGGTAAATTTATGCAGACTTCATTTATGGGTGCTAAACTTAGTAAAAGACAGCAATCTTAAAAAGTAAACAAACAAACCTACGCATATTGCAAACATCAAGCCATTTAAATGAGCCTTTGGAATTAAATGTCCTTTTTCCAAATTCTGTGCTTCCTCATTTCACCACCAACATTATCACATCAGTTTCCTCTGCACATATCTTCAGTTACTTTGACATCGTCGCAGAGAGTTTTTTAAACCTCTGGTTACTTAGACTCCATGAGGGGCTCAACTCTATTTGCCTAATATGCATTCCATTTCAGACAGTCACAAGCATACCAACACCCTAGGCCCTGAGACAAGTTAAAATGCTTAAACAGTAAAGATGACCAGTTGACTCATATAAATTAAATTCTAAAGCTAGATTAGCATCAAAGTATATCTGATTCAGCAACTCATTGATGCTCTCTATTTTTTTTTTTTTTTTTTTTTTTTTTTTGCGGTACGCGGGCCTCTCACTGTTGTGGCCTCTCCCGTTGCGGGGCACAGGCTCCGGATGCGCAGGCTCAGCGGCCATGGCTCACGGGCCCAGCCGCTCCGCGGCACATGGGATCCTCCCAGACCGGGGCACGAACCCGTATCCCCTGCATCGGCAGGCGGACTCTCAACCACTGCGCCACCAGGGAGGCCCATGATGCTCTCTATTTTATAGCTTCATCATCTTAGGCTTGTTCTCCTTCACAAGGTAGCTGAAATCACCCTATATCCTCACTCAACCAATGCCATAGAGAGGCAAAAGGGTGACTTCTGTATTATTATTTCAAAAATACAATATGATGCAATGCAATACAAAACAAAAAACACTTTCTTCCTAGGAACTTTCTACTATCTTATCTTCACACAACTGATTCAATCATTGTGTATTTTTTTGTAGCCATTACTCTCAAGAAAATATTATGTTAAATAAACTAGACCTTTATCACTGCTCTGCTTAGAAATCTTCCCCTAAAATACTTCAGTATTTCACTAATTTCCTAAAGAAGGAGAATGTTTGTCTACCTGATTATCAATTATTATTTATTAAATTTGCAATAATGAATTCAAATTACAGTCTTTCTAACACACATTTTATACCCATTTACTCATTCATTCAATATATGCCAAACTCTGGATTATCCTAATCCTCTGGATTAGGATTATCCTAACTCTCTGTTTTAGCTACCTTTATTAAATTGTACTTACCCATAATTTAAACTGAATACTTGTTCCAACAAAAATAGAAAATAGTTTATTTCTTTCAGTGAACTTATCGCAAAGTAATTTCTCAAAAAAAAGTAAAACATCAGGACATAGTTTTCAAATTCTATAAATCCTACCAACTGTTAAAATAACACTTATCTCTTAGTTTTGTAATGCTGTTTTGTGAAATGAATCTTTATCTTCATAAATTGTCCATCACCAACCCAATGCAGTCTTTATAAATTTCAATCCCTTCTTCATGAAAAATTTACTCTACATGTTTCTTTTTGTGTGTGAGAACCTGCTAATAGTAAAATCTACCATTTTTGTTTGCATATGGTCTTTATTTTACTAATATTCTTGAAAATTAGCAGAAAAGAGTTGATAATAATAGGTCAACTTAATTTTTTCTCAGAAATTTGAAGATAATCTTCCACTAATTTCTTGTTTGCACAGATGCTGTTGAGATCTACTATGACCTAACATTCTTTCCATTCCAGGTAATCGCTTCTCTTTTCTCTGTTTTTTTTTTGTTGAGAATTCTACTTTGCTTCTGATGTTATCAAATGTGGTATCACTATGTGTGGATTTAGTAATATTTGTCTTCTTGGACGCAGAAGAAAAATCCTTAGTCATTACCTCTTCAAAATTACTTATTCCTAGTGTGTCTGTATTTCCTGGCTTTCATATGTGTCCAATATCACTTTTAATCTAGCATTTCTCTTAGTTTTTTGACAAAGTATATTATTCATAGTAATTAAAAAATAAAGCATGTTAATATGTTAGACCTCCAATTTGTTTTTCTAGATTCTATCAATGTCTAATATGGCATTTTGTGATACATAAGCAGTGAATACATTTCTCACATACATAAGCAATGAATATATTTCTCACATAGTTAAGAGTTAAATCTGAAAGAATAGTACAAGCTAGCCTCTCTTTTTTACACATTTTTATGATGTAAAGAAACTAGAATCTCCCTTTCAAAAAGTGTATTTTGGTTGTTCTTGGATAAAAGTAAATTCACTTGGACAGAGAAGACATAGAACTCATCCCTTTACCGAATTCGTTTTTTGTAATTGAAATATCATTTACATACAATATTATGTTAGTTTCAGGTGTACTGCATAATGATTTGACATTTGTATACATTATGAAATGATTAACACAATAAATCCAGTAACCGTCTGTCCCCATACAATGTTATTAGTATATTACTGACCATATTCCCTATGTTGAATATTACATCCCTGTGACTTACTTTGTATCTGGAAGTTGGTACCTCTTAATCCTCTTCAGCTATTTCATCCACTCTCTCACTCTCTCCTTTCTGGAAACCATCTGTTTTTTCTCTGTATTTCTCTGTTTTCATTCTGTTTTGTTTTGTTTGTTTGTTTTGATTTTTAGATTCTTCATATAAGTGAGATCCTGTGACATTTTACTTAGCATAATACCCCTTAATTCATCCATGTTGTCACAAATGGATTTTTTTAATGGATGAATAATAATCTATTGTGTGTATATATGTATATATATATGCCACATCATCTTTATCCATTCCTCTATGGATGGACACTTAGAATGCTTCCATAACTTGGCTACTGTAAATAACGCTGAATAAACATTGGATTGCATATATCTTTTCACACTAGAGTTTTTGTTTTCTTTGGGTATATACCCAGAAGTGGAATTGCTGGATCATATGGCAGTTCTACTTTTAGTCTTTTGAGGAAACGCCATACTGTTTTTCATGGTGGCCACAACAATTTTCAGTCCCACCAATAGTGCACAAGGGTTCTCTTGCTGTCCACATCCTTGTCAACACTTGTTATTTGTTGTTTTTTGATGATTGCCATTCTGAAGGTGTGAGGCAGTAACTCATTGTTGTTTTGATTTGCATTTCCTTAATGATTAGTGACATTGAGCATATTTTCACAAGTCAGTTGGCCATGTGTTTTCTTTGTAAAAATGTCTACCCTGGGCTTCCCTGGTGGCACAGTGGTTGAGAGTCTGCCTGCTGATGTAGGGGACACGGGTTTGTGCCCCGGTCCGGGAAGATCCCACATGCCGCAGAGCAGCTAGGCCTGTGAGCCAAGGCCGCTGAGCCTGCGCGTCCGGAGCCTGTGCTCTGCAACGGGAGAAGCCACAACAGTGAGAGGCCTGCATACTGCAAAAAAAAAAAAAAAAAAAAAAAAGTTTACCCAGGTCCTCTGCTCATTTTTAACCCAGCTTGTTTTTGATATTGAGTTTTATCAGTTCTCTGTATACTTTATTAAACCCTTATTGGGTATATCATTTGTGAAAATGTCTTCTCCTATTCAGTAGTAGGCCTTTCCATTTTGTTGATAGTTTCCTTCATTGTGCAAAAGCTTTTTAATTTGATGTAGTTTGATGTAGGTGCATTTGTTTATTTTTGCTTTTGTTTCCCTTGCTTGAGGAGAGATCCAAAATCATATTGCCAGGATCAATGTCAAAATATGTATAGTCTATGTTTTCTTATAAGAGTTTTATGATTTTAGGTCTTACATTTAAGTCTTTCATCCATTTTGAATTTTTGTGTATGGTATGAGAAAGTAGTACAGTTTAATTCTTTTCCATGTAGCTGTCCAGTTTTCCCAACAGCATTTATTGAAGAGGCTATCTTTCCCCATTGTATATTCTTGCCTCCTTTGTCATAGATTAATTGCCCATATAAGTATGGGTTCATTTCTGGGCTGTCTATTCTATTCCACTGATCTCTGGTCTGTTTTTGTGTCAGTCCCATACTATTTTGATTACTGTAGTTTTGTATTATAGTCTGAAGTTAGGGAGTGTGTGACCTCCAGCTTTGTTCTTCTTTCTCAAGATTTAATTTGCTATTCAGGGTCTTTACAGTTTTTGGTTTTTTGCTTTTTATTTATTTTTCTTTTTATGTGGTGTCTTTGTCTGGTTTTGATATGAGGGTGATGCTGGCCTCACAGAGTGAGTTCAGAAGGATCCCTGTCTCTTCAATTGTTTGGAATAGTTTAAGAAGGATAGATGTTAACTCTTCTTTAAATGTTAGGTAGAAATCACCTGTGAAACTTTCTGGTCCTGGACTTTGTTGTTGCTGTTGTTGTTGGTTTTTTTTTTTTTTTTTTTTTTTTTTGCGGTACGTGGGCCTGTCACTGTTGTGGCCTCTCCCATTGTGGAGCACAGGCTCTGGACGCACAGGCTCAGCGGCCATGGCTCATGGGCCCAGCTGCTCCACGGCATGTGGGATCTTCCTGGACCAGGGCACGAACCCGTGTTCCCTGCATCGGCAGGCGGACTCTCAACCACTGTGCCACCAGGGAAGCCCACTGTTGTTGTTTTTTAATTCCAATCCAATTTCATTACTGGTAATTGGTCTGTTCATATTTTCTATTTCTTCCTGATTTAGTGCTAGGAGATTGTACATTTCTAGGACTTTATTTCTTCCAGGCTGTCTATTTCATTAGCATATAATTATTCTTACTGATCTCTTATGATCCTTTGTATTTCTGTGGTGTCATTTGCAACTTTTCTTCTTTCATTTCTGATTTATTTGGGCTCTCTCTTTTTTCTTGATGAATCTGGCTAAAGGTCTACCAATTTTGCTTTTCTTTTTAAAGAACCTGTCCTTAGTTTCCCTGCTTTTATTTTCTATCATTTTTTAGTCTGTACTTCATTTATTTCTGCTCTGATCTTTATTATTTCATTTCTTCTTTTAACTTCGAGTTTTGTTTGTTCTTCTATTTCCTTTAGGTGCAAGGTTAAATTGTTTATTTGAGATTTTTCTTGTTTCCTAAGGTAGGCTTGTATACTGTAAACATCCCTCTTAGAACTGCTTTTGCTGCATCCCATAGATTTTGGATAACTGTGTTTCCAATTTCATTTGTCTCCAGATTTAAAAAAATTTTTTCTTTGATTTCTTCAATGACCTATTGGTTATTTGGTGGCATATCATTTAGCTTCCTGTGTTTGTATTTTTTCCAGTTTTTTCTTGTAGTTAATTTCTAGTCTCATACCACTGTAGTTAAAAAGGATGCCTGATATGATTTTAATCTTCTTACATTTATTGAGACTTGTTTTGTATCCTGGCATGTGCTGTATCCGGGAGAATATTCTATATGCACTTGAAAAAAAAAAGTGTATTCTGCTGCTTTTAGATGGAACATTCTATGGAAAACTATTAAGTCCATCTGGTAGAATGTGTACTTTATGGCCAGTCTTTCCTTATTGATTTTCTGTCTGGATGTTCTGTCCATTGATGTAAGTCGGGTGTTAAAGTTCCCTACTATTATTATGTTAGTATCAACTTCTTCCTCAAGTGTATGATATAAATTAAACACTTTTTATTCAGCAAATGTGTTTTTCCATTGATTCATAACACTCTTCTTTTGCAATAAACACTTTCAGCAGAAATGACCTCAAATAAATGAAACACATTTTAATGAAAAGACAAATACTGCATATTCATTTCATTAAAAAGTTGATTCTGAATTGCTGACTTCTAAAAAAATATCTGTTAACTTTTACCATTTATCAATGGGACTGCAATGATAACTATGGAAGACAAATGTGATGAGGCATCTTCAAAATCTTTTTCAAATTTTGATGTTATTTCAGGAAGATAATGCCCCTAACATATAATAACACAGAGAGCTTTAGATATGCATTTAAATATCACTCTGTGAAACATGACTTCGTTTATATCAGAAGACTGTCCTCTAAACAAGATTCTGCAATGTAGTCCTTATCCATGGTGTGGGAGAGTTTCTGAGTTTACTTTTAAATCACTGTTTATTTGCTTTTCTATACTGCTTATTCTATTCTTAGGCACCTAATATACATTTAGGTTATGTCTTTGACATTTGAGTTGCCTTTCAAACATTGTTTAATCAGGCAGCCCCTATGAATATTCCTTCTCATCATGCTGTTGTCTTCTAGTAAGGATGCTGTGATGTTTCTGATAAAATACTAACTGCTAAATATTAAAGCTTAGTTCTCAGTAGGACTTGTTTTCAGTACTTTTTATGATTATTGCATTTATTCCTGTAAGAAAATTGTTACTGAATTATATATCCATTAGAATTATTGCTAAGTTTCATGAGATGTGTTATATTGTTGCTTCTTCTCAAATTGGGTCCTTCTTTCTAGTACAGACCTTAGAACATGATAACACTTGATAAATATTTATTAAATGGATGGATGAATAAATATAATGCTTGAAGGCCAAATGCTTTATTTAATTGGTCTATCAATATTACTGTAGAAATAAAATCCAAATTATTTTTGAGCCATTCATTTTCTTATTGATACAGTCTAACCTAGAGCAATTCAAGCATTCCTGTATGATATATGCATTTTTAAATTTCTAAATCTGTTTTATAACTATTTATATGATTATTGTATGTCTGTTTAAGCATAAAGCAAAATAGTTTACAAAGTTAATCTTCACTGTTTTTATGTGATTAAATTTTTGTTTATATTTCATGAATATTATTGGGAAAATAAATGCATTCATCCATTTATTCATTAATTCAGATATTTAAAAATATTCATTACAGGGTGTATATGTAATCCTTTGAAAAACACATAAAAGTACCCACTCAAAATAAGCTTATATTTTATTTGCGAGACAAAGTAGAATAAAATATTTTCCAGTAGTGATCAGTGCTCTCCAGAACCTAAAATGTTGTTTTCTAGTAGAAGATGAGGAAATCATAATTTAGAGTAGCCATTAAAACAAACAAACAAACAAAGAACAAACAAAAAAGTTTTGAATTAGGAGGCATTTGAGGTAGAATAAAATAATGAGAAGAAAAATATCCAATCATCAGAGAGAACAGCAAGTGCAAATTTCTAAAACAGAGAAAATAAATATTTGGAATATTTGAAGAATAAAATAATGCTCACTGTGGTTTCTGTTTAAAGACTGGATTATAAGAGGATCATACGGAGTTGTAAGAAAGGTTAGGATGCTACCACAATTGCCCTATCAAAAGGAAATGGTGGCTGGCTATGGATGGTTGCTGAATTAATTGTGATATCTAATGAGATTTGGTATATATTGCAATAACATGAAAAACAGGGTTAGCTGAGAAATTGAATGGGGAAAAAATGATGTTCAGGAAACAAAGATGACTCCAAGATTTTTAATATGAACAATATGGAGATGAGATATGGCCCCATGAGATAGACTTCTTTTCCTTTTTTTTCCTTTATCTCCTTTTCTTTCTTATTTGTTTTCTTTTTCTCTCTCAATATGTGGGAGCTAGTAAATGGTGAGTATATGTTTACTGGAGAACAAAATTGTAAGCTTCTGAAATGCTACATTAAGGATATAGAAAATTTGGTGATTCAACTTCTTTGTGTAAATTGGCCTTTGATAAATACAGGGTTTTTTCCTCAAAAAGTCTGGAATGGATTTAGGTAAGCTGGGAAATTTGGTCTAGAAGATGAAATACCTTTTATATATTTATAAATATTTCCTCAGAAAAGTATTACTTGAAAAATATGGAAAATATCTACTGAGAGACTATTTTTATCTTGCCACAAATTCAGCTCTATTCTTATGTTTTACTTGTCATATGTTAGCGTCCAGATTTTTAATTTCTTGACTTACCATCATTTATCTTCTCTTATCAGATTATTTAGATCAGGAAATAAATAATTTCTCAGGCACATGGAGTAGCATTCCCATAATTGTTATCCTAATCTACAACATCTTGGCTTGAGATATGCTGAATAATTGTCATTTAAAAGTTCAGAAATATATAGAACATGAACTACATTATTTATAGATATAGATGGATATCTGGGACATATCTTCTAGTAATTAAATTATATTCAACAATACAAAATTCTTCATCTAAAAGCTTTTCCTATTTCAATTTATTTCTTTAGAGAGCTCTTCAAGTTTTATTTCTCCAAACAATGTATATTGCCCAAATCAGATGAAACTGCCCAAAATAAAGATTTGGTATGTTTTAATCTCTTTACTTTGGGATTCATTATTCAAATAGTATATATTTTAAATTTTATATCTAGGAAGCATGTTAGAATATGTAATAACTGACTAATTTTCACTCTCAAGAAACATGTACTAGAAAGTTTTTGTCTCTATGGATTGTTAATGATATGATATGAAACTAAAAGAAAAATTACCAGAGAACATTCATGTGAAAATTGCTAAGGAAAATTTTTTTTAAGTTAACTTTATTTTAATGTCAATATTTTAAACAATACAGAAATCAATCCCACTCTCACTGAACTTAATCCGAAACCAGTATTATTGGCCTTGAGATTGATTACATAAAGCTGGACCAGAAAAATAAAAGATAAAGCTTTAAGAGAAAATGAATTTTAATTCCATCTTATAGGTAACTTTTTGAAGTCTAAATAAGTTATAATGTCCACTCTGTTATTTTGAAGATAATTTCCCCATGGCTTTATTCAGAAAGAATTAAGACAATGTAAATCAAGCACTGATAATTCATGCTTAAGTAAATGGAATCAAGTATATTTGCTTGGGTTTAAGAAAAGAATCTACACACATAGAAACACACACATCACCACATACAACCCACAAACAAATGAACAACAAACAAATAGAAAAGCAAAATAACAATAACCAACCAGTGAGGTGGAAACGTTAATGAGACAACTACCAGAATTGATTTCAGGAGGGAATTACATAAACATTTGTTTCTAATTCTTTTGTATACAACCTGATAATAAATCACAATGCCAGACTTAGGTTAACTTCTCAGTATCTTGTTTCTTCATGAGCACTTTAAATTTTATCTTAGATTATTCTTACTATTAAACTTTTTAAATACCCATGTTATTTATTTTTTTTTTCCAGTGTAGGTGTTCTCTTTCCTACATGGCAATTTCTAGTTCATATTTCCCTGAGAGAGTGCCTATTTCCCCCAGATTTCCACATTTACTAGAAAAGAATGTAGGAATATTTCTTTTATAATTCTTGAAATTGTTTATCTGTCAATCTTTATATTCAGCTTTCCACTTCTGATGTTGTAAATGTGACTTCTTCCTGACTGATTTTCTTTATTAGATTTTCCAACAGTCAATTAATTTTGTGCCTTCAAAAAAAAAAACAACTCTCAGTTTATCAGTTATAATTTCTTAGGTCTGTCCTTGGATCTTGTTAGTTATTTTTCTTCAGTTCTTGGATTAATACTTAATTTTTGTTATTTTTATTCATTTTTCTGTATGAGTATATTTGTGTTCCAAACCTGTCCTATCTACATAATTTTTACTATGTAAAGATCAATGTCATCATCTTTGAATAACTTCTAATTATAATTTTAACTTCTTTCTGAGACAAATTAAAAAAAACACATACAATCCATTTAGCTTATTTTTTTTCCCTACTTCAGTTGTTAAAATATATTTTCAGTGCTTTCTTTTTGTTTGTTGATTGGTTGGTGGATTCAAATCCAGTATCACTGCTACAGTATAATATATTTGTAAAGACAGTAAAGGGCCTGAGATTTTAGCTGACTTGCAAGAAAATGTTAGCCTGCCAAACTTCCACAGATTTTGTCAAGAACACAAGATTCTTGCATCAGAGGCAAAAAGAATCCTATGGCAAAGCAGCCAGCATGAGCAGCGTATTTGTTTCAGTTCCCCTTGCCACCAAATCCAGAAGGGGCAAGATAGATGTCTGCCTATGCAGAGAGTTATATCCCACTCCATACTGTGTGTTTGTGTGTGTGTGTGTGTGTGTGTGTGTATCTCACACAAATACCCATACACAAATATATGTATATATAAAATCCATTATATATTTATTTTTAATCAGGATTGTATTCTCTCATAGATAATTTTAATGTTTTTCTATTCTTCATATTTTCCTTATATAATATGCTTCCTGGTTCTGCATTCAACAATCAAAATGGACTACATTGATGACTATTAGTATTATACAGAGTTTCATTAGATGATTTCCTTTTGTGAGTATTGAGACTGCATTAAAAGGGTAGTGAGTATGTGAGAAATATTCTTTCTGCTAGTCATGTTTTCCTTTATATTGGTGCAAGGAATATACAAGGAAGCTGGAGACTTCCTTTATTTGAAGAATTGAGATAGTGTTTATAGAAGGAAGGGCCTCTTGCTTAGTTACTACAAAAAATTGTGTTTCCCTTCTCGTCCTCTTCCCACTTCTCCCCCTCCTCCTCCTCCTACTTCCCCTCCTTTTTTCCCTCCTCCTCCCCCTTCACTTCCTCCTTCTCTTCCTCCTCCCCATTCTCTTCCCGCTTCTCTTTTCTTTTTTTCCCCTCCTTCTATTCTTCCCCATCCCCTTTTACCTAATCCTTGTTCTTCTATCTATTGTAGATTTATTTTCTATCTAGGTAATTTTGATTGATAAGTAAAAAATTATTAAAACAGCCACTCCAGTTCTTCTCACCCCTAGGCTCATGTTAGTATCCCACATAAAATGTTTTTGTATTGTGTATGGATAGCTGTAGACTGTAACAAACACCTTAGACAGAAAGCTTGTTTAAATGGACCTTCCTCATGGACCCCTTCAATATGTTATTCCACCTTCTGGGGTGACAGCTCCAGCTAACAACCTTTTTAATACCTGTACTTGAAGTTTTAGCTTTTATTTACTTATTTTATTTTATCTTATTTCGGCCGTGCCACGGGGCATGCAGGATCTTAGTTCCCTGACAAGGGATGGAACACGTGGCCCCTGCAGTGTAAGCACGGAGTCTTAAACGCTGGACCGCCAGGGAAGTCCCCTTTAACTTTTCAAGTTTAGTGTTTATTTTGTTTTGTTACCATTATTTCTTTGTCTGAATTTTGTATATTTTCTCTCACTAATAAATACATGGTAAGTTCACAGTAAAAAATATTCAGGATAAAGAAATAGATGAGAATATCATTTTTCCTCACACATGCATTTTTCCTAACTTAATTTTGTTAGTCTTGTATAATGACTGCATTTGTCATGTTTTAAAATGGATTTTCAAATTAATTGTTTGCTTAGAGTCAAATTTTGTCTCCAGTAATGCTACTCATGTGTGCCTCGGCAAGTCATTCAACTTCTTTATCTCAGCTTTCTTGGTCTGCTAAATGAAATTAATAATAATAGTTAACTCAGCTGTAAGAATTAAATTAATTAATATTCTTAAAGTCTATAAGTAATTATTACTACAAGTATTTAATAGAAAATATAATAAAAACTGTTATTCTTTCAGCTTTTGTGCTTTAATTAAAACAAAATTTTATTGAGCTGTAAAAATTACTTATACACAACTTATCAGCATATATGAAACATATCTATGTTTTTATCCCCAAATTATACTTTTGTAATTTTTTGAATAATTATGAGAAATTGTTGCTTTTTTCCTCTTATAACTCCATTCTCAAAATATGAAAATATACTGATTTAGATAAACTTAATCCCTCATAACATTTCAAAACTTCTGTATTTAGAGACAATTTTTCTCTTGATAATATTTCTACCTCTAGGAAAGGGAGTATTTTATATTAATTAAAAGAACCCCATAGTAAACTATATTAGAAAAGAATCTGAAAAAGTATATCTATGTATATGTATATATATATGAATGACTTTGCTGTATATCAGAAACTAACACTACATTGTAAATCAATTATACTTTAACAACAACAACAAAAACCCCATACCACATTATTTGCCTGAAACTTGCTGATTTCATTTCTATGTAACAGAGAGAATATATTTAATGTTGGGGATTATATTTTAATACAGGCATACCTTGTTCTATTGCACTTCACTTTATTGCATTTTGCAGATAGTGGTATTTACAAATTGGGGGTTTGTGGCAACCTTGCATGGAGCAAGTCTATTGGCACCAATTTTCCAAAAGCATTTGCTCACTTCATGGTTCTGTGTCACATTTTAGTAATTCTCCCAATTTTTCACACTTTTTTTCATTATTATTACATTTGTTTTGGTGATCTGTGATCAGTGATCTTTGATGTTACTATTTTAACTGTTTTGGGGCACCATGAACTGTGCCCATACAAGATGGCAAACTTAACAAATGTTTGTGTGTGTTCTGACTGCTCCAATGACCTGCTGTTCCCGCATCCCTGTCCCTCTCCCCAGGCCTCCCTACTCCCTGAGACATAACAGTATTGAAATTAGGCTAGTTAATAACCCTACCATGGCTTCTAAGTGCTCAAGTGAAAGAAAGAGTTGCACAACTCTCACTTTAAATCAAAAGCTAGAAAAGATGAAGCTTAGTGAGGAAGCCATGTAGAAAGTTGAGACAGGCCAAAAGCTAGGCCTGTAGCACCAAAGTTAGCCAGCTTGTGAATACAAAGGAAAATTTCTTGAAGGAAATTAAAAGTGAACACACAAATGAAAATAAAATGAAACAGTCTTATTGCTGATATGAAGAAAATTTTAGTAGTCTAGCTAGATCAAACCAGCCACAGCATTCTCTTAAGCCAAAGCCTAATCCACAGCAAAGCCCTAACTCTCTTCAATTCTATGAAGGCTGAGAGAGGTGAGGAAGTTCCAGAAGAAGAGTGTGAAGCTAGCAGAGGATGGATCATAAGGTTTAAGGAAATAAGCCCTCTCCATATCACAAAGTGCAAGGTGAAGCAGCAAGTGCTGATGTAGAAGCTGCAGCAAGCTATCCAGAAGATCTAGCTAAGACAATTAATGAAGGTGGCTACCGTAAAAAACAGATTTTCTATGTAGACTAAACAGCTTTATCTTGGAAGAAGATGCCATCTAATACTTATAGCTGGAGGAGAGAAGTCAATGCCTGGTTTTGAAGCTTCAAAGGAAGGGTTGACTCTCTTGTTAGGGGCGCTCTTTTACCATTCCGAAAATCCTGGGACCCTAAAAAATTATGCTCAGTCTACTCTACCTGTGCTCTATCACTGGAAAAACAAGGCCTGGATGACAGAACATCTGTTTACAACATACTTTCCTAAATATATTTAGCTCACTATTGAGACCTACTGGTCAGAAAGAAAGATTCTTTTCAAATTATTACTGTTGACTGACAATGCACCTGGTCACTCAAGAATTCTGATGGAGATGTACAATGAGATTAATGTTTTTTTTTCATGCCTACTAGGACAACATCATTCTGCAGCCCATGGATCAAGGAGTATTTGGATTTTCAAATCTTATTATTTAAGAAATACATTTTGCAAGGTTATACCTGCCATAGATAATAATTTCTCTGATGGCTCTGGGCAAAGTAAATTGAAAGGATTTGTGACTGAATTGCCCCAATCTCATGATAAAACTGTTACAGATGAGGAGTCGCTTCTTATGGATGGGGAATGAAAGTTGTTTCTTGAGATGGAATCTACTCCTGGTGAAGATGCTGTGAAGGTTATAGAAATGACAACAAAGGATTTAGAATATTACATAAACATGTTGTAAAAGCCAGGGCAGGGTCTGAGAGGACTGACTGCAATTTTGAATGAAGTTCTGCTGTGGGTAAAATGCTATCAATAGTATTGCATGCTACAGAGAAAGTTTTCCTAAAAGGAAGAGTCAATTGATGTGGCAAACTTCATTGTTCTTAGTTTAAGAGATTGCCAGAGCCACTCTAACCTTCAGTAACTACTAGATCAGTCAGCAGCCATCAATATCAAGGCAAGACCCTCCACCAGCAAAAGACAGTGACTCACTGAAGCCTCAGATGATGGTTAGCATTTTTTAGCAATACAGTACTTTTAATTAAGATATATACATTTCTTTTTTAGATATAATGTTATTGCAGAATTGATAGACTTCAGTATAGTCTAAACATAACTTTAATATGCACTGGGAAACCAAAGAAAACTGTGTGACACTCTTTATTGTGCTATTTGCTTTATTGCAGTGGTCTGAAACTGAACCCACAACATCTCCAAGGTATGCCTGTACACTAAAGTCATTTATCCCTTGGAAAAGACACAAATACAGATAAAGAGAAAAAGTGTTATGAAGAAGCTATGATTTTTGAGTCAATTTGATATCAAAGAAGAACTGACTGTAGACACTGAATCAGAAAATGAAGTATTTGTATCACCTCACCATTAAGAAACATAGATTTTAATTAAATATACTTTCCTTACTAAACTAAACTTCTTTTAGTATAATCTGAAATTTAGTTAAATTGTTGTAAGTACATCTAGGTTTTAGACACAGTACTTTAAGCAAAGCAGGTTTTTAAAAATTGATAGGATTTATTTTAACATCTTTTTATCACTTCTATAAATTCTGAAATAGGTCTTAAAATTCAACTATTTACATGGGTATAGAATTGAAGTAACATATATTTAAATATTGTTTGCCCAATAAATGCCTTAGATAAAAAATCCAGTCAACTGCAAATTGGTTCATTACTTGGAATATGTAACTCTCCTTAGAGTTCTATATGGTTTGGTCATTTGAAGGTAATTACAAAACTGCTTTCTGCCATACGAATTGTAGCCTAATTAAACTAGCCTCTAGGCAGCAACAGTGGTGATGCTGGATAAGCAGCATTTTCTCAAATTCCCCCAATACTACTATGTTCCTCTTAACTTTGCTGATTTCATGTGTTTCCTGCCAACTTCAACTTTTTCATGTTTTAATATGACTCAATACTAGAATAAACTCTTTCATGGAAAAACTTCAGCAAGATCTCCTTTGAAAAGGGTAAGAAATTTGTGAAGTTGGTGAAAACAACCATCAGGAATAAAAATATATACATTTTATGAACATGGAGTAAATTTATAATTAATCACTTTCTATGTTTTGCTCAAATATAAATTAAGGAGCAAGTCAATATACTTCTAACCTCAAAGAAATGCAGATCTGTTTATCTAAAATGCAGTTGCTAATGAAAGTTATTAGAAACAGCACTTTAGATACTTCTAGGTTGTTTTTTAAACTGTAAATTAGTATTTACTTGCATAAGAATAGTGTTATGATAAGTATGTGACAAACTATGGAGTTAATAATAAGGAATAACTTTAAATAACTTGTATATTTTCAGGGATCCATCACAGTTAGTGTGCAATAAAAGTTGTGGATTCATGTTAACCCATACGTAATTGGTTTACTTAATACATTTTTCATGTCTTAGGAATATATAAAAGTGCCACAAGTTCAGGTTTATATCATAGATATAATTTTGGTTCAATTTTTAATTATGAAATATTCTAAACAAATTAAATGTAAAGACTAATGACATACAAAGAGCCATGTCCTTCCATTCAGATTTCATAGATTATGTATTGCCATAATTCACTCAAGATGTTTTTAATGAAATAAAATATTAAGACAGTTTTAAGCAGTTTTGCTATTCTTTCTTTCCATTGAGAACATCATGTTTCTGAATTTGCTCTGTTTTTGTCCAAAAGATAATTTGTGAAAACACACATAAGTATATGTGCACATGAACACACACGTACACACTAATATCATATGTATTAAAACACAGGGAAAAATAAAACACATGAAACTCAAAAAGGAAAGTAGCCCCTGAGAAAGGAAAAGGAAATGAGATTGCTGAATGCTTACTTTCTGTTATCAACAAAACAACCTACTGACATTGTTAGCATTAACCAAAATTTTAGACTTGATCGAAATTAAAAGGTGTTTATTTGGGGTTTTATAAAACTACAGTCTGGGAGCCACAGATCTAAGAAGCACTTGAATTGTTTTCTGCCTTATACAAAATGGGGGAGGCCTATAAAGGCAGAAACCTCAAGGTTACAGTTAGTTATATGAGTTGTTTATCAAGAATCATAATTGGAACTGGCAAGAAGTAAGGCTGTTTGCTAAGTAAGGATTGGTTGGGGTAAGAAATTGTTGCATAGTTACAAGTGGAAACCTTGAGACCATAAGGTTACAGCCGGCAGATACTGTTCTGAATATGATTGGTGGTGTCCTTGGGGCTAGTACAGATCAAAGAAAGTACAGGTTCTCAGTGGTGCAGAGACGTGTCTGACCAGATCCTCAATAGCTGTCAGACTCTATTGTTGTGTGCATGAATTGTTATTACTCTTTTGTAATTTTAATTTGTCATCATTAGTTTACCCTGTCACTTGAAAGGTATTTCCTTTTCTACTCTTATCTCCTGTTGCTAATGAGAATTATGTTCCTATTACTGCCATGCATATAATCTGAAATTTTCAAGTTGCTTCCAATATTGTCTTTTATGTTCTTTAGTTTCATCAATGTTTTTTTATGTGGTTTTATTCTTTTTTTTGTGATGTCTCTCAGGACACAGTAATTAATTCAGTTTTTCATTTAATATTTACTGAGGACTTCCTATAGGTCAAGCACTACTCTAAGTGAAAAAGCATTCTGAACAAGCAGACTATCCCTGATTCTCACCATGCACATAGTCTAGAAGGGATAGCACTGAATAAACCAACATATCAAAATATATAAAATCTGAAATCTTAAGCGTTTCTATTAAATTTAGAAAACGTTAAAAGATTATTTTCCGAATGTTCATCATTCTAGCATTATCTCTAGGTTTTCTTCTTCTGGATCTCCTATCAAATTCATTTTGAATCTTTTTACTCTATTATCTATATCCTCACTCTATCTTTCATATTTGTCTTCTTGCTCCACGAAGCTTACTCTGTTTTTCTTACACTTCTTTCCTTTTTCTGCAAACTATTGTGTTAGGGTAAGGGCAAATAGGTAGGGGCAAACATTTATTATTCAAATACGTGTGAAGTTTGCAGTAGATATTATCACAACTTCTCTTTAGAAAAGTAAAAATGTCTATATTTCTGAGACTATCTACTATATTTGAATTCCCAGTGCACAGCAATGGAGCTGGAAAAACACCCATTAATGAAGTTGTTTAATTAAATGGCAATGTACAGGATGCTTAGTTAGTATATGTCATGGCATTGAGAATATGTGAATTTTAACTATCTTCTAACTCAAGAGTGGTGCTGTCTGAAAGAGAGCAACTAGTTATATGTGGTTACTTAAATTTAAATATTAATCAATTAAATGTAATAAAACCATATATTTACTTTCTCAGTCATGCTGGTCATTTCAAGTGCTCAATAACAACATATAACTAGTGGTTATCATATTCGTGGGCACTTCAGATATAGGACTTTTCCATCACTGCGGGTTGTCTTATTGGACAGTGCTTCTCAAGAGAAGCATTTTAACAGTATCTGTTATATATGTTCTCAAGATCAGATTGACATCGTTGAAATCCATAGTTTTCACCGTGTACTGGTATATCTTAAATTATCCCTAAACTACATAAATTCAGGGGTCTTGGCATTTGAAACTTAAAAAAATAATAATACATTAATAAGCAGGGAATAGTCTAATGGGCAATCCTAGCTAAACCACAGAACACATTCAATAGTCATGTGGCTCAATACTGGCAACATGGGAAAAAATGATCATGTTTGGAATGAGGAGACAGACTTGCTAAATACCAGTTTGATAATGTTTTACAAATGTCACAGCCCAAAGGAGATTATGATTAATTCTTTCTTGGTGGGGAGCAGATGACATATAACGTCTATAGTAGAATCTGAAAATGGAGTAGCTATTTGCTACTTCTGTTTTGAGGAACAGGGAAGGAGGGAAGAAGTGCATTCAGGGGAAAGGAAGAAGAATGAACAAAGTCCAAGGGTATGTAAACAATGACAAGTGTAGAAAATGGAAAATATTTGAGTATGGCAATTCAAAGTGTGTGCCACACATAAGCAAGTTGAAGCTGGAGAATGAAACAAAGACACACTCATGGAGAGCCTTGAATTTCTCTATGGCCCTCATTAGTTACTAATAAATAATCACTAAAAACACCACAGCTACTCCTGCAGGAACATGCATGTAATAGAATAGTAGTTTATATAATAAAACTCTACCTTTTGATGTTACTCTGTATGTATCTTTTAGTACTCTGTGTAATAGCACCATATAACATTTTTATCTTCTGTTATATATTAATAGGAAAAAAAGGTATTACAGTAAAGTGTATAACAACATAACACTACGTAAAAGTGAATTTTAAAGACCATTAAGCATTTCTCTTTTCTTTTCTTTTTTTTTTTTTTTTGCGGTACGCGGGCCTCTCACTGTCGTGGCCTCTCCCGCTGTGGAGCACAGGCTCCGGACACGCAGGCTCAGCGGCCATGGCTCACGGGCCCAGACGCTCCACAGCATGTGGGATCTTCCTGGACCGGGGCACGAACCCATGCCCCCTGCATCGGCAGGCGGATTCTCAACCACTGCGCCACCAGGGAAGCCCAACCATTTCTCTTTAAAATGGCTTCTGGGAATTAAATGTCCTATGTTTGAAAGTGATCTCACATGATCAAATATGTCCTTCAGCTTTTTTTTAGTCTTATTTAACCTCATTCTTCAAAATTCCATTTAAAACTATGCTATACATTTAACTTTATAATCACCCCCACTGTGAAAAAGATAAGTTTCTTTTCAGAGCATTCGTATGTATACATCTTGCCTTCAAAGAAAATACTTCATTGCTGGATTTCATTCATTTATACCGTTGGAAGTTATCCAAGATGTTAAGGACCAATCTAATAAACTGGTTTTCACAAAATTCATGGAAGTTATTATTCTCATTCATTTGACATCAAAAAGTATCTTTCTTTGTTAATCATTAGGAGATTAATTACAGCCATGGTCAGCAAATCTGCAGCATGAAAATGAGGAAATTTAGTGTTCAAATAGTAAAAAAACACGTACATATCCTATGGTGATATATGCTGAGCTTTGTAGAATTTATTATATTGCAAAGTGATTTGGATATGTTAATTGAAATAATTGTAATTGCCTCTTACAGTTCTATTTATAAGCTTACATTTAGAACAGGGGAATATTGCAAAATATTCTCTTTCTAAACACAGATGATTGAGAGATATGGACACATTTTAGATACAGCTATTTGCCAATTAAAACACATTTAGAATTAGATATAAATTTGAAGTTTTCTATCATGTATAAATAATTTCTATGTAAGTATAAGGAAATTTTCCCATTTTATAAGAAACCTATAAATTTTATGTTCTATGTGACACTGCATTGTACAATGTACAATGACTACTTTTCTAAATTGAAAACTACATTTCCTAAATGTTCATTCTTAAAAGATAAAATTGTTCAATTTTTTTATTGTTCATGTTAGGCCTCCAGTGGTTTTGAAGTAATATAAGGGAAAAGAAAGAAATCTCTGATTTAAAGATGCAAGATCTAAACAAAGTCTGAATTGCATAAGTCACTTGGGGAGAGACCAGAGAAAAACAACTTTTTGCATGCATGCCAACCTTTCCAAGGCCCTTATCAGGTCACCGAGGCTTATGGACTTCTCTGCAAATTCTCAAGTTTCCTCTTTATTTTTCTCCATCTCATGTGCTCACAACCTTGAACTTCTTAGGGCACTTTCTAACAACTTACAATGGCAATGACTAATATTTATGTATCAGAATATTTTACTAATTAACTCATTTTATCCTTGCCACAAACTCCAAAATGGAAAATACTAATACTATTTTCATTTTTGCAATAATACAACTGAAGAACGAAAAGAAAGTTAACTAAATTTTCTATAGTCATAGAGCTAGTAAGGAGAACCAGGTTATGAAGACAGACCATTGGGCTCTAGTAACCTCTACCTCTTTCCTTTTATAAACCAGAAGCACTAGAATGAGGTAATTTTCTCACATTCCATAACCTATACAATGTAGGCAAGCCAAACCAGACAGACATAGCACCTCAGCTCTTAAGGAAAAACATATTTATTTGAGTAGTAGTGTGGAGGAAAATAAATCAGAGTCTATTTCCTTTAGGGGAAAGATACTCTTACATTTTTGGTATTCATAAAATAAATGCAAGGGCAGTAGTGGGGCAAGGGATGGCAAATGGGGTTGGTGGACAGGTCTTAGCCAAACTATAAGCTTCATCACCACAGTTGTAAATCCTTTCAAACAGTAAGGTTGCTAAACACAGTTTCATCATAAGTCTCCTAACATCCCCAAGGCACTTAGTCATACTTTTAAGCAGATAGCTGCTTGTAACTTCCTTTTATAAAAATATTCTGGAGTTACCACTGTGTGGATGACATATATATATATATATATATATGTAGTGTCTTATCTTAGAAGAAAGAAAGAGAAAAAGGAAGAAAGAAAGAAAGAGAAAAAGAGAGGAAGAAAGAAAAAAGAGAGAAAGAGAGAAAGAAAGAAAGAAAGAGAGAGAAGGAGAGAAAGGGAGAAAGAAAGAAAAGGAAAAAGGGAGGAAGGGAAGAAGGGAAAGGAAGGAAGGGGAAAGGAAAGAAAAGGAAAGGAAAGGAAAAGAGGGGAGGGGAAGGGAGGGGAGGAGAGGAGGGGAGAGGAGGGGAGAGGAAAGAAAAACACTTCAACTGGATTAGGCAACTCCAAGTTGCTGGTCTGGGGTGAGAAAAGAAGAGAGAAGTAGAAACTCATCTCATTGTATCATGTGATCACCGAATAGATAATTGTAAAGATTCAGTCACCAAAGTTGTGGACAAGTGTCAGAAATTTTGTTATGTCTTTTCTCCTAACCCAATATCAAGTCTTCAAGTTCAGGTGCTTCATTCAAAAAACAGACACAACACAGTTAGTTCTCTATCATTTTGAGTTTTGAAAATTAGTATTACCAAATTATTTCAATGTACAGATGGTCCCAACTTACAATGGTTCAACTTTTTGACAGTGCAAAAGTGATACACATTCGTTAGAAACTGTACTTCAAATTTTGAATTTTGATTGTTTTCCTGGACTAGTGATATGTAGTAAGATATGCTCTCATGATGTTGGGCAGCAGCAGGGAGCTGCAACTCCAGTCAGCCATGCGAACACAAGGGTAAACAAACAATGCACTTACAACCATTCTGTACCCATGCAGCCATTCTGTTTTTTCATTTTCAGTACAGTACTCAATAAATTACATGAGATAGTCAACACTTTATTATAAAATGGGTTTTGTGTTAGATGATTTTGCCAAACTGTAGGCTAATGTAAGTGTGTAAGTGTTCTGAGCACGTTAAATGTAGGCTAGGCTAAGCTATGATGTTTGATAAGTTAGATGTATTAAATGCCTTTTCGGGCTTCTCTGGTGGTGCAGTGATTGAGAGTCCGCCTGCTGATGCAGGGGACACGGGTTTGTGCCCCGGTCCGGGAGGATCCCACATGCCATGGAGTGGCTGGGCCCGTGAGCCATGGCCGCTGAGCCTGCGTGTCCGGAGCCTGTGCTCCGCAACGGGAGAGGCCACAACAGTGAGAGGCCCGTGTACCACAAAAAAAAAAAAAAAAAAAAAAGCCTTTTCAACTTGTGATATTTTCAACTTATGATGTGTTTATCAGGACATAACCCCACTGTGAGTCAAGGAAGATCTGTATTCAAAAATAGAAGGAAGAGTGACTCATCACTCAGCTTTAACAATCATCATTACATGGCCAATGGTGTTTCAGTATACCCCCTTACTCCTGCATTATTTCAAACATTTCAAAGAAACATTCTATTTTCAGATGGGGGTAGGGACCTGTAATGTTTTTCTACACACTGTTTCAGGAAAAACAAAGGATAGTTATCCACGAGAGATGGGAAGCAAACAAGTTGAGCCCTATGAATGCCCCAGCTTACTGCCTTGTGAGAGATACCAGACTGTGGAACAAGAGAAAGAACCTCAGTAAATACTGAGAGATCCAGACGTGGCAGGATAGAGTTCAGAATACAGGGAAACAAAGGTAGATCAAATAGGAAAAACAAGCACAGAGATTTTAGAGAATTTTACACAAGTATTCAGCAGAATAATGAATGGTACCCATGAGAAAATTATTCAAGATTGGGAAAACACCACTCAAAGGATAAGAGTGCCTGGCACATATGCAGTATGGGGAATAATTCATGTTCCAACCAGCCATATTGAAAAATTTTTATGAGTAATTGAGTAGAGTCCTTAGAAGCATCTTCTGAGGGGCATAATTAACACTATACTAAACACAGCTTTGGTTACCCCCTAACAAATATTAATATCAAGACCCCAAAGTGATGTTACTGCCTATAAGTAACTGGTCTGAACACCAGAAGAAATTTCAGCAATGTTTATGTGAGTAAAAATATCCAGCATCCAAAAATGTAAAATTCACAATTATCTTGCTTCTGATTAAAAAGTACCAGAGATGCAAAAAACAAGAATTTTACAACTCAAGGACGAGAGACATCAATCAATCAAATCTGATCTAGAGGTAACAGAGGTGTTAGAACTAGCAGATAAGAATACTAAAACAGCTTTTACAAGTATATGTCATTTGTTTGTTAGTAGAGACATGTATGACAAAAAAGAAGGACCCAAATCAAACTTTGAAAGATGATAAAAAATAAGTAGAGAAGATAATTTAGGTGATACAAAAAACTTTATTTAACACTCATTAAATGGACAGTTTCCATTCAAATAACTGCAAAATGAGGCAGAAGGCAAGAAGCCTTCAGGATAAAGGATAAAGAATAAAGAACAAAGAAGAAACAAATAGAAAATATCTGGCTGGGGCCACATAACAACCTTGTTTGGGATGAGAAGATCCAGAGTTGGCTTGATGTTTGGGAATTTGCTGACTGCATATACTGTATATCTGGTGAACTGGAACCTTTACAGGGACATGAACATTATCTAAGTTTTGGTTTATTCAAGTGGCACCCCAGGCAGGAATGGTGCCAGCTTGAGCCTAGAAATTTATTTCAACAGAGATGAGAAGCAAAATAAATGAGATGAAAAACACACCATATAGGATTAAGAACAGATATTCTGGAAGATTAGTGAACTTGAAAATAGTAATAAAAATTATTAGTTTTTTTAAATGTAAGAAATTAGAAAATTTAAAAGGACATATTGAGATGTGGGACAAACTTAAGGAAAACAAAGCATGTGTAATTAGTTTCTGAAGGAGGGAGTAGAGCAGAAATACACTGAAAAAGTTGAACCTGAAAACTTTCTGTATTTGAGGTAGGTATAAATACACAGATCCAAGACTGCAATGACCCCCAAGCACAAGACACATGAAGAAAATTACAAAAAGGCACATTGTAATTAAATTGTCCAAAACCAGTGATAAAGGTAAAATCTTAATAGAACTCATGCACAATGACATGTTACGTGTGGAGGAACAAAGATACAATTTATAGAAGATTTCTCAGTAGTAATAATGTATGTGAGAAGACAGTGGAACAGCATCATAAAGTACAAAAAAAAATCTGCCAACCCAGAATTCTGTATCTACAGAATATATCTTTAAAAACAAAAAAGTAATAGACTATTGAGATATACAAAAGCTGAAAGAATTCATCTTCAGCAGACCTGAAATACAAAAATTATAAAAGTATGTCCTCCTTCAGGCAGAAGAAATTATGGATGTATATGAATAAACAAAGAACACTGGAACTGTCAGCTGTGTGGATACTTATACAATAATGCTTTCTCTTTATTAAATCTCATTGCAAGACATTCAACTTGAAACAAAAATAATAAAAAATATATTTTGTGTGAATTAAAATATGTAAAACTATAAGATAAAGGCCCAGAAGGGAAAAAATGAAAGTAGGCTATCGTAAAGTTTTTATACATTATGTGACATGGTATAATGTCACAGTAGATTGTGATAAGTCAAAGATGTATTATTTATACCTGAATGCAATCACTCACATAGCAAATAGTTGTAGTAATAAAACTCCCCCTAAATGAAATAACAAAAATATACTTAGTTAATAAAAGAAGCCAATCAAAGAAGAAAAGGAAAGAGAAACAAAAAATTGATAGAAAAATTAATAGGACCATGATAGAAGTAAGCATAACTACATCAATCAAGTATAAATAGTATAAACACCTGATTAGAAAGCAGGAGTTTTCAAACTGGATTTAAGAAAAAGACTCAACTATATGATGCCTTAAAGAAAGGGACTTTGAAAATAAAGACACAAATAGATTATAAACAAAAGGATGGAGAAAATTACACATGGCTAACAATAATCAAGAGGAGGATGGAGTGGCTGTATTAATGTCAGAAAAAAATAGATTTAAGAGGAAAGAATCCTTAAAAGATTAATGAGTCAATTTATCAAAAGGTGTAACAATCCTAAAGTTTTATTCAACTAATAATAAAAATATATGAAGTAACTATGTGCAAAGTAATTTAAAACACTTTTAAATTGCCATACATCAAAGAAGAGATAAAGGAGTTTGAAAATAATTTGAACTGAATGAAAATGAAAACAAAACATATCTAAATTTTGAGCTGCTGCTGTATTAGTACTTACTGAGAAATATGTAGAACTAAATGCCTTTATTAGGAAAAATAAAAGGTCTCAAATGAATGACCTCATTTTCCAATGTAATAAAATAAAATAACAACAAATTAAACACAAACTAGGTGTAAGAAAATAAATAATGAAGATAAAAGTAAAAATCAACTAAATTAAAGAAGAAGAAAAAATAGATAAAAACATAGAATAAATGGAACCAAAATCTGGTTCCCTGAGATAGTCATTAAATTAATAAGATTAATACCATGAGATGATAGATTAATGCATTATTACCCATCAGGGAAAAAAATATTTGTTTTTTTAATATTAGGCATCACCAATATCTTATTCCAAAGTTGTATTAATGTGAAATTCACAAACAAGATCACCAAGCTGGTTATTAATGGAACCAGTTTAAAGAGAGGTTTCCTGTACCTAGACTAGTGTTCACTCAACTTATCCATGATGTGAACAGTTTTCATTATAAATCAAAGGGACATTTAAATGGCTTAATATAAAACAAGAAACAAAAAGAAAATAAAAATATAATTTTCATTAACATGTTGTCATAATCACCAAACAAAATTTTCCTAAAATATATTTTCATTCAGTTGTACTATATTTAATGTATAAATACATAGTGAGGTAGCAGGAAAACAAGAAAAAAAGCATACATTTGCTTTTAATTTTTAAGTATAAATGAGATAGCAAAATAAAAATTTTACTTTCACTGCAACATTCTAATGGGATGAGAGTATAAGTTGTATTTCCTTAAAAGTATTGTGTGTTTTTAATATGTGTATGTGTGTACAAAGAGGATTTTTTTAGGGTGATAACACTATTTTATATGATACTGTAATGGTAGATAAATAACACTATGAGGTTGTTAAAACTTATAGAACTATAAAGCACAGAAAATGAAAATAAATGTATACAAATTTAAAAATATATTTAAGAGTTTGGAAATCCCAGGATAGAATTCATAATGTGACAATAAAATTTAACAGTTTTTAAATGTATGAAACAACCTCATCTATGAGGGTTCTGGGGGGAGGGGAGGTGCTGATATAATAACTTTGGATATGAGTGGGACAGCAGCTGCACATAAGAGCTGTACATTAGTTGATAGTTGTTTCTATGAGTATATGGGTTAATAATTCAGAACTCACTATACATGTATACTGGAACTGAAAAATTAGTAAATGGATGTCTCATGATTGGAAGCGAGATTTCTCACTCTGGAGTGAGATATTGTAGACAAACAAGTGGAGAAGGCAATAATTATCCAAGCAGTAGTATTTTAGAGTTGGGGAGGTAAGAATGAATTTATGTTATCTTAATATAGATATAGATGCATGAATATAGAAATAATTATAAATATGTATATATGCACAGATTGGTATACCTCATATATTTTGTTGCTCTGTCAACTGAGAGTGCCTGGAAGCAAAGACACCTCAATAGTAATGAGCACACACAGAACCCTGATCTTGGTTTCTAATACCATTATTCAGTAAAAGGAATCAGGGCTCCTTGGAGAAATGGCTTATTCTTAGACTAGAAGAAGAAATATACAAGACAGGCTTGAAGCATCTTGTATTACCAGAAAGTAAAGAAGTGCTCAAAAACAAGCAAGTAAACAAACAAACAAACTATCTCCTAAATGGGGTATGTTAAGGGGAGACAGGAGCAAAGAGAAACAATGGTCAATGGCCAAACCTGAAAATAAATATAAGCAACAAAATAAATAAAGTAGTATTGGATTTTAATCCTTACTATAAAGACAGTATCTATAAATCTATACTCATATAAATAAATGATTGAATAAATAAGTAAATCAGGGAGAATGAGCAAATCTTCTGTGCTGAAGAATTAATTTAAGTAGATCCTTCCTCAAGGAGGTGGGGCATAACTCCACACTCCTCCTATCTGAGCTGTGCATAGTGACTTTCTTCCAAAGATTATACTATGAAAAGGATAAAAAAGAATAATTTCATAATGGGAAAACATTAAAAAGTTTTTCAGGAGAATTATACATGTTGTGTTTTAGATAACAATTTTGGTGATATTTACTGGAGAGAAGAAAAACATGGAGGCCAAAAGATGGATTTGAAAGCTATGCATTGAACAGGTAAGAGATGGTAGTATTTCTCGAACTACTAGGGGTAAAGATAAGAACCATGCAGTTCTCTTTATGGTTCATTCTAAGTCATATTTCTGTAATCTTAAAATTATTTCAAGTTTTTTTTAATCTTACAGTAGGTGAAAGATAATAAATATAAGTGACTATTCTGTTAACTGAATAGCAAATAATTATGATGGGTCCTTAATTGACTATTAATAGCACACACACACACTTATACATACTCACTCCATTTGAGCAGTACTAGATATCATGATAAAGGCAAGCCCATTTACTTATAGTGCTTTTGCTAATCTATGTCAAACTTGTTGAATAGCTATTAAAAATAAAATACTTTATTTGGAGTCGCCTTGCTTTCTTTCATGATCATTATGTTAAAAGTCCCATCACATACATTCTGTAACAGATCAAGCAAAATAATAATCAAATAAGGTCATATACTTACTGATAATCGTTGTAGTGTATTGGCTTTCACCTGGGCATGATCATAAAATTAAAGTGAGCTGGATTGTATCTTTACTGAGAATTACATATTTTTAATACATTCTAACAGTTAAGTTTGAAATATCAGCTAATTTGTAGCCTAACTCTTGTATTATTTTTAAATATCAATTTTTATTTGCTGTATTTAATTATATTTCATAGTTTGCTTTTTATACATTTCTAGATCAATTTTTATGCTCTGTTACTTATAAAACTATGTATTTGCCTGATGTAGATGCATAATTATCTCATTTAAATTATGTCTACTCTGAACGAATGTGATAATCCAAATCAACTTGTTTCACCATTTCAGCACTTATTTAAATTTGTCAAGTGGCACATACTCCATTAATTCAGAGACACACTCTGTCAATTTGATTGCCTATCTTGTTGGTACAGCTGCTTGTTTTCATAATCCAGTTGCATACTAGGGTATTTGAGTCTGTAGTTACACGACCAATCTTGTTTATTTGCTGATGATTCTCTGCTTTAATAATTGAAGTCGTTAGTATGAAAAAAATGTGTGTTTCACAAGCACTATGATCTGTTGGCCAAACTGTGTGTTGGTATGCTAATTAATATAATCAATATTAAAGTGTTTTATGAAAAATGTGGTGCTGTAGTATGACAATCAGTATTATGGCATATTTTATAATGTAAATACATGAACCATAAGAAAATATATACCATTCAATATATGCTGAGATATATCCTTTATTAAAATAGAATTTTTTAGTCAAGGCAATTGTTTCTCATTATTTCTTTTTTATATCTAAGAATTCAGTGCTAAGGAATGTTTGCAGTGCCAGTCTAAGGATACAGTGATTCCATGGTAGTTTAAGACATATTTTCCTTTTTATTCTTTCTACACTGCCATGCTCAGCAATATCATCCTGTCTTCAAGCATGTCACCTCACGTTCATATGTGATGTAACCACTGCTCTTCCAGGCACTGTAGCCTCGTTCTAGGCAGAGTGAAGAATGGAAATGGAAGGGAAGCAGGAAAGGGTAGCACCTGTTTTAGAGAAACAAGTTTTCCTGCAAATCCTTAGTTTTCATCTCTGGCAAGAACTTGCCACTAACTGCGATGGAGGCTGCAGAGCATGTGAATTTTCTTTTAATTGTCTTTACATTTTAGAATAGGTTTAGATTTATGGAAAAGTGTAGAAGATTGTACGGTGAACTTTCATAAACCCACTCACACAGTTTCCCCTATTATTAACGCCTTACCTTAGTATGGTGAATTTATTACTATTAATGAATCAGTATTAAAACCAATATTTATTAGAAACTAAATCAAATATTAAATCAGATTATTCAGTCTGCTTAATGTCTTTTTCTATTCTAGCACACTGTTTTAAATTTGGTTATCATGTTTCATGCTCCTCTTAGCTGTGACAATTTCTCAGAATCCTTGTTTTTTAGTAACCTTGAAAATTTTGGAGAGTACCTAGGTCAAGTATTCTGAAGGACGTCCCTTTAATGAAATTTGTCTATTTTTTCCCCCCACATTTAGAGTGGCTTTATGTTTTTTCAGGACAAAGACCAAAGAGGTAATGTATGATCTTCATCAATTATATCATAAATACATACTATCAATAGGATTTTATCGCTGCTGATATTGACCTTGATCACCTGACTGAGGGAGTGTTTGTCAGTTTTCTCCACTGTAAATTTACTCTTTTTTCCTAATACTCATGCTGTACTCTTTAGAAGAAAGTCCCACCCTGAAATATCTACACAAATTTGGAATTTTCCAACAAGAATGATTCAGGGTTTTTTTTCTCTTCCACTTATTATTTATTCAGTAATTTATTTATAATCAGCATGGACTCATGGATATTTATTTTATATTTTGAGTAATAAAACAATGCTAATTTGTTTTGCTGCTCAAATGTTTCCAGCTTTTGCTATTGGAAACTCATTGGCTCTGTGTCCCTTCCTTTAACGTATCAGCATCATTGTAGATTTTTTTCTCCTTTCTCTTTCCTCCCTCCCTCCCTTCCTCCCTCCCTTCCTTCTTTCCTTCCTTTCTTGACAATTTCTGACACTACAAGATGCTCCAGGCTCACCTTGGATATTTCTTGTTCCATTATTAGAATCAATCACTTACCAAGGAGTCTTTTCGCTTTCATTGGGTAATGATATTAGAAACCAGGATCTGGATGCTAGGTGTGCTCACTGTTAAAGGGATGTTGTTTTGTTTAAGCCCACCAAGCTCATATAGCAAGGCAATATATCAACTAACTTGCTGATATACACACAGATGTATAAATATTTCTATATGTAACTCTTGCATCCATATTAAGCTAAATATGAACTCATAATTCTAATGACCACATGGATAATTCTAGTCTCTCTAATTGACAAATTACCATTCCAACAGTGAGAAAGCTTGCTCCCACCATCCACCAACCATTTATTTAATTGTTTGGGCTTTGAATCTGCAACTCCCTCTGATGAAAATGTTTTCCTTCTGACTTTATCTGGCTGGCATCGTTTCCTACAGCATCTTTCAATTAAAACCCTCCCTCGTCAGAAAGGCTCTCCCTAATTAATTGAATTACTTATGTTACTTCCTAACATCTACCTCATTCCCTGTCATAGCATCCATGTTTTATTTCCTTCCTAGCCCATATAATATCTCTAATCCTTACATTTTTGTTTATTACTTAATTTTTTCACTAGAAGATGCTGCTATGAAGTCAGAAACCATCTTTGTTTCATTCTTTATCATGCCTCCATTTCATTTTATCAAGTTTTCAACAAATATTTGGTGAATGAATGAATAGATGGAAAAAATTTTTCTAAGTGATAGTCATTTGTACAGAATCATACCCATACCTCATAATTTTTGTCCTCCTTTAAGAACATTACTCATCTGTCATTTGTTAACTCAAAAGTTACTCTTTTTGAAGGCATTTAGATTATTTAAAAGTACTTTATATTTCTCTGCATTGTATCCACATAGTGCTCTCTACTTCTAATATTTGTGTTTTATCTTCACTATATGCTTTAATTATATTTTAATTAGTCCTATCATCAATTCTTGTTTATCTATTATATGAATTAAAAAGAAAACCATTTGCCTGGTTTTACTATGCAACGTCTTTAATTTCTCATCAAAAATAACAGAAAAACGATTTTACACATTTTAGCTCTACTTTACATCCAAGCATTTAGCCAATTAAAATGTGATATCTTTCTGCAACACATTAATGAAATTGTGTCATAGAACTGTACTCATTCTATTGCCTATTTGTATCCAATTTTGTATTTACAGTAAACACTGTGATACAGACTAGAGATTACAATGAAAGTAAATGTTTCTTTTTTCTTCCATTACATATATAAAAACAAAAGATGGTTCATTTCAATTTCTTATTTAATCTTACAACTGGTGTTTATTACATGCTTAATGACACTGGTTAAATAAATGACTGAATAAATATGAAGGGCATAAATTTTTGCACTTACCATTTCTAGAGTATGTCTTTTTATATTTAAATATCAAATTGAATTAGGTCAGAAAATGGTATTTTAAGAAAATAAATAATAGATAAGCATCATTACCTTTGGAATAGTATAGAAGTGAAATAGTCAAAGTAACATAAAATTCCAAAGTCAGCACAATAAATCCACATCTTACTGAGGAGTAAAGTCATGAGTTACAGGCCTATATTTTCACCTTTATTATATAAATACCCTGGCATTCATAATTTCTAGTTATTTTACTACTATCTTATACAATCTTATACAATCTTATATTATCTTATACAAATACACTACCTATGCATATACTATGTTAGAACTCTCATAAGTATATATTTGTTTTCTTATCATTACACTTATTCCCAATTTTATGTATATTATATATTAAATGTAACTGATATCCTCTATGATTTTGTAATAAAATTTGAAATTAAAAAGTTACAATTTAATTCTTGAATTTTCCTGAGATTTCAGCACCGATAGTAAACACACTTCCAATGCATTAACATACCTATCACTGACAGCCCTATTCATAGAAAATCCTATTTCTATGATTTATGTATTTGCAAGGTTTTACAATTTTGTAACACCAGTAATTTTTCCATTTGATATAATTAAAACCTTATTATGATACTTGTAGACTTCAATTACTACTGAAAATTTAACTTTTAAAATTGTTTTATTAATGTCATTATCCCTACTTTAAATTCCCGTGAAAAGAAAAATGAGTGTTAGCCTAGATACAGGGCAATATTATTTCTGGTTGGTTTACAATTTACAACAAGGCAAAGTCCACAGTCATATACTTGAGTTTTTAGCTAATAAAAATATATAGGGAGAGAAGATCCTATGTGATATATTGTCTGGTTGATTGAAAAATTAACTCCTTAAAAAGAATTAAGCTTCTCAACCAGGAAGGTAGAAGGCAATCTTTATTACTCTTATTATACCATATCTTGCTTTAGACATATATTATTATATGAAATAATATTATCTTTATGGAAATGGTCAGTAAATGCCTACAATTAGATAGTATGAGGAGTAAATATAGTTTGAATTCAATTGTCAATAGATGGACTTCTTCCAAGCTTATTATATTGTTTGATTAATATGTATCCAGTATACGTCTTCATTCAGACAAAAATATAATCTGCCAACCATTTTTATGAGCCAGTACTACAAAGATTAAGATAAAGCTAAGTCTCTAAAAGATGATAGTTTAGTGGGTGAAACAGACATTAAAATAATCATGCAACGTCCATACAAAACACAGCTACATAAAAGGTACGAAGTGAGCTGTGGACTTGGTAATATCTTCCTTGGAGGTTTCACCCCTGGGCAATTCTCTACTATGATATCATGTTAGATAAAACTTGGCAAAAACCTCTTGGTGATCAATGATGTAAAGATGATAAAGATTTCAGATACACCTAGCAAATAAGCTTCTTATACCAGCATGGCACACAGTCCCTGAACCTGGACAAAGATTTAAGATTCTGGATTAGGTCAAAATTGAGGAATTTCCAACTTCATAATTCATCGTGGATTAAAAATATAAGAGACTCATGAGAGAGATACCCACTGAACAAGAATCATTAGTTTTACATTGCAAGATATTAATGTCTTGTGGATACATCATTCCAGCTGTGTCCATTTATGTGAAAATTGCCAGCTCCTTCACTATTACTGGGAGGTAACTAACTTGTACATCATAGGTAATTTTTGACAAAAATAATTTGAAATCTCTCCTTGCTTATGTACAACAAATATAAATACAATGAATGAGAAAGAAATAGCACATATATACAGTTTTCAAAACTCTAAGTATAATAATGTGCCTCCCAGCCAACATAAGGTACTGCACGTTAAAAACTCGGAAAATTTTCTTTATCCCTCCTATATCATAACCCCTACCCTCTTCCAGCTTTAAAACTTTCTTTTACTACTCCTTATATTACCACACATCTGTATAACCCTAAAACAAATACAGTGTTGCCTACTTTTGACCCTTACATAAAGGCATGCATTCTGATTGCATTTTTGTGACTTCTATTTCTTTTGCTCAAGTTAAATTTTTTAGATTCCTACAGGTGGATGCTAGAGTAAAATTAATTTTCAATACTGTATAGAATCTAAATGTACGAAAACATTTTATTTGTCCATTTTATATTATGTTTCATTTGTTAGCACTAAGAAAAATTTCAATTTCACTGAGCGTTTTCAAATTTAAAGTGAATCATAATACATTATATTGAGAATTCCCAATTTTTTCTAAACCTCACAATTAGAGATTTAAACTAGAAATATATTTTTGTAAATCTGGTGGACATAAAATGGTATCTCATTTTGGTTATAATTTGTATGTTTTTGATTACTAATGAGGTTAGGTATCTTCTTTAATGTGCATTGGTCATTCATGATCATACTCCTTGAATAATTTGTCCATTTCTAAAAGCTGATGGTTGCATTTCTTCTCCTGTAAGTCTTCTAGCTCTAGAAAATTGTAATATGTGTTTTCAATATATTTTTTCAGTCCATGCTTTCAGGTCATTACTGAAATCTGGGGTTTCTTTTATATTGCCACAAGCTAAGCTATGATTTTAAGTAAGATTTTTCTCTTCCTTTTTTTCTTTCTCTTTTAAAAAATATTTTTATCATTATTTTGGTGTCTATAAGTAAAGTTTCTATAGACATCTAGTCTGCCCTATTACCAGAACTAAAAGCCCTAGAAGCATTTATCATATCATTTCAAGTCAAAGAACTCTACATCTAACACAGTGGCTGATGATATGATTGTTAATTTCACATTCTTCATCTGGCAAACTGAATGTCTTGGCTCCATTAAAACCTCATATGTAGAATATAGAAAAAATGGTATAGATTAACTTATTTGCAAAGCAGAAGTAGAGACACAGATGTAGAGAACAAACGTATAGATACCAAGGGGGGAAGAGGGGATGGGATGGATTGGGAGATTGGGATTGACATATATACACTACTATGTATAAACTAGATAACTAATGAGAACAGACTGTATTGCACAGGGAACTCTCTACTCAATGCTCTGGGGTGACCTAAATGGGAAGGAATCCAAGGAAGCGGGGATGTATGTATACGTGTGGCTGATTCACTTTGCTGTACAACAGAAACTAACACAACATTGTAAAGCAACGATACTCCAATTTAAAAAATAATAAAGAAAGAAATAAATAACTTCATATGAGGCCAGCTTTCCAATGTTACTGTGAAGTGGATCAAAATGAATGTAGCTTTGGCAAGACAATGTTGTTTCTCCATGCTTTGGCAAATAATTTTGAAATGTTAAAAAGATTGATTTGTTCTGTCCCTGAATTCTCTGACAAATATATGTATGTATAAGCTTTTATACTATTCCAGCCATTTGTAAAATTTTTCTAAAGTAGTACATTTTAACATGATAGGGTACCCTCCTGGATGTTTTATACTATTTTAGAGAAGTTGCCAGAGAGGTCAATCAAATACACTCAACCTTACAGGACGAATACTTAGCATGATGTGTAAAGTAGCAGTGGCTTCTCCTATGTAAAATTCTATTTAATTGTGCACATAAGTGAAGAAAATCAATCCAGGTATGCTTTCAGATTGTAACTGAGTTTTTTATGAAACAAGATACTTTTACATTTTGACAAAGAAGTTATTTTTTTCTGATGATAGGGAGAAAAGATTTTAAATAAGTAAATATATTTTTCTTTATTTGAAACTGTGGTTAAATCCATGTTAAAAATTTTAAAATTACACTATTCTTACTTTATCAAAAATAGATTAAAATATTATAATGCAGCTATTTTTACAAGAAAGACAATATGGAAAATATTGTCCAGAGCTTTATCTAGAAGTGATAGCTTATATTTCATTTCTATCTCCCTTTAACGATGCATCCTTATTCCTGTGTCCAACTATTTAATTGAGATGGGTATAGTCTTACTCCCTCAATGTCCTGGTTTTAAAATATAAAATATGAGTTTTTACTTTTACTAGTATTTTGATAAATGTTATCAGATAAGGTATATGTTTCTGTATAGGCTTTGCTTTACCTCTTGTGATATGATCAAAGTTTGACAAAATAGTTTACTTTGTTCTAAAAATGACATTTACTTTGCTCTAAAGAAAGTTGATAAAACAAAATATATTACTCTTTGTAGCACAGACCTTTATTTATTTGATGGAAAAGGGGTTTTTTAAATCTGATAACTAGGGATAAAAAAGAAAAGCATTCAATTCCAATACAGAAAAGGAAAGAGTTCTACTACAGGAAGTCAAAGAAGACTTTGTAGAAAATGTGTTATTTGATTTTTTAAAAAAATCATTCTCTAAATAGACGCTTCAGATTCACAAAGATGTGAGTAAATGAGTCTTAAGCAAGCATTTAGTTTAGTAAGTGCATGGTGAGTACATAGTAGGCTAGATTTAAATAATCAGTTGTCTGTGCACCTATATATATGAGCAGACACAAGTATAAATGTGTAAAGTATAAATGTATCTTTGAGAATCTTATTGGAGTCTTCAATAAGAATTAATCTTATTAATTAATAATTAATTAATTAAAATTACATATATAATAATCATAATTCATCTTCAGTAATCTTACCAAAAGGCAAAAATTAAAGAAATTGACTATTTGCATCCATCTGCACATATAATCTTGCAGCTTTTCTAAGAATTCATAGTCTCCCATGAAACCCATCAAACTTGGAGATGGAGTTTAACCATCTCTGCTCCAGCAATAAACAATTTTGTTTTCGAAACAAGAAGTACTGTCAAAATGAGGAGGAACAATATCAAATGTTTTAGATGTAGATATTTTAGAAAATACTACCTTGGTAGAAACACTTTTGGATCTGTCTGGGGAAGAATGGAAAAAAGGCAGACTAGAGAGGAAATATCTTCATATAAACATTTAAAATCTATATTTTATAACTGTATCTATATTTTACTTGATTATTGGAGTAAAACACAGGAATATAGACTATCAAATAAAAATGAATAAAAATTAACACAGATATTGTCACTTATACATAACTTATTGGAAAATTTTGTATATATTTTTATATTCCTGTACCTTTGTGTGTGTTTGAAATAAGTATCTTAGTGTATATTTACTTTATAAAATTAGGATTATGTGCTATATTTATATGAATTATTTTGAACTCTGCATATCTTTATTATTTACCAAATTATTTTTGTTTTCTGCTAAGGAAAATTCATGTTTGCCTGTGGACTCCTCTAGCTTTGTACTTAGTGGTGAAAAGTAGACCACTTTCCCCTTAATATTAATTAGCACAAGGCAAGGACATTCATTCTCATTTCTTTATTCACTATTGTAGTAGAAGTCCTAACCATTAAATAAGGCTATTAAAAAACCCTTATAGCTCAGAAAGTAGTACAACCATTTTCAGATGATATGATTGCTTACATGGGAAATCCTAAGGAATCTATAAAAACAATCTCCTAAAATTAATAACTACACTAACAAGGATATAGAATACAAATCAATAAAAAAATCAATTATTTTTTATACTAAAGAAAATTCATTTTATATCAATGTCAAAGGCCAATAAAATATGCAGGAAAAACTTAACAAAAATATGTGCAAGGTGCCGAGACTTTCATATTAAAAATTAGAAAGCATAGATAAGAGAAATTCACAAAGACCTAAATAAATGGAGAGATATGCCTTGTTCAGGAACTGGAAGATTCAATATTGTTGTGACCTTAATTTTTCACAAATTGATGTATAAATGCAACACAATCTCTGCTCCCCCAAAGGAAAAAAAAATATACTAGCAGGATTTTTGGTAGAATCTGACAAGTTTATTCTAAAAATTGTATGACAATGGAAACGAGGGAAGAATGGAAAAAAGGTTTACAATTAAACAAGAAGCAAAGGATAAACACAGTTTGAAAACCAGTTTGTCATTTCTTTAAATATTTATTTATCCAGTCAACCCATTCCTAATGTTTATTCTGACAATCTTTTTATAGGATCTTGAACTTTTCAGAGGTAGCATGGTTCTAGACAGGACTCACTCAGTTTGGGACCTGGGAGAGATTTTGCTATCCATTTTCTGGAAATGAGGTAGTAATCTCTTATAACTAGTTACTAAAGGCCCACTATATTACCCTTTTCTTACTGGGAATTTCATAAATGTCTTCTTTTTGGGACTGTGTTAATGAAGAAAAGCCAGGCAGCTCTCTGACTGAAAATAGAACCTTTGGAGTTAGAATAATATGAGTTTAAATTTCAGTCTTGGAGAAATTATTTAACATCTAAAACATAATTTTATCATCTGTAATGTGTATTGTAATTTCCATTTTACAGGGATTAGAATAATACCTTGAAGACATAACGTACAATAAAGGTTTCCTTTTGTTTTCCCTCAAAGAATCAGCTATTTTTGTGACTGAAAAGACAGACAACGTCATTTTTGTCTGCAGTTTCGTGGAAGCACAAATTTAATTTCTCAAGTTGGCAACTATCAGTCTCTCTGCTGAATCTACTTGATACATAATTGGAAATATAAATAGATATTTAAATGTCCAGAAAGATGACTTAATTTTAAAATACGTTTGAAAGAAATGAGCAAAGGGGGAGAAAACATTTAGAAGGGACTATGTAGTTGCTAAAATAACATTTTATTTTAAAATCCCTGGTGGGTTTTAAATACGCCTTTGGTAATGATTAACTTAGACAATTTTGAGGTTACCTATGTAGAAACATCACACTAAATTTATATTTTCTGAGGTAAAAATAAATTTTAGACTCTCTGTGGTATATATATGTATATCTCCTTGATATTTTAACATTATTCTCTAAAATGTTTATTACTGTAATTTAATATAAAACTCTTCTAAAATAAGAATAGGAAACCAATTAATATTTCAGTTAGTTATACAGGTAGAAATGAAAGAAGAAAATTGGCAATCTGTTGTTTTTTTTCTCTTTTCCTTACGGAAACATGACTTTAGAGTCTAGGAAAATTTTCTTTGTTCCAAACAACTTATTACTAATAATCTGTTATAAAGTTGAATACTGTGATTATTTTGGTATTGAATTTGGGGGTGGAAATATTATTATATATTTTACATATTACATCATAGTACACTACTTTTACTTAATATAACATACTAACTACATATCTCAGAATAATAAATATTTGATTAATACATACAATAACCAAGTGTTAACTAATATCTTCAATTTTCTCAGTACTTCAAAGTTTCCTTCCAAAGTAACCACAAGTGTTTGGGGGAATTATAAAGCATTTCACTTGTCAAATATATATTGACCTCTTATACAATCCATAGCATTGTGAAAGAACTTAGTTCTAAAGAAGCTTATAATCATAATCTTTTGTGACCACGCTTTGGTCAGAAAACGGTGGTGTCTTATTACTCAGTATTTCCTCAATATATATGACATCTAGCTTTCTTCACACTTTATTTAAAAAAATATTTCTATGTGTCGAGTAAAAGTACCATTTAGAATTTAAATGTGTTCACCAGAGCAGAGATGTAGAAGACAACTTATCTTTTTCATTATTTAAATATGCCTGATTATCAGATTTGGTATTTAATTTCAAAAAAAGATTAAATTTATATGCTGATATATTTTTCCTTGTGGTATCAATTAATTTTTTTCTCTCAGTTTCTCTAATGTAACATTAAATATTTTAAAAGATAGTCAAGGATGGTATAAAATAAATAAAAGTGAGATTAATACTCATAATAGAAAACACTTTTCTGTGGACAAAATATATATTTTCTTAGTGTTTCTCAGATTGTATCTATAGTTTCATCAAAATATTTATTTGGATAATTATGTTTCTCTGATACTCATCTACATACTGGAGACACGTGCAGGTGGAGAATACAAGTATGACTCCTGATTTCTGTCTCTGCTGTGTGAATGGAGGGCACAGGAATCAACAAGGAAATAAACACACCAGTTATTTCACATAGTGATAAATTATGAGGCAAGTAAAGCAGGAACACAGGATGGAAGTGAATAAGCATGCTAATGATATTGAATGAATGTGGAAAGTCTCTCTAAATAGATGGCATTTCAGGGTGGCACTGGGTTAATAAAGAATCATCAGCTAAGTCTGAAGTAGTTCAATTTAAATAGGACACAAGTATAAATCCTGAAGTGAGAGTATTCAAATTGCTCTGGGAAGAATTAGAGTGTTTCAAGCTCTAAAATGGTAGAAACTTGCACAATTTTTGAAAAGCCCATGCTGTTGTTAAATGGGGCAAAAGTGAAGGTTAGGTCATATGTAAGTGATGCATGTAAGCTTGGGTGAAGATGGTAACATGAAGAAGAGTGAAGTGAAACTATTCAGAAAATATTTTGATGATGGATGTAAGATTTGTTGATAAAGTAAAAGTAGAGAAAAGACAAATACAGATATAAAATATTTAAACGGATGAAAACATTAACTTATCTTTCAAAATTCCCATTTGGTTTTCTGAATATTTAGTGAATTCTTAGTATTTCTTAAAATGAATAGAACATCAGGTTTTAAGGTTTCAATTGAAAAACCTAACTTCTAACTAATTATTGGAGTCAGACCGAAAGAGGCATTTTTAATCTCTTAGGCTAGTCTTGGGAATCAAAGCGTACTTAGCTCTAATCCGATTGCTGACATTGACCCCCTTTTCTGCCTTTGGAAAATTATTTAATCCTCCTGCTAATATTTGCTGTTTGTAGAATGAAGATAACACGGTATTGTTATATTAAGCAGGAATGCTATCATATAAAACAGAATAACGCTGACATATCAAACATATGGAATTTATTGTGAAACATTGTATATTATTTTATAACATGCTTAAGAAGTATTTCTAAAAAGTAAACAAAATAAACTAGGTTTCATAAAATATATGTTCAGTTATGAGTCATCAGTTAAAAACAAATATAAATATTCATACTAAAACACTAAAAATAAATTTTATTTATTTCAAAATAAAAACTATATTCCTTGAGAATTTTAGCACTTTTGATGTGATTATCTTGTAATATATGTAATAGCAGTCAACCTCTGAATCAACTGAATTAATGTATGATATTGTATTAATGAGAAACTTGACTTTCTATGGTTATAAATATTTTTTAAAAAATAACAAAAAGAAAGTAAGAACAAAAACACTTTCTCTGCTTTAAATAGAACCTAAACATTTGTTTTTTCAGAAGAGTCTCCACATATAAATATAGAATCTATAACAACCAAGTGACTAATGTTAGGGGTCATATGGTTTTCATAATCAGCATTTCACCACATATATACCCAAAGTCACTAATGACTACTTTTAGTAATCATACTGTCTCTGGAGCAAGAGGAAAAGTTTGTGAGGGAAGGAATTTATTTAATCATATCACATATTCCCAGGGTTAGTAAAAAGTGAGAAATAGGAAGATCTATAATTAATTTCAATATTAAGAGTGGTATAAATTGAGTAGACTATGAGGGAACTACAATTGGTCAGCAATTTTCTGTTGTTTCATTTTGTAGCCTCAACCTCATGGTGTTTGCATTTTCCATGTATATTTTATTGTAATAAAGTTGATATCAATCACACTGTCCATATGACATGGAGATGTTAAGGGGAATGCCCTATCTTCTTAATAAAAGCAGTCAACCTATAGTGCCTATTCATGATTGCCTAGGCATCAAAGAAAGTGTTCTTTAAATACATAATTTTAATTTTCACAAAATTCACATGATAATCCTACAAGGGTAAGTCTTGTAATTACCCATTTTAGTAGCTGAGAAATTTGGGACCCTAATTTCAATGACTAATGTTACATAGTAAGTGAGTGGGTTAGTTATTAGTCAAACCCAGGACTTTCTACTTCCGAAAATACATTGTATATCTCCTTTGTACCATTGTGATGATGATATAACTGTAACACACTGCTATTTCAGAGTTAATTTTAATGCTTTTCTTAAAGTGTAAATATTGAATCAATCACCTTCTATTAAGAATTTGAGGGAGGGGGAAGGGTAAGCTGTGACAAAGCGAGAGAGAGGCATGGACATATATACACTACCAAACGTAAGGTAGATAGCTGGTGGGAAGCAGCCGCATAGCACAGGGAGATCTGCTCGGTGCTTTGTGACCGACTGGAGGGGTGGGATAGGGAGGGTGGGAGGGAGGGAGGCACAAGAGGGAAGGGATATGGGAACAGATGTATATGTATAACTGATTCACTTTGTTATAAAGCAGAAACTAATACACCATTGTGAAGCAGTTATACTCCAATAAAGTTGTAAAAAAAAAAGAATTTGTTTCATGATGATGTAATATATTCTTATAGGAAAGGACAAAAAATGAGTGTAAGGAATAGAATTTTATTCAGACTGTATAATTTTGGCAAATTGTTATTTTCATGAAACAATATACCATACAGAACGAGTAATTATGAATAATTAGATAATTTGATGTTAGCACATCATTATATTTTAGGTTATGTCATTAAACAAGTTTTGCTTTGAAAAACGTGATGGTAAGAATTTTGTTTCAGTTAGCTCTGATTATAAGGAAAGACACTAACTCTGGCTAATTTCAGAAGCCACAGAAAAGACCAAGAGAAGACTAGAGATTTCAGAGTAAAGCTGAATATTCAAGTCTCAGAATGGGAACAAGGACATGAAATCTAAGATGTGACCTAATTACCGAGAATTAATGGAAATGTCCTTGAACAGTTTGCAGGACAAATAGCATAACAACTTATTCTTACATTATTACTCATGAGTTAAATATCAAAAGGCAGAGTCTGAGGGACTAAGTTTGAATCCCATGTTCATGAACCAAGCAGAGAAATTAAATTTACTTCATTTAGCATCAATTGAAGAGCTAATTCTCCAAAGGAATACTCAAGAAGCAGAATAATGAGGACAAAAATGATAGGAGGTTATACAGGTAGAGAGGGAGGAAGGCATCAGGAGGCATGAAGGGAGAGAATTGCTCCACGCCATTAAACAAGGCTTTGGTTATATATTCAGTTGTTACTTGTGTGGCAGAAGCTCACAGATCAACCAGACCATTTTCTAACACTTTCAGCCCACACAATGCTCTGTATCATGCAGTGAGGTCAGTCTATTTGAGGCTTGGGAACTCTTTAACTCAGCAGGTTTGAGCCCTCTAACGCAGGCTCAATCTTTGTCGAGGTGTGCACTTTCACATGGGGTATCCAATATTCCATTATCAAGATTACATCCCCTAAATTTTTTTCACCCCATTTCAATACAAGAGACAGGGTTGTTTTTGAGGGGTGTGCTGACTGCAAGAATTTAGCTGGCTTTCTTTGGGTCATTTTGTCAGTCTCTGATGGTTGACCTTCATTAATATTGTAATTCCTTTCCAGAACAGGAAGATCCTTCAAACCTCTTCTAAGTTTTCAATGTCTCTTCTAAGTTTTCCCACTTAAACCTGACATAAAGGAAATCACTTCAAGAGGACTAAAGCTCCACTGTAGCAAGCAGAACTCACTCCAAACACTCCAAACAATTTATAGAACTTTTACTATCATCTCCAAATGGATCAAAGTTGGCCTGAAAGACTGCAGCACAGGTTAAGCCTTAAGACAGCCAGCCTTAATCTTAACTAATAAGCATTACACATCTGAACACTCTTATCTCCCAAGTAAATCAGTCAAAGTTCTAAGGCATGGCCTAGTTTCCATTATGCTCACACATTTCTTCCTTTCACGCTCAGTATTTGTAGTTATCTCAGTAACTATTGTCTGAAAGGGGATGAAACTTTGCTATAAGCAGAATAAGTTTTCATACGAATTGTTATGATGGGCAGGTCTAAGATAGAGTGTCAGATGTGTGAGGAGAGCTGACAACCAGACCAATGTTTAAGCAGCTGGCAACAAATTCTCTCAGTTGTTACTTATTTAGAAATATCTTTATGTCACCTTCATATTCAAGGGGTACTCTCAGGAATACAGAATTGTTTGATATTTATTTTTATTTTAGTGCTTTAAAGCTGTTTTTCAACTGACTTCTTGTCTTCATTGCTTCTGACGAGATGCCAGTCATCATGCATATTTTTGGGGTTTTTGTGTGTAATTTGTTTTATCATCTGAGCATTTTAAGATTTACTCTGTTTTTAGTTTTTTTTTTTTTTTTTTTTTTTTTGTAGTACGCGGGCCTCTCACTGTTGTGGCCTCTCCCACTGCGGAGCACAGGCTCCGGACGCGCAGGCTCAGCGGCCATGGCTCACGGGCCCAGCCGCTCAGCGGCATGTGGGATCTTCCCGGACCGGGGCACGAACCCGTGTCCCCTGCATCGGCAGGCGGACTCTCAACCACTGCGCCACCAGGGAAGCCCTGTTTTTAGTTTTGAGCAGTTTGACTATGTTGTGCTTAGGTATGGTTTTCTTTGTATGTATTTTGCTTGAAGTTCACTAAGCTTCTGCGATCAGTAAGCTTGTACTAATCAATTTGGAAAACTGTGCATCATTATTACTTCAAATACTTTTTTTCTTCTGCATTCTCTGTCATCTCCTTGTGGTATTCAAATTCCATGTATATTAGACAGGTTGATACTGCCCACTTAACAATGAGGCTCTTTTTTCTTTTTTGTCAAAATTTTTCTTTCTGGTCTTCAGCTCAATAATTTAATTTTATCTATCTTTAAGTTTAATGGCCTTATCTTCTATCATATACAATCTGCTAAGTCTATCCAGTGAATTTTTCATTTCATATATTGTAACTTTCATTTATAAAAATGTTAATTTTCTAAGTGTTTATTTTTCTACTGAGATTCCCAATCTATTCTTTCCTTATGACCGTATTTTCTTCTACATTAAAAAAAATATATTATAACTAGCTTAATGCATTTTATGCTAACTTCATTATCTGAGTCATTTAGGTTGTGTTTTTTGCCATTTTTTCCATTGACTGGGCTATAATTCATGTTTCTTTTCATGTATATTTATTATGTTTTATTTATTTCTATTTTATTTTATTATTTTATACTAGACACTGAATATGATGTCATAAAGACGTTGATACTATCATTGTCCTTGAAGAGACAATTTGACTATTTGACTATGTCCTGGAATCATATGTGATATGAAATGTTAATTACTGTACAAGGACTGAAAACAATATCTCTATTTTATTATATGTGAATTTTTATTAATTTAAACATATGCACAATTATTTTCTAGACTACTGCAGCTCTTCAGTAGTTAATGGGGTAGGGGGTATTTAAGCATATTAATCTATTTAAATGACATAGCAATTTTTATACAATTTCTGGAGTACCTACCTGCCCCCCCCCCAGGAATATATTTCAAGTTGTCTGCTCATAATAATAGATTTGGTTAAAACTTGGAAATACTTTTACTAGATCTCACACTAATTATCTGATAGGACACACTGGGTTTGTTCCACTGATTATATGCAATTAGTTCTTTATTTGATAATTAACATAGTTTTAGAAGGAACATTTGTATTGTTCAGCTATTCACTTATAAATTGAAATACTAGTTAAATGCTAGGTCCCTTAAGACCAAAAAGGAAACTTAAAATAAAACCAGAGCCCAGGGTTTCAGGGCCTAATTCTCAGCACAAGATGGGAATGACATTTTCTTTCCTCTTTCTCCATTATAACTGGAATAATAAAATACTGAGGAATGTCTAAGAAGCTTCAGATTTTACTTTTGCTTCTTCTTTGTATACTCTTTTTTCATCCAAATCACATGTGCACTAAGGCTTATTGCCTTGCTATAAAAGGGCAAAGACAAATAAAAAACCTAAACAAACTTTATATAGGTTGTCCTTACTTTGCATGGTAGTGGCAGAATATAAACATGACTATGCAAGCTGAAACCATACAAAGCTAGATTAATAGTCACCAGAGAAAAATTATGATTGTTCAACAACCTTTAAAAAATTTCTCAAAATATTAAAAACTCTTTTGTCAGTTATGCATTTACAGTGAAATTTTAAAAAAAAACAGTAAAGCTAATTATTATTTAATACTGAGGTGTCTTTTTTCTTGACACCACTTCTGACACCACATTGTGTGGGTTTTTCATACTAACTCTCGATTCTGTGACAACAATGGGATATCCAACAACTGCATTCAATTCTGACAATATCTGAAGTTAGCACAGACTCCACAGGGTACGGATTCAGTCCCAAAAAACTGCCCCACTTCAGACTGCAACGGTAAGTCCCAGGGACCATCCGTATTTTGACTGACCGGCTATAAATTCAGCTGTTCCCACAACTCCCTCCTCAGGCTCAATAATTTGCTAGAATGACTCAGAGAACTCAGGAAACACTTTACTTCTGTTTACCATTTTATTGTAAAGGATACAACTCAGGAACAGCTAATTGAAGAGCTGCATAGGATGAGGTACAGGGATAGTACTTTGATGTGTCCACCAATCCAGAAGCTTTCTGAATTTCAGTCAGTCCAGAGTGTTTATAGACTTGAATCTCCAGTCCCCTTCCCTCTTCCCCCTCCTGGAGGTTGATGGGTGGGGCTTACATTTCCATCCCTCTAATATGGCAAAAGTGATATTTAGTACACAAGAGAAAGAGATAGATCTAGCCACATAGGTTGGGTATTCCCTTTGGAAGACCTAAAATGAGTATATATTGAAACTTAGGTATCTTCCTATCTTCTCAGGAAACTATTCCTAAGGTGTAATGCAATGAGGTACCAATGGTTAGAAGTATCTAAGAGATTTCTCTTCACTCATTTACTTGACTTTTTTTTTTTTTTTTTTTTGCGATACGCGGGCCTCTCACTGTTGTGGCCTCTCCCGTTGCAGAGCACAGGCTCCGGATGTGCAGGCTCAGCAGCCATGGCTCACGGGCCTAGCCACTCCATGGCATGTGGGATCTTCCTCGACCGGGGCATGAACCCGTGTCCCCTGCATCGGCAGGCGGACTCTCAACCACTGCGCCACCAGGGAAGCCCTACTTGACTATTTTATAAGCTTGGTTTTTTTGTTTAGTTAAGTTAGTTTGCATGAAATGTATGTGATATTTAAAAACATAATTCACAACATTAATGTAAAAAAGGAGAAAAATCATACGAGCATAGCAATAGATGAAATAGATGAAATATAATATTAAAATCAACATCAATTTATGATTAAAGCTCCTAGAAAGACATGAATAGAAACGATACCTCTCAATTGCATAAATGATCTCTACAGCAAAACAAATATCAAGATATTGAAAGCTTTATTAGGAATGAGAAAGGGATACTCACTATATCCATGATGTCCTGGAGACATTAGTCAGAATAATCAAGTGTTAAAAATGATTAAAGAAAATAATTTAGGTGATACAAACAAACTTTAACACTTCTTGACATGGACAATGTTCTTTTGGAGAACTGCAAAGTGGGGTGGAAGGCAGGAAGCTTTTGTAGGATAAAGGTTAAAGAACAAGGAAGAAGTGAGAGAGTGGCATGTACATACATACACTACCAAATGTGAAACCGATAGCTAGTGGGAAGCAGCCACATAGCACAGGGAGATCAGCTCCGGGCTTTGTAACCACCTAGAGGGGTGGGATAGGGAGGGTGGGAGGGAGGGAGACACAAGAGGGAAGAGATATGGGGATATATGTATATGTATAGCTGATTCACTTTGTTATAAAGCAGAAACTAACACACCATTGTAGAGCAATTATACTCCAATAAAGATGTTAAAAAAAAAAAGATTTTCAGCTAAAAAAAAAAAACAAAGAAGAGACAAATAGAAAATATCTGATTGTCTGGGGCCAAATAGTCAATCTGGTTTGGATGAGAAAGCACAGAGTTGACCTGGTGTTTGGGGTTGGGCTGACTGGATAGACTACATTTCTGGTCAAGGGAAGCATTTACAGGAACATAAAAGTTATCTAACTTTCAGTTTGCTGACTAAAATTACATGATTCCTATGTTATCGATTTAAAGCTGTTTGTCTTTCAAATGTTTTTCTTTCCCTCTGGGTATGTAGTTTCACTTAGGTTAGAGAAGAAAACCTAAAAACAAGGTTTCTATGAGGCTATTTTTGGCAGTATTGAACGACCCCATGGTTGGAAGGTTTACTGTAAGAGGGTGGAAAAGATGCCATCCCTCCCAAGACCCAGAGACACTCTCAAAGATACCCAAAAGAAAGAAGGACTTAGACGACTCCACTAAGAGCTGGCAACAGATAGTAAGACCCTAGCCACAAACAGAATACAGCCCACTTTTCTGTCTGACCATATTTTTGGGCCCCCAACCTGAGGGCTGAGCTACCTGTGTACACAAGAACCAACAACCTGAGTGCCCCATGCAAGCGGAAAGCCAAGGCAAGTTCTCAGGACATAAAAGGAGACAAACAAGAAGGCAATAGCTGTCCTTGGGAAAGTAATTTATGGATTGATAACCAATAGGCAGCCCAAAACCAGATTCACAAGAGTCTGGATTTGGAATGCAATGAACAAATGAAATTTTACCTTCCTTTCTTGACCAGGCACTGCAGCGATCCAGGAGAGCTGATTCTATTAAAAATTCTCATCCTTTACTGGCTTCTGCCAGTATTCCCAGGATCCCATCTGCAGGTTCTGGAGCGAGTAGGTTTAAAGAAAAGAGTGTAGCTCCAGTATCTTTCAGAATTTGGCAAAGTTTTCCATTAATTTTAATTTTAGTTTCCCCTAGGCTGTTTAAGGGAATAACTGGCAGTTTATTGAAGAGTTCCTTGGGATCTCATCTACCCTGGGAGCGGCCCATATGGGGATCTCCAGAAAGGGTAGATACAGGGGCATTCAAGTTGGTGTGGAAGAACTTGCACAAAATCTTCAAGGACAATCTTTTTCTAGTGTCTCAGTTGATTGCAAATGAGACACCATTTTCCGGACCAGTATTTTGATGAAGGACACCTAAGAAAGTGCAGTGGGGGAGGCCCAGGTGTTGCTTTAGGTTTCTGGCCTTGGAGCTACTGCAGTTGTAAGACCACTAACTTGGTGAACTTTTGTTTATGGTCTTGTGGTCTCTTCAGAGTCGAAAGGCAATTCAGATAAAGAATCAGTAGAATGAGTATTCAAGTAAAAGAGGATACAGGTGGTGTAGTAAGCATCAAGTCAGTCTTATAATCTTTTGGTTTAGGTATCTTTTATATCTTTAATGTTTATTAGCTTTTTGTAAGGAATCTTTCAAAGAAGCTATTTGGAATCTTGAAGCCATTTGAAGACTCCTGCATGCCAATTAGAATAGGTATCCCATTTGTTTGTTTGATTTGGGAACTCCTGCTTTCAAGTAAACTTCTCAAATGAATGATTTCATCTAATTGGAACATTCCCATAATGGCCACTATAATTCTAGATTGTCTTAGTAAGATTTTACCATATTTGTAGATACCTACAGCTTCCAGGACTACAGTTCTTAGACATAAAATAAGCAAGTGCACACTCAATTCTTTGAAACTGTCTTTAATTGAACCTTGGGTCTCTCAGAACCAAATTAAGGGTGTGACACTGGCTTGGGGATTTCATGGTGTTTTACAGTGTACTTCATTATACAGAAATGTTCTTGAGATTTGCTGGTGACCAAGTATCAACCGAACCTATTCCGTGACCAACGTATCCTAGCACAAGAGTCTCTCAGTCAGGTGGAGAGCACACTACCAACTGTGCCCACCAATTCTGTGGCTTTGGCTTCCAAGATTCCCATTAGAATAGATCTATTGCTCCTTTCACTTGAAGATTTCTTTATAGCGACAGAAGCCCTAATGTATTTTAACTGTCTGACTTGTGACTATTTAGATTTTAATTTTGATGGTCAAAATAGTGAGAATCTCTTGTCTTATTTTCCCAAATTTCCCAGCTGTTTATGCTGTGGATTTACCTCGAAGCTTTGTGAGTCCCCTAATGGCTGCCACCCAGCCGACTCCAATAAAACTACCCCAGAACCTTTCTGGAAAAAATATCTATATCTGTATCTCTCTATATATAGATATATATGTTTTTAAAATAAAGTTTTGAATCACAGAGTTGCATGAAAGGAAGCAGAACTCAAATCCAAGAGTGACTTACCCAAGGTCCTCAGTAAGGTCTAGAGGATCAGTGAACTCAAAGGGTTCCGTGGCACCTGGCCTGTGTGTCTTATCTTGCAAGCCACTGGCACTCAGCTGCAGATCCCATTTCTTATCTCCAAAAACTGTTAAAAATGATTAAAGTAAACAGTTTAGGTGATACAAACAAATTTTACTTAACACATCATGAAGTGGACAGTCTCCTTTGGAAGCACTGCAAAATGGGATGGAAGGCACGAAGTTATTATAGGATAAAGGCTAAAGAAAAATGAAGAGACAAATAGAAAATATCTGATTGGCTGGGGCCACACAGTCAGCCTTGCTCAGGTGAGAAGGCCCAGAGTTGGCTTGGTGTTTGGGGATGGGCTGACTGGATATACTGTGTTTCTGGTCAAGGAAAGCATTTATAGGAACATAAATGTTATCTAAGTTTTGTTTTGCTGATGTGGTACCCAAGGCAGGAGCAGCTCAGTCTTGGGCCTAGAAAGTTATTTCAACAAAGGCAAGGAAACGAAATTAAAATTATGCGTGTTGGGGTCAGGAAATAAAAAGGGTCAATATTGCAGGCAATAATATTGTGTACATCGGGAATTCAAAATAATTTCCAAACTACTCCAGCAGCAGAAAAAAAAATTATTTAACATATTCTCACAATAGGGTAAAATCAAATAGATAGACTAATATAATTAAGGATGTGGAAGATATCTACACCAAAATTTCTAAACATTGAGATAAATTGAAAAGGAAAACTAATTTAATAAAGAATATTTAATGGCCATGTGTTGGAAGTCTCATTTTATATATATATATATATATATATATATATATATATATATATATACACAAACTCTCCCCAAATTGATCTATACTTTAATGCAATTCTAGTAAAAATCCAGGAGCTATATTGTGGAAAAATAACACATTTGTACTAAAATTGATATAAAAAATACAAAATGGAAAGAAGAACCAAAAATAACTACATCAACACAACTGGAGAAATTATACTTTAATATATCAAGATATATGATTAAGTTACAGTAATTTGCTAAGTGTATTTTTGGTGCAAAGATAGGCACGTAGAATAATGGGTCACTCAGAGAGTTGAAAAATATACCTGACCGTATATGGTCACTTGATTTTTGTCAGAGGTGACACTGCAGCACAGTAGTAAAGTGAATCTTTCTAAGGAACCAGCAAAACTTTTTCTATGAGGTGCCAAATAATAAACATTTTAGGCTTTGCACACCACACCATCTCTATTACAATTCAATTCCATCTGAAAATATCAGAAGACAAGATGTCCACAAAAGAGCATGGCTATACGCTAATAAAACTGTATTAATGAATAAAGAAATTGTCATACAATTTTCATGTGGCAAAATATTACCTTGTTTTTTACTTTTTCCAATAATTTAAAAATGCAAAATTTTTCTTAGCTCATAGGTCATACAAAAAGAGATCTGGCTTGTTGACCACATCTTTTTGACTGCTGGTGTTTTCATTAACTTGTGCATGGTTAATTAAATATTGACATGAGAACATAATATGCCATGACCCTTAGTTGACACCATACACAAAAAATCAATTTCAGTAGGATTGTAGGCCTAAATATAAGACATAAAGGGATACAGATTCTCTAACTTAAGACAGTTCAATATTCTCAGTAACTTGAGGTAAGCACATCTCTTCTTACAATGTCATTTTGGAAACCATAATCTTGGCACTAAGAATATTATTTTTATAGAGTTGGTGATTATTTTCAGGTCTTTTCAATGAAATTTTTTTTTGTTTGTTTTTTTCTTTTCTTTTTTAAGACAAAACTAATCATAAAGTTTATGATATCACTTCAATGATATTGATGACTAGAGTCTTTTACTTAACCTTATCAATCAAGATAACAAAAATTTAATAATTAAAATGACTTATGAAATTCTCAGTGTGTATACAGGCTCTTTGTGTATTTATTTCTCCTGGGTAATAATACACAAGAATAATCAAGGTCAGAGAAGGGGGCAGAGGATGAAAAGATTGCTCTGCCTAATGGGTTTATTTTCCAGATTCATAATGGTAAATCTGAAAGGTCAAGTGCATTATGAAGGAAATAATATAAGGTATAAGGGACAGGGGGGAATCTATGGCATGAATGCCTACAAGAGTATCATATAAATCCCCCCATCTGAATATTGAATGGAACAGCTATAAAGAAGCTGTGCATTTTGGGAAGTCACCACATGGCTTCAGCTAAAGTGAGGTGGTCAAAGCTCAGGTGGGTTATTCTATAGAAAGCAGCTTGAGATCCTGAAATTCAGAGGGGTGAACCAAAACAAATTCATGGATGAGCATCACGGCTCACCCTAGTAAAATGGCAAAATAATAAGTCTGAAGGCCTGGGCAGAAATGGCTCATAAGGATAATGAGTATTTTGTTGACTTAGCTTTATGTGTATGTATTATAGTCATGCTTATATGTTTATGGCTTAACTTTATGTTTATGAGTGTGCCCAAAACTGCCTGAAATAAGTAAGGGTAAAACAGCATCTTTGAAGTCAGAACCTGAAACATGTCATAAAATATAGATGAACCTCTTTATTAGCAGATTCCATATTTACAAATCTGCCCACTTGTTAAAAATGTCTTGGTAACCCCAAAATCAGTTCTTACTGCACTTTCACAGTTGTTCACAGAAATGCTCAGTATTGAAAAATTTGAGTCACCTGTTCCCAGGTGAGGTGGAACAAGGTGGAACTCTGTCTTTTGTTTCAGTTCTCACATTGTACACAAGTGTCCCTTTGGTGCTCGATTAAATGACACATTTTTACGTTTTTGTGCTTCTTTTTAAATGATTTCACTTTTTGTTTTTTGTTGTTGTTGTTTTTTTTTTTTTTTTTGCGGTACGCGGGCCTCCACTGTTGTGGCCTCTCCCGTTGAGGAGCACAGGCTCCGGAAGTGCAGGCTCAGCGGCCATGGCTCACAGGCCCAGCCACTCTGCGGCATGTGGGATCTTCCCGGACCGGGGCACGAACCCACGTCCCCTGCATCAGCAGGCAGACTCTCAACCACTGCGCCACCAGGGAAGCCCGATTTCACTTTTTAAAATGGTCCCCAAGCATAGTGCTGAAGTGCTGTCTAGAGTTCCTAAGAAGGCTGTGATGTGCCTTACAGAGAAGATAGATGTCTATAATAAGTTTTGTTCAGACATGAGTTATAGAGCTGTTGGAAGTTAATTCAAAGTTAATGAATAAAAATATTTATTAAATAAGGTGTTTGTAAAGAGAAACATACATAAAACCAGGTTATGTACTGATCTTTGATAAAATGCTGTGACCTGAGGCTCACAGGAACCTCCCCCCGGTATTTCCTGTATGAGAATTGTTTCAGTATTCACTAAGTCAGTGTTATGGCACTATTACAGAAGGTAACTACTACCAAAAATGAGAATTGACTACAGCTGCCTAACCAACAACAGCTTATATCATTCCTACTAGTGTATCTATAGATATTTCATTTTTTTCATTTTTAATTACAGGCATACCTCAGAGATATTGCAGGTTTGGTTCTAGACCATCACAATAAAGCGAGTCACAGATTTTTGTTGTTGTTGTTGGTTTCCCAGTGCATATAAAACTGTGTTTACACTATAGAAGTCTATCAACTGTACAATACTGTTATATCTAAAAAGACAATATACATACCTTGACTAAAAAATAATGTTGTTGGAAAAATAGACTTCCTTTACACAAGGTTACCACAAACCTTCAATTTGTAAAAAACACGATATCTGAATAAAGTGAAACACAACAAAACAAGGTATGCCTGTATTTAATCTATGATTTTGCTACGATTCACTATCACTTTTTGTTACAACCAGTATAATTAATTTACTGATTATCACTGCTGGGCTGTTTCCTGAATTTTATAAAATAATGAGAATTATATTTCTCCCCTAACTTTTATATTAAATTAGGGTTTAATTAGGAAAGAAACTGAAAATTGAGTGTGTAATAGCATTCTGATAGGATAACTAAATATTTATTTTTTCCATTTTTTTAACTTCTTTTTACATGTAGAAAATTAGCAAATTGATACTAGAGATGAAATTCAATAACATTTTAATTCTTTCATTTTTTAAAATATTATTATTAAATATAATTATCTTAAAGTCCCTCTGAAATTACAGTTTGCAAATAGATACAGAATAGGCCTCAGAGAATTTATGCTTTTACCAAGGTCACAGAGCAGCACAAATAGATTAAAGAACCCTGATTTCAGGTCTTTTTCATGATTTTTTTTCCTCTTTCTGAACAGAACAAGGTTTATTTTCCTCCTACTTTATAGGATATATGGACAACAAACTAATTATAATAATAACTGCAATATATAGCACTTATCTTGTTGCAGGCACTAATTTAAGTTGCAAATATTAACTAATATCATGCTTTTAAAACCCTATCATTAAATGCTTTTGCCAGAGAAGTTAAACATCTCATCCAGAGTCACGGGGCTGTTAGCAGCAGAACAAGGGAGTGAACGGGACTCCTGTGTCCACATCCTTCCTCAGCAGGCCTACGGCAAGGGCTTTTTGGTTATTTGGTTTTTTCTTTAGGACCCATAAATTTAATATTTATATTTTATCTCTAAACCTATTTCATTGGGCCTTTGCACACTTCTGAAGTAACTGATATTTTTTCATTTTTTTCTGTGAAAACAGTAACAGTTTGAAAAAGTATTTTTTTAAATTTAATTTTGTTGGTTTTTTTGGGAAACTTTACCAAAACAACCTGTATTGACAGTCACAGGCCACTAGAGCGCGCTCTGAGGGTAAAAAGGAGGTCGCGGCCGCCTGCCCCACTTGCATAGCCTGGGCCCCGGCGGAAAGAGAGAACAGCTGAGGGGACTCTGTTGCTTCACAAACTGGCCTCCAGGGCAGCGAGAGGCCTAAAAACGAGGCAGCCCACTGCAGGTTGGTAGGTGGCAGCTTAAATCAGCAAAGGAACTTACCAGACTTGTCTTCAGCGGCTGCAAGACTAGCAGCTGTCCTCCCCTGCCCGCCAGCATCTCAGCGTATATAGAGGCCTTAACGGGGTTCAATCACCTCTACCACACACTGCTCTCTCTAGGATTAGACCCTGAACAGGCCCTGGCTATGGGAATAGTGGGCGGAACGCACATTGCAAGGACAGGGAGGCAGTGAGGAGCCTTCCACAGCCCCGGCCAGTTCCTTGGGGGACCTGCGGTCACGTCCCGCCATGACCTCCTCCGGCAATTCCCACGCTGCTGAGACCAGCAGCGCAGCCTTCACGCAGACCCGGGGGATTGTGGGGCCTGAAGGGCGGGAGCGGAGCTGACCCGGGCCCCGCCCCGCAGCGCTGCAAGCCCGGGTGAGCCCAGGGCAAGAGACCACTACCGCGTGAGGGGCGCTCAGCGCTCTTTTGTAGGCAGGGCCGCGGAGGTTCCCAGCTGCCTCTCTCCGCACCAGAGACAGTGAAAGAAACATGCTGCCACGAAGAACAAGGACGCTTTTTAGAGGGACTTGCTGGCGGCGGGGGGTGGGCAGAGGAGGCCGTGCTGGCAGGCCCCTCCCGGCCTTGGCTCCATCGGCTGCTTTTCCTCCGCTGTCCGTCAGGTCTCAGGCCTGAGGCAATGGCCTCCATCAGGTGTCAGGTTCTCCGTTCCCTCTTGAGGATGCTGCGCCGTTCCTGAGCTCTCAAGGAATTTGAGGTAAGCAAGCCGCTGTCATTAACCTCTTTGAAATTTCAGACAAAGACAGAAATCTGGACAAATTGGGAATTTGTTAATAGCTTACCAAAAAAAAAAAAAAAGCATGGGTTCAAGATAAAATATACTGAGGTTGGAATTCCAGCTGACAGACTTGGTGCTGCCATACATTAAATTTATACTTTGATGTCTTGGTTGCCTTTCCCTGAACAGAGGATAGCACATATTAACCTCAAACATTTGTGGCAGGTTGGGGGTGGAGACGGGAGGAAATCACATAAAAAATTCTGGCCCATAAAAAAATTTTCAGTAAAACTAGCAGTTTTTATGCTTCTAAAAATTTGTTTTCCTGGGGTAGGTAAGTCAACCTACCCCAGAGATTCAGGCACGGAGAGAATCATGCTTTTTAAAAGCCTCTGTGATTTTGTGTGTCATTTAACACTTTAAATTGTTTGCTGTTTCTTTTCTCTATCCCCTTCCTAGTTCTAATTGCAGCGATTGAACTGTGTTATGATATGTTAAAAATGAATTTACATGTGTTTGTAGTGCCTTATAAGCATAAAATAATATTCTGTGTTTGCTAAATTATTCTGAATAACATCTCAAGAATACATTTCCCCATTCCATGTTTTGTGTTTTTAAAAGTAAACGAAAAGCCAGCAAGAAAAAAATTAAACGTTGCTTCAATTTAGTGCATATCAGGATAATTGAAACAAACAAGCCCATTTCATCAATTTTTACCTGGAAAAGTGTAGTGCATTGAAATAAAAATCAAACATGACTATTTACCTAGTGATATAAGGAGAGGTATATTATATTTTTATTAAATGCAAGTGTGCAAGTGAATTAGAAATACTATTATGTGTTATGCTCCTGAGAGTCCAGAAGAAATCAATAGAAACATTATGAAAATGTGAGTTAATTAAGATTATAAATTACCTCACTGCAAAATTGAGATTTCTTTTACTATAATTACTCCCTCAAGCAACCGGTTCTTTTCACTCCTATCTTGAAAGAGAATTTACATTTTACAATAAGCAAAGATGAGGAAAAATAATCCTTTATTAGAAGGGAATAAACAGGAAATTGTGGAGTGTGTGTGTGTGTGTGTGTTTAAAAGAGAAATACAGAGAGAAGGGTGGAAAGAGACAAAGACGGAGAGAAAGAGAGCTGGGGATGAACATATGAAGGAATTTTACCTTCTGGGCTATAATAAAAATGCATTGCTTTTAAGGTCTATATCCTCTTATCAAATGGGAAAATGCCATGGGTAAATATGCTGACAATCCCTTATACTAAAAAATATCAGAAATGTTGAATAAAATCAAATGGAATTCCTCTTTAAAATGTATATAATATACATATGTTAAATTACATGTATCATATATAGATACAAACTTGCTTTCACCACCTAAATGAACAAACAGAATATTCATATCTCAGAGGGTGCCCCACATGTGCAACTAGGTTCTCTCTAAAGTATCTTTCCAAGAGGTAAGCATAATCTTCACTTTTTAACATTATGTGCTAATTTTGCCTGGGTTTGAAATTTATGTAAATGTATCATACAGTATACGATTTTTTGTGTTGCTTTCTTCATTCAGTATTGTTTGTGAGATTTATTCATTACTGTTGCTGGTAGCTGAACCTCACTCATTTACATTGTTTCATAGTATTCCTATATGCTAGATTCTGGCCCAGGTGGCTTTATTATTTTTTGTTTTGAGGTGGCTTTATTATATAATACAATAGTAAATGCTTAGCTTTGAAGGGCTATTTAAATCAAGTTAATCACTCTCCTATATACTGACAATGAACAAGTGGACTTTGATTTAAAAACGCAATACCATTTACATTATCATCCCCCAAAATAAAGTACTTAGGTTTGAATCGGATCACTGCATATTACATCACCAAGGTAGGTTTTCTTTCCCTCTGATTTTCCCTGGGTTCAACATGTAGATAAGCCTCAACAGGATATTAAAAGACAAATAGAGAAACACATTAGATATGTATTCCCCTTCTTGCTCCCTGCATTACCGTCATTCTAGCAATGACTGTATTCTGCAGTTTCAGTTTATGTCAGATGGTCACTTTTCCTTGGAGCCGTGAAGTCTGGGTAACACCATTTTCTCCCCTTTCCCCTTCAGGACTATGGGTGTAATGGCTTCTTACTGTAGCTGACACCTGAGTGTTTCATCAAACCCTTGAGGTTCTTTAAACCTGTACACAGCTCCTTAAACTCTGCTTTCATTAAACTCTCAGGTGAATCCTTTAGGTTAATCATTCTGTGTGTCTGACAATTGTAATTGACACTCATTATAAAGTAGTTATTTGTACAGCCGTATTGGCATATAAGAAACTTGAAAATAAGGTAATTTTAGCCTGAATATTTTCCTTAAATGTAAGACTAAGTATGATTCACATGCCTTGTATATTTGTGTGTATTTATTATTTTGTTATTTTAGGCTATTTTAATTAAGAAAAATGCAAAATGTTGGGGTGTTTTTACTCCTGGAGAAAAACCGAGTATCTTTTAATTTTTACCGTTGATAATGTAGATGTAATTTTTGGAATACTAGAATAGAATCAGAAATGCCACAGCCATAAGGACAATATGAAGAATTGTTTTTATACAGGTTAAGTCGTTCCAAAAGGCTAAAACCTGTTAAATTACAGTTAGAGTATAATTTAACTCTAAATATCCATAGCTGAAGATTTTTCACAGTATTCTTTACTGTGCCCACTGAAAATGACTAAAATTGAGCTGCTATTTAAAATTTGTGAGAAATTCAGGTAAACATTTTGACCTTCAATAAGGGAATGGAAGAAAACTGATTTTATAAAGAATTAAATGAAAATTGCTTAGTAAAAGAAATAGCATCAAAAGGAAAATAGATAGGACATCTGCAGTTGATAAAAGCAGGCTATTTCTTTTTTTGCTCCATGAAGTAAATTGTAACATCATTATTTCTTCAAGCAGAGAAGTCTTCTTTTTTCAATATAATAGCTGTGAAATAATAGGAATGTATTTGAACATACAATAAAAAAAAGTCTCAAAAAAACCCCATCAAAATAATTTGAATAAAGTTTTCAGTGCCAATGAAGGTAATGAACAACTAATAAGATATTATTGAGTGTAAACTTTGTAAAATTCAGGTTTTTCACTTCAGTACTGTGAAGTCTACTGCCTCCTCACCTGCCACCAGACATGTAAATATTATTTTTACTGCAATTAGAGCACATTGATAATTTAGAGAAGAAATACAGATACTAAGAATAACCTTTATGATTAAGTATAATTAATATTAAGCAACTTAGCAAAATAAATATATAATTTACGAAAAGGCTTTCCAAACCAAGCTTCTATACTCTGTTCTGTGACACTGGGGCTGGGATGTTGCCTGAGATGGTTTCCTATGTGGTTATATCAATAGGGAGATGAGGGAGAAACTAGGTGTAAACAGATGAGAGAAAAGATTTGATTCTTCTTGTTTTGCTTATTTTTCCTGCCATTTGCCCTCCAGAAACATCTCTTTACCTCAGCTGCAGCGGCTGAATTCAATTTTCAGCCAAAACATAGTTAAAGGAATATAAAATTTGTAAATAAAACATTATTAAACAGGATCTAATACCTAATACCACATAAAAAGTCTTTAACCATGATAAGGTGGAATTTACTCCAGCAGTTCAAGGTCGTTTTACTGTTAGTAAATCCATTACTATTATACATCATAATAGTAGATTTAAAGAAAGACATCTTCAAAACCACAATGAGGTATATTTTACATTCATCAGGATACAAAAAACAAAAGCAAAAACAAAATTAAAAAGAACAGAAAAAGAAAATAAGTGTTGGTAATGTTGTTGAGATATTGAAATCTTTGCCATTGTTGGAGGGAATGTAAAATGCTGTAGCCACTGTGGAAAACAGGATGGCAATTTCTCAAAAAAGTAACCTAGAATTTCCATGTGATCCAGTAATTCTACTTCCATGTATGTTCCCCGAAGAAATAAAGTTAGAAACTTAAACAGATATTTGTACTCATAGTTTCATAACAGCTAAAAGTTGGAAGACACCAAGTGTCCATCAGTGGATTAATGACATTTAAAAAATGTGGTATATGCATACAGTGGAATATTATTCAGTCTTAGAAAAGGAAGGGAATTCAGACATATGCTACAACATGGATGAACTTTTGAGACATTATACTAAGTAAAATTAGCCTTTCATAAAGGGACAGATATTGTATAATCCCACTTATACACTCATATGAGGTATATAATGTAGTCAAATTCTAGAGACAGGAAGTATAATGATGGTTTTCAGGGTCTGGAAGGATAAGGGAATGGGATATTACTGTTTAGTAGGTACAGAGTTTCAGCTGGGGAAGATGAAGAACTTCTGGAGATGCATGGTGGTGGTGGTATCACAATAATGTGAATGTTTTTAATGCCACTGAATGTGCACTTAAAAATGGTTAAAATGGTAAATTGTATGTAATGTATATTTTACCACAATAAAAATCACCAAAAAAAAAGAGACAACTTATTTTTCTCATAGATACATAAAAAAGACTGTAAGCAAATTCAATAAACATTGTTTATAGTAACACTCAGGGAATAGTAATTGAAGGATTGTTTCTTAATAGGAAATATGTTCTTAAACATATTCCTCAAGCATAAATCTTGATTTTCGTTGAAACACAAGTGATATCTCCACTAAGATTAGGAATCAAAGTTTATGTGAGGGACATAGAAGGTGGTGTTCAGAGAGCTTGTGTTGGTAAATGTGTGAGTCTATAAAATTTATATGGAGGGCTGGAGAAGAGATACTGGTTTCTGTGTTAGTGGGGCTTGGTAGAGAAGAAGGTGCCTCTAATGAGCAGAAAATGAGAAGCAACTGTGAAGTGAGTTGAAAGGTTTTCAGAATGAAAATACAGAGAGAGAGAGAACACAGAGCCTAGGACACTTAGATTTATCCCCTTTTGAAGCCATGGATTCTTACCAGGCAATGTGGAAACTCGGACTTAATTTATTTTATATGCTTTCTTGGAGCACTCCAGGGGATTCCTCAAACACCGTGCTAGGCTGAGAGCTGGGCAGGGAAAGTTTCTGGAGATATGGATACATACATCTGAATGCTGAGAATTGCAACATATACTTAAAGATTTAACTTATACTTTCAAATGTACTTTATTTGTACTATTTATGTAATTTGAGTGGTTTTTATAAAAATTTTCAGACTTACATACATTAAAGAAAAAAAGAAAAGGGGTTCTCTATCTAAGTTTGGAAAGGAAAAATTAAAACTGTGACCACTATTCAGGAGTCAAGGTGTAATATCTGTAGGCTACATTGGAAGGTAACTTTGCCCAATGGTATCAGTGTTTTAATGAGAGCATCTAGTTTTCATATACAGTGAATTGGTGAAATATCAGAAATCAGAGAGTTTTTTGAGTGAAGGAGAGACCTTGTATGTATTTATGTAGTAGGTGAGCTTTAATTGTTGTGTTGAGAATGGCCTTCGTAGGATCAAGGACAGTAAATGAATGAGCAGTTGCTTCCGGCTTGAACCAGAGACACAGCAACACTTGCTGAGAGGATTCTGAGTACGTTTTGGAAATAAAGGCAGCAAGATTTTAGATACATTGGATAGCTCACAAGAGAGAAGATCATGTATGCTTATGACTTCCAAATGTGTATTTCCACACAGGAATTTTTTTCTGAATTTAGACTCACATTTCCTGCTATATGGTCAATAATTTTTTTAATGATTTGAAATAAGGAAAAATTGATTATGTTATTTATAGACAAAAGTATGAATACCTAAGCAAAGGTAAAAAATGAATTTTTTTGAAAATACATATCGAACTGATTAGTGGTTCAGTTTGTGAAGGAGAGGAGGAAGCAATGAAAAAGATATTCCTTATTGTTTGAATATTTAAAAGTTATTATTGCATTATCAAAATGAAGAATTGAAAACTGCCAGTATCCTTATGCAGACATTATCACTGTGAACATTTTATTCTATTACTAAAGTATCTAGATATTTATATCAAGTCTATAATGAAATCTATATTCAATGGGCTCAAGCCACATCTGTGTTAAGTATGCTAATATGCCTGCCACATCATTTAAAATCTTCATGAACATTATTTGGTTTGCAATAATATATTTTATGGAAGTATTTTAATTGGCTAATCTTGCTGTAAATGGATAATATTTATTTAATTAAAAGGATGCTATATTTTCATCCTAGAAAAAAATTGTATCTCCATTTATGATTACTTCCTTGCAGCTTTTAGATAAAAGACATGAACATCTTCGAAGAGTTTCAACAGCTAAGATCCCACCATTAGCCCCACTTTAAGAGAATATTTGCTTACTCGTTGTAGTTGTAATCTTACCCAACCAAAATAAAAATGACAATTCTCTGGGCTGTGCTAAGGAATGAGCTGGAATGTAGAGCAATATAGCAAGACACTGATATTCTCTGAGGAAGTCATAGATTCAGCTTCTCTATTTGGATTACGTATGGTCAGAGGTTCCAGGAAACTCTTAATTTTGAGATTCAAGGAATTGGGAAACTGTGTCTACACTAATATCTATTTGTTTTAGATAAGAAAATGTCCAACCAAAATTTTCCACAGGATCACGCCTTGTGGAAAGAGTGTTAATAGACGTATTGAATGCCTTAGACATATGTGCTGGAATAGTCTGACAGTGTCCCTTTGTATTCTGACTGGATACATGAAGCAGTTTGTATTAATCACAGTTCTCCATAGAAATATAACCAGTAGGAGATACAGATATGTATAGTGTATATGTACTATATATATATGGTATCTATCATGTATACGTATATGTGGTTTATGCAGTTATATAGAGGCTAAGCCCCACGACCTGCTATCTGCAAGTTGGAGACCCAGGAAAGACCCAGTTTGAGTTCAAAGGCTTGAGACCCAGGGGGGCTAATGGTATAAATCCCAGTCCAAGGGCAGGAGAAGACCTATGTCGCAGCTCAAGCAGAAAGGCAGGAAGAAAAAGGGTCTAATTCATCCTTCCTTCATCTTTTGTTCTATTCAGGCCCTCAAGGATTGAACGATGCCCACTCACACTGGGGAGGGTAATCTACTTTACAGAGTCCACTGACTCAAATGCTAATCTTATCTGGACACAACCTCACAGACAAGACCCGGAAATAATGGTTAATGTGGATACACTGTTGCTCAGTCAAGTTGACACATAAAAGTAACCATTACATAACCATATATTCTTTTTCTGTGCAGTTGAGAGTAAAGCAGATTTGATTAAAGCCAGCTGACCTGAAGTTGCCTTTTGGTGGGATGAGCTGGATTCGGAATGATAGTTGAGTCATTGTGATGGATCGAACTAATGAAGACCAGTGAAAATGGAGAGTTTTAGAGTAGGGCAGGATTGAAGGGATGAAGTAAATATAGTAGAGAATTGGGCCAGAGTAGAATTTAACAGTATATATATCCCATAGATTGCCAGCTCCAAATTCACGAGGCTTAGATTTCCCTCCAGTTCTATGACATACATAGGCTGCTGGATCTCATTACCCATTACTGGTTGGGAAGTACTCTGACAAGGTTTTCTTTTTAATTAAGTGGAAAAAAGAAAACCAAAAACAGCTGATTTAATTAACATCAACTGGCACACAAATCCATGCCAAAAAAAAAGGCTTAAATTTAAAGTGGTTGAGTTGTTAAAAAATATTTTGTATATATACAAATGTATATATAAAATATATATTTCACACTAGACTATGTGAGCAGTAAATTTTTATTAGTTAAACATATGTTCACAGATATGTTCTTCTAATTGCTTAGAGACTATTTTTTATATTAAACTCTTAAGTTTATGTAGAATTTACACTGCTATTAGGTATAATCTGTGGATCTAAATGGATGTTTTTGCAATTATCTATATTACTACTGCTATTGAAAAATCAATACATTTCTCATTTACTCTAGATTTTTTTTGTAATTATTAAATTGTTTATTCTGGCTCCTTTATTTTCCCTATGCTATTTCTCTTACGCAAAAATTCAACATTAAAAACTGTATATTTGTCATTTATATACCCCCATGTCACTCATGTTTTCCGTATTTTATTGCATTTAGTTTTATAGATGAAATGCACAACTATTTTTCAAGCTACTTCATAAAACTTAATTAGGATTATGAGTATAATTATAATAAATTAGTTAATTGAATTCAGGAAGATTGAAGTCTTTATAATGTTAGATCTTGTGCACAATGGCATATATTTATTTTTACAAAACTACCTTTTCTATTTCTCAATTCCTCCACATCCTTTTATTGAAAAACTTCTATATCAAAAGTTTTATGGCAGGCGTCATGCTAGGCTCTGGGCATACAATGTTGAGTAGACATAGTTCAGGTTCTAAGGTGATTACAGTCTGGCAAAAATGGAAATCAAGTGGGGCTTCCCTGGTGGCGCAGTGGTTGAGAGTCCGCCTGCCGATGCAGGGGACACGGGTTCGTGCCCCGGTCTGGGAAGATCCCACATGCCGCAGAGCGGCTAGGCCCGTGAGCCATGGCCGCTGAGCCTGTGCGTCCGGAGCCTGCGCTCCGCAAGGGGAGAGGCCACAACAGTGAGAGGCCCGCATAACGCAAAAAAAAAAAAAAAAAAAAAAAATGGAAATCAAGTGCACTGTTTCGCTAATCAGAGTGTATTTACAGACTGAGATGATGTGAAGGAAAGGAATAAAGTTTTATAAGCATATATCACAAAGATCATTTCCTAGACTGGTAAAGAGCAGCCTCCATGAGAAATTGATGATTGACCTAAGTCTAAAGAAAGATTAAAAACTGATTAGATGAAGAAGGAGGGACAGGTGTTTCTAAGCAGTATATCATGTGACTCTAAAATGAGGTAATTAAAAAACAAAAAAGGTCAGTATGAGGCAACTGTTTCATATTTATTTTATAGAAGTTGGCGGGGCATATGTCATGAAAGGTTTTGTGAATTGAAAACCATGGTAAATTGAAGTGACTGTCGCTAAGTATAAGAGTGATCTGTTCAGATTTGCATTTTGAGAATATCGCTTAAACTGTAATGCAAAGAACAGATTAGAAAAAGCCAGAGGTGATGCAGAGAGATGAGTTTATGAATTATTACAATTGTCCAGGCAAGATGCAATGGTAACTTGAATTAATAATACTTATGTTTTCTTATTATGTTACTTTTTAATATATCAGATCTTTTGTTGCATAAACTCATATTCTATATTATGGCACTTTTTCACATCAGTGTTTTCGTATCATTTTAACATTATTTTCAGTTTGAATTTTCCTTATAATTGAGCAGTGGATTTTTTTTTGCAATATTAAGCATGCTTTATGTCTCTTAAACTTTAAAAAATTTAGAACAATATTTGATTTATAGAAAAATTGTGAAGTTAGTACAGAGAATTCTTATATACTTCACACTCAGTTTCCTCTTAGTATATTCGTCACAATGAATGCACACATATCAATACACAAGATTAATTACATTTTACTTTCATACCAATTTATGCCAGTCACCACCATACAAATAAGCCCTCAGTAACTGCATACTAAGCACTATATATCTCTGTATATCCCTTTTTCCTACCTAAACACCAGTATCTCTTGAACTTGTGGCAGCCTTATCCTTTGCCCTCTGGAACTCACACTCCACCAGAGCAAGAGCCTCCTATATCCCCAACTGGTTGTGTAAGGGTTTCTTGTTCTTCCTCGTGCTGGCTGAAGCTAGCCTCAGAGGATGCTACCTTCTTGTACAACTCCCATAAATCTCATACTCAGTCTTGAAGTAATTGAGGCTTCTCCTAATTCCTATTTGTTATTTCCAGACCAGCCTCCCTCACTCCTCTCTAAAATTGCCAACTTTTGAATTTTATGTCATCAAAGTGTAATCCAAAACTTATCTTCTTTGCAGTAAGGTGCAGTCATTCTGACCATTTCCTACTTCTCTAAGACAGTATCTCATTGTGACTCAAATTGTGCTTTTTCCAGAATTCTTGTGGGTTACAGTGTCATTACACTGCTTCCAATACCATATGCTATTAATTGATCGCCTTCTTTTCCTCCAAGATTCTTATCCTTCTTTCCTTGGCAGCGCACTTTCTATATTATACTCGTGCCATCACCAATAATTTCAAATTTACACATACATCATCTCGGGTTCAAAGATCATACTCTCTGCATTCCATTCTCTAAAACCATGCTATCTCTTTGTTACTGACTCACAACATTGTTTCAGTTTCACTGGGGCTTGCTGCTTATGGATCCTAGTTTTATTTTATGTCACTTCCTAGCTCCCACTTCCCAGCCAATATTCTCATCTTTTTTCTCATTTTCCTACTAAAATCTGTGATCATTCAATAATGTCACTCCTCTCCTCCTTCGTCCACTCAAGTAGAAATACGCCAATCCTGGTTAAATTCAATTCTCTGTTTTTTCTGCCACATCACTTGTATAGGTGACTATGGGTAGAAAACAATGATTACAAAAGGCACCCAATACTCATAAGTGTGTGCACATGCGTGCACACACACACTCACACACACACACACAGTGACTGAGCCCACTTCAAATATATGACTACTAAAAGCAAGTAAACCTGGCAATAACACAATTATGCATTGCCTTGACTAAGCCTCTGCCACTCTACCAGAAATAGTTTATAGTGATTATATTTTTACTCCTTGAATAGCTTCTTTTTCCTTTTCTTCCTGAGATTTGACCTGCTTCCTTTTTCCCTTTTTCTCCAAGGAAACTGAAACAATGAGATGAGATCATTCTCCAACTTTTACTACTGTGTCTGCTTACCAGCACGAGAGCACATATGTCCATTGTCACTCCCATTCTTATGAATAAACTGCACCTGAGCCTACCTAAACCTAGACATTTACTTATCGGATTCCATCACTTCTCCTGTAGTTGAGGATGTCAGTCTAAAAATGGTTCCCTTTTTCTTTCACATTTTCAATTTTTCCCAGTATAAAAAATATTTCCTACCTTTGTTCTTGTTTTCCTTTGCTGCATTATTCTCTTCTCTATGACACCGTGATCAATGATTCATTTCTCAGACATCGTCTTTCACTCTGTTTGCATGCCTCTTTCATGTCCTTATCCAGTCTCCTGGAATATCATATATAAACTTACCGTTCCCCAGATTGTTGAATATATTTAATTAAAGTGTGACATTTATATTCCCCAAATGCTGAATAAACATAGTTAAGTAAGGGTTCAAACTCAAATTATCAAACTCAAATTCAAAACTCAAATTATCATACCTGTGTAACAAGCACACAATGAAATATTATTGGAATTCTAAAAGCCCCTCTGTGTCCCTTTCTAAGCATTAGCTCCCTAAGGTAACTGGCATTCTGACGCTTAACAAAATAGGAGCTTTTTCTGTTCTTGAACAATATATAAATATAACCATAAAGTAACTCTATTGTATCTAGGTTCTCTTACTAAATATTGTTTTGTTAGATTCATCCATGTTGTTCCCTCAAGTTGTCTTCTGTTCCTTCCCATAGGAGCATGTTATTTCACTGTAGAAATATATAACAATTTATTTGCTAGTTTTCAACTGAGGGCTATTTGCTTTGTTTCCAGTTTAGGCTATAGCCTGAGTAATACTGCAAAAACATTGTTTTCATATCTAATATTGGTAAACATTTATTTTTCTCTTTTTGTTACTCTTCTTTTTTCTTGATATGTTTGAGCTTTATATGCTATTCTGATATCTCTATATGGATGCTAAAATAATTTTCAGCTGTTTCTAATATTTATTGCGTTTTCTTTAATAACTATGAGTTATTTAAATGTGAATTTTTTTTTAAAATTGAGGGGTTGGTTATTCTTTATTATTTATTTTTAGCTTAACTCTGCAGCTGTGGGAGAACTTCCTATGCATTTTTTCAATTTTTGGAATTTTTAGTTTTTATTATGCATTGAATGAGTTCCCTGTGCACTTAAAAAGAGTTTCGTTTTGCAATTGTAGTGTGCTATGTTGTTTGGACTTTATATAGCTTGCTATAATTTTCTTATCTATAAAACAATGACAGAGGTGTGATAAAGTGCCGCAATGATTGTGGATCCCCCTAATTCTCTGTATCTACTTTTGTTTCTGGAAATATTTACTGTTAATATTCTGTTTACTGTTAATGTGCCATTGTGTAATTAGATATGAACAAATTTATAATACAGTTTTAGTGAGCTAATTCTTTTACCTTGCTGCTAAATTCACCATTTTCTGTAGCAATGCTTTTTAACTAACCAGTTTTGTCTGATTTAGTATAACTTTGCATTAAATTACTGACTCGATGGATATCTAATATTTCAAACTTAACATGTGTAAAATAAAATCTCACTCTTCCTCTGGACTCATTCATTCTGTAGTTTTTTCCATCTTAATTAATAGCAACTCCATTTTTTCCATTCCTGAAATCGAAATGTAGAGTATCATTTCTCTTTCTTTCAATCTCTTTTTTCAGCAAATTCCAATAGTTTTACATTCAGAATATGTGTAGAATACGATGATACCTTGCCACCTCCACAATTACTACCCTGTTTGAATCACTGTACATACTCGGTCGTCTAGATTATATCAGTGGTATTCTAACTCATCTCCCAGCTACAGCCTTTGTGCCCTAGAGTCTATTCTCAAAAAGGTAACCAAAGTCATTGTGTTAAAGGTAAGACTAATAACGTCACTTCCCAATTCTCTTAGAGTAAATGTCAAAATTCTTATTTTCTAACTTTATGTTTCCTCAAAGTCCTTAGTAGCATATAAGACACTGTAATATTGTATGCGTGTGTGTGTGTGTGTGTATCTGTGTTTATTGATTTCCTCACTGTCTCTCTAAAATGCAAACTCTATGAAACAAGAAAGAGAGTTTACTATATTTCATTAACTGCTCTTTTATCAGTACAAAGAATGAGGCATGGCACATATTAGGCATTCAAAAATATTTATTGAAAGAATAAATAATGACCTCTACTTTTCTATTCAAGGACAAATACAGTTCCTTCCTCTGGTAGGACTTGGCAACTTTAGAACATAAATTAATCTATAATTATTCTCTACTTTAAGTTGCTCACAACAGTTGTTTCCTTAATAACGGGCAATTTAAATCTTGGGAAAAAATGCACTTAATTATTTGTTTAGGGACTAACATTGGTAATATAGTGTTCCCTATGTATTGATAATTCTCTTCTTTATCTCTTAAAAGATAATGAAAGCTGTAAGCGTAAGTGCATTAAATATAAAGAGAAAGCTGTGGTAATAAAGCTCTATTCTGGCAAAACAAATAAGCAAACAGATAAATATACTGGTAAGAGCAGTTATTTGAAGTTTTATATTAGTGAGGCACAGGTTTAAAATGTAAATGATCAACTCTTGAAATTATTTTTCAAAACATATTCAGTGTCTAAGTGAACTAGTTGAAGTTTTAAAATCTGGAACAACAAAATGAACTGCCATTTGCTAAACTATAGATAATCAGGAAACATCTTTAATGGCGAGATTAAAAATAAGATTGGGGAAGCAATTAAAATACAACATAAGTGGAAATTTTGAGTCTGAAAATATGCTCTGATAAAATTATTTTAAAGAACCACTTAAATCAGAAGACTAACAATCAAGGAAAGGTTATCTGCATTATTTTATCCTTGTTTCTTTTAATGGAAATAGCTATTTCCCTAAAATAACTTGTTTTAGATTTGATCTTCTTGAAGGTTACTCAGCCAGCAAAATTTCATAAGGCAATAACTTAATATTATTATTCATAAATCTATCCTTTTGCCAAATATTTATTGATTTTACAGTATGTCTCGTGTTGGAGAAACTAATGTATTTAAGGTGAGCTATATTATATTTATATGGATTCATTCATGAATTCTTTGAACTAACCAATGATATTAAAATGAAAATTACTGAGAAATAAAGTGTTTAGTACCAATTCAAAAGTATGTAAATAATGTTAATTCAATGAGAGATTCATAAACAAGGACTTCTCGGAGACTATAGATAAGAAAAATTTTTTAAAGTTGGTAAAATTTGAACTAAATATTTAAGAATGTATAATATCTTACCATAAAATTTAACCATATTCTCCTCATTTAGAAAAAAAAATTAAAGTATGGAAGGGGTTAACATATCTGTGGAACGGCAAAAAGTTCCATGTGTTTGTTTCCCTAAATAAATGATCCCAGACATAGAAGATGAGGGAAATCAGGAGATATTATACTGTGGATTTTTATTTCACGTGCAAACCATATTAGTTGCTACAAAATGAAAAAGTGACCAAAAGACATGATTATATTAAAAGGTAATGTGTTTCTGTTTTTAGCAAACATAATTTCTCATATCATCTAATATCTTTGCAAGGCATCAACAATGCTTAGAGAATAGATGTTCCTAGTGCTGTTTTTAATGAAAGGGTGGTCCTCAAAAGGTGCAAGTGGCCTCAAGTTTGCCTGAGCCTACTGTGTGCATTCTAGAGAAGGTATCCATCTGCTTCATGCTCATCGGTGTTCTACATGAGCTCACCATGAGTGGAAAAAGATGATTTCTTAAGCAATTCTACAGAAGGAAGACTGCAATGAACTTTGTGAAAAGGATAAAAAAATGTCTGCTCTCAAGAAATATAGAAACTAGGGCTTCCCTGGTGGTGCAGTGGTTGAGAGTCCGCCTGCCAATGCAGGGGACACGGGTTCGTGCCCCGGTCCGGGAAGATGCCACATGCCACGGAGCGGCTAGGCCCGTGAGCCATGGCCGATGAGCCCGTGTGTCTGGAGCCTGTGCTCCACAACGGGAGAGGCCACAACAGTGAGCGGCCTGCATACCACAAAAAACAAAACAAAAAAAGAAATATAGAGACTATACTATAAGATATACCCCAGAATCAGTTCAACATTTACATTTGAGAAATGTAGAAATGGAAATTAAATATATGTGTGATCAAATAAAGCCATGTGAAATTAGCTTGTAAAATATGTCTTAGATTTTGCTCTCTGAAAGGGAACCATATTATTTAGGATAAACTGTCATAAAACAAAACTCAAAATATCTCAAACACATAACACAAGAGAAGTTGTTTCCATCACATTCTTAACAGTTTGATAGTGATGCTCACAGGGTGGACTTTCCTGTATAGATTTAAGGACCTAGTTTCTTCCGTCTATAGTGCATCATTCCCTACAGCCTGAGTCCTAAGTTGGATGCCCTGAAACATGTGGTAGGGAAAGGTCAGGAGGGAACTTGCAGGAGGATTTTATTGCATGGAATAGTCCTAGAAAAGACCATATGGTTTCCATTCACTTTATACTGGTTATAACTCAGTCACATGACCACACCTAGCAAAAAGGAAGGTTGGAAAATAGGCTATTCCTATGCCTGGTAAGAAGAAGGAATTGTTCTTATGTGCCCCCAAATTTCTGTCATCTATATCCTCAATCTGTCTCTTCATAGTCACAAAGATTTCATGTCTCCTTTCAACCATGAAATATATCCACCCTTTTCTAAGGTAGACAGCCCCAAATCCCTTGCATTTACTCCACCCAACTTAAAGTCCAGGATCTGTGGGTGATTTTCAGACTTTTCCATGATGTATGGATGTGATATCCTTTGGTCTTTTGACCTACGGTCTAAAGAAAGAAAACCTGTTATCTGTCCAACCCAAGTCCTATTATTTGTCATTTCTATGCATAGTCCATGTATAATAGAGAAATTGAGACAGAAATCCACAAAGAAAAAACTAAACAGAAAACAATTTGGAAAATGAGAGCACAAAAGTTACTGGTCCATATCACCTTGGGGTGGTAGATAGAAAATCATTTATTAGTCCCTGATTTTGCTCCCTCCCTGGGAACAATTCCTTTACTAATTGTTCTCATGCCCTTTGGGAGGTTTCTTCCTGTCTGTTCATCTTTATGGCTTTATCTGTGTTGGGTGTTGTAGAATAGTTCCATCTGTGGCTGGTGTATGTTTGTGGACCTATAGGTTGTTTTAAAACAAAAATGATTTATGTTTGTTTTTCTTCTGTTTTGTTATGGCTTGTGTTTTCTCTGGCAATGCAATTCATTCAAAATTTACCAGGCACCTTGTGATCTATTCATTCCTTGTCAGTTACATGTAGCAGTCGACCTACTGAAGTTCTCCACTAGACATAACTGATAATCTGAGTTATATCATTGATTCTTTATGCCATGCTTTATATCTCTTAACTTAATAGTTGGAATGGTGAAAGCACCTGAAACTATAGCTGGGGTGGGAAGATAACACAATTGAATTTACTTTTGTACCATGGCTGATTTTGCTTTGTGAGCCAATACACCTGTGAGGATTCTGACTTTTTCCTTTCCACATCCAATATTTATGGTTATTCTGATTCGCTGGAAACAGGCTCCTCAGAAGAAAGTCTCTAAACTCGTGCCAGTGGGCCAAATCCAGTCATGACTATTCTTCCACAAATAGCCTATGGACATTTTCTCATTATAATAGTAAAGTTGGTGCTTGCTTCGGCAGCACATATACTAAAATTGGGACGATACAGAGAAGATTAGCATGGCCCCTGTGCAAGGATGACACGCAAATTCGTGAAGCATCCCATATTAAAAAAAAAAAAAGTAAAGTTGGGTAGTTGTGATGGAGAACATATGGCATACAATGCCAAAAATATTTGTTATCTGACCTTTCACAAATAATTAGTTAATCCCTAACAGATTCACTAAGCTCACTGTATTTCTTCCAATTTATCACAGATAATATTTTACTGAATGTTTTTGCAATACATAAGCACGGTTGCCATCTCTCACCTTGCTCTGTCTGTTTCTTTGCTTTCTGTTTCCCAATTGCAAAACCCATGTCATATATCATAATAACAAAATAATGATATTTATGCTATCAAGGTTGGAAAAAAGTTATGGAAGAATTTCCAAATGTTCTTTCCTGATGTATTGATCTGTTTTGTGGACTCTTGCTTAAGTTATATTCCCAGTGTGACTTCTTTTTTTCTTTGCTTCTAATAAGTGAGATTGTTTTTCAGTCTTACTTTTGTTGAGTTTAACTTTCTTTCATATTTCATGTTCCCTTATCCTATTTTTTATCTGTATTTTTATATTGAGAATTTTAGTCAAATGTTTTATGATCTTTTGACTGACTGTTCGTATTTAAGAGTAAGGCATCTAAAATCTGATAGGCATTTATATGCACAGTCAGGACTTGCCAACTGATTGGCTGACATAGATTAAGTTGAGTGAGTAAGCAGAGAGCAAGTCATTCTTTTGGCAGAGCCACACAAGTCAGTATCATTAGGTCTTTCATTGACATTTCCCCCATTTTTAGTAAAGCATCTCTCTAGTCTTGAGCCTTTCTTTGAATTTCTATTTTATGCTCTGTTTGTTCTACACTTACATGATAGTTGACAGATTTTGCTCTGTTGTAGGTTGATTACTTTAGAATTTCCTTAAATGTTCTATAAATGAATCCAAGTTGGCCTTAAAATATTTCGTTGTACTTATTAGCTAATATTAGATTATGCTATTATATTACATTGCCAACCATCTGGCTTCATCTAGTTTATTTGCAATCTTTTTGAGTTTTTTTGCTTTTGAAACATATATTCAAATATTAGAATTTGGAAAAGGTACTATGAGAGAAGTAAGGTAGTCAGAACATTACAAATTGGACAACAATTAAATTTCTATCAAATAACTATCTTTCACAATCTTTATTCACTTGGTTCGGTGGCAGGCCTACATAATTACTTGCATAGACCTATCACTTTCTTAAACATTCAGGCAGAAAATTTCTTAGATTATCTGGTAAGTATGCACTAACTCTGTGGTGCTGGTGAGATTTTATAAACTAAAACTCAACTAAATCTCATTCTGTTTTACTTGTATTTACTTTGGATAACATGGGCCACTCAGTTCTAATTTCAACAAGGTAGACACACTTGTCAATAGAATGCAAATACATATGCAGTAAAATTTTCAAAGCTTGCAATCACACCTATGAAAGGTTTTCAGGAATCCACCAGGCTAAAACACACTAGTTAAAACACTTTTTTAATATTTCATGACAAATAATCATAGTTAAAACTTTATAAACCTCATGTTAACATTTTAAACATCTTTAGGATTAAGGTGATATTTTTCTTACCATGAAATATTTGAAACTGTGGTGAGCTAGAATGTAGTTATATAATTTAGTTGTCATTAAACCAAATATTAGATACATTACCCCTTGAAAAACTGAAAGTCTTGCACAATACTTGATATAGAAACAATCAGGAACATTTCCAGTTTTCTGCTGTCACTGACAACATGCTAGAGTAGTTTACCATATAGTTTTTAAATAGCGGAAAGAAATAGTGCTTCCAGCATCGTAAAGAGTTATCCTTCCTTAAGAGAGTGCTTTGTTCTATACTTTGTTACTTTCAATATCCATGGATTAAAGACTGTGAATATCAAAAAATAATTCAACCTACTTTTTTTTTAACATCTTTATTGGAGTATAATTGCTTTACAATGGTGTGTTAGTTTATGCTTTATAACAAAGTGAATCAGTTATACATATACATATGTCCCCATATCTCTTCCCTCTTGCATCTCTCTCCCTCCCACCCTCCCTATCCCACCCCTCTAGGTGGTCACAAAGCACCGAGCTGATCTCCCTGTGCTATGAGCTGATCTCCCTGTGCTATGCGGCTGCTTCCCACTAGCTATCTATTTTATGTTTGGTAGTCCATGCCACTCTCTCACTTTGTCACAGCTTAACCTACTTTATTAGGTTCCAAGGCAGGAAACAGTTTCAAAGTCCACATCTTGGCCATATCTCAAATTCGAGCTTTTTGTATTTTCTCATTCATATTAAAAGTCTCCATCTTCAGCAATATTACCACATCGCCTAATCAGTAGGTCTACTTAAAATTTAAAATACTTTCTGACACTATAAAAATTTCTTAAGTTTGTATAAATTAGGTATCTGTGGGGTAGGAGAGATTTGTGTAAATGAGATACAAAAATGAATAAAAACATTTATTGCTTTGAAGGATTATAATATGCGATTTACTGAACTCAACAAACAATCTATTTACTGTTCATAGTGGAAGAAAATAATAGCTAAGAGAGAAAATGAGAAAGAAAAAACATTCTTTCAGAAGGTAGTGAAAAACAAAAGATTGCTGCACAGAGCATTGGTGTTCAGTTTTTTTTTTTTTTTTTTTTTTTGTGATACGCGGGCCTCTCACTGTTGTGGCCTCTCCCGTTGCGGAGCACAGGCTCCGGACGCGCAGGCTCAGCGGCCACGGCTCACGGGCCCAGCTGCTCCGCGGCATGTGGGATCCTCCCAGAGCGGGGCACGAACCCGCGTCCCCTGCATCGGCAGGCGGACTCTCAACCACTGCGCCACCAGGGAAGCCCGGTGTTCAGTTTTAAGCCTTGAGAATGAGAAGAAATGTTTTTCCTAAGTTGCTGTGTATTTTTTGTCTCAGACGTTTTCTCTTTACCTTTTTTTCTAGTCCTAAAAGTGAAATGGATTATCAATAACTGCTCTACAATTCAAAATAACAGAATTCTGTGCTCTTTATGTTGACTTAAAAAAGTGTACAACATGAGAGTTGTGAGTTAAGTTCTATTTGGGGCAAAATGAGGACTATAGCCCAGAAGACAGCATTTCAGATAGCTCTGAGAAACTGCTCCAAAGAGGTAGGGGGTAAGGCCAGTATACATGTGATTTTGGTGAAGGGAGAGTAACATGCAATCAAGCACATATTTTTGCAGAAGATTTCTGCTAGTCACGCGGAGCAGTCGTCACTATGAAGGATTTTAATGCTTTTCTAGATATGAGGAGATACAAGAATTGGGCTCATAAAATCGGCTCCTGAAAATATCTAACTATCTGAAGACCTGTTCTGCCAGGTTTTCCCAGAGCACAGGAGTGTCTCATTTCTGCTCTTCACCCTGAGCTCCTTTCAGGGAGCTGTTGAAAGTCAGCAGCTGCAACAGCTCCTGATTTCATCCTTGTAGAGGTAGATGGCAAGTACCAATGGCAAGTACCAATTTGTAGTTGACATTTACATTATTCAGATATTCAATCAGTTTCATGAATTTTTTTATGAGAAGGCACTCAAATTCACAGAAGGTTGATATGTGATTGTATTAATATTGAGTTGTTAGTAATAATGGGAGTTAATGTGAGGGGTGTAATTAAGAAGAATAGAGGATTCTCAACTTGTGAGGAATCATCTCAGTCATCTATGTCATTGTTTTTGCAATATAAATACATGCTCAGAAGTGTAAGAGGAAATGTATAGAAATGTATTATTTGTGGCAAAGATAGTGGAGATTTATCAGGAAAGTCTTCAAAGTTCATCACCGACTAATGATCAAAAAGAGAAAAAGAAAATTCTTTAGAGAGTTTTGCCGTGTATTAGTACTCTTATTCTCTTGTTAAACTTCTTTTTTTGAGGATTATAATAAAATTATTTATCTTAGTTACTCTAGATAACTTTGACAACATGTGTGTTTAATTTTCAAGGTACATTAATTTTGAGAGCTATAGCTAAACATATTTGAGTATTTTAATCATTTTGTCTTTGTACCACAGTATTAGAAAAATGGTATGGCCCTATTCTATAATCAGTTGTAAAGTGTGCCTCTTAAAATCTCAGTGGCTGTTTTTAAGGAGCAGAATTGTATATGTCAAGCATGATTACTTTAGAGCCATCTAAGCCTAAAGTGCTACAGTCAAGTAGTTAATAACTGTTAGTTTCATCTTGTTAGAAATGCTAACCAGAAATGTTCCCTACCACTTCTACAGATTGTTAAAATATATTATTGAAAATAAAACTAACATATTCTGTTATTAAAAGGCTTACAAAATTAAATCTGCCCAATAATGTGCTAAAGTTATTCTAACTTTAAACATACATTGTCAACCCTTAAAAAATAATTGCCTCTGCAAGCTTTTTTTTTTTTTTTCTTTTTGCGGTATGCGGGCCTCTCACTGTTGTGGCCTCTCCCGTTGCGGAGCACAGGCTCCGGACGCGCAGGCCCAGAGGCCATGGCTCACGGGCCCAGCCGCTCCGCGGCATATGGGATCCTCCCAGACCGGGGCACGAACCCGTATCCCCTGCATCGGCAGGCGGACTCTCAACCACTGCGCCACCAGGGAGGCCCTGCAAGCTTTTTAAAGAGTCTTGATGTTACTATCCAATAAGAATAAGGGTCAGAATTCCAATAAAAGTAGGGATCAAAATGAAGACATATTACTCACCTTTGGACAGGATGAATCTGCAGTATAATGATATATCTACGTGGTGCTGTTATATAAGCAGTTGAAGACAAATTCACATAATTTGAGTTAAAAACTAGGCAATTAATGTGGATTTAGAAGTTAAGAGTTTGAAATATGATCTTTTTATTATTATTATTAGTTCATAGTTGATGGAAAGAAAATGACTATCCATGGAAGCTCCTTGGATAAGGGTGAATTCATCAGCAAGAAAAAAGGTATGTCAGCTAGGTAAGAGCCATAAAACCTAATGAAGTCAATAGGGAATTCCCAGAAAATTTAAGAATGTTGTTTTAGAAAAAGTTATATTTAGTATGTAATTCACTTTTCAGTATATTATTATGAGAGTAAACTAAATATCTGTTAAAGAAATAACAGCACGAAATAGAACTGTGACTTATAAAAGCAACACAATATATTCTGCTGGCATTTATTTTATTGTTACACCATAGCAACTCTAGATTTAACTTCTCTTTTACTCAGGAATGATATTAAGCTTTATCAAATGCTATTTTTGGCAAATATTGGTTTGTGTTAAAAAATTTTGTCACTCAAAAATCATTGTATTTATATAACTATGTATTTCTATGATATATATGTATAATATTTATATGTGTGTGTGAGAGAGAGACTGAGTCAAACAGGTATTATCTTCACTTTGTCAATATGTTTTTAAAATACTTTTATCTAATTAAATAAGTTTAATTTTGAGTTATTTTTTGTACGGTGTGAAGTATAGGTAGAGCTGTTTCTCCTTCTCCATCTCCTTCTTCCTCTTCATCTTTGTCTTCATCTTTTAAAATATGGAAGCCCTGTTGCTTTGTGTTCTGACACTATTTTATGAGAAACTATCCTTTCTCTGTGAAGTTGCCTTTGCATTTTTGTCAAATATCATTTAAACATATTTGTGTGGGTCTATTTCTGGATTTTCTATTATTTTTCAATGGTCTTCCTGTTTATCTTTTTGAAAATATTACACTGGCTTAACAAATGTTGCTTTCTTTTTTTAACATCTTTATTGGAGTATAATTGCTTAACAATGGTGTGTTAGTTTCTGCTGTATAACAAAGTGAATCAGCTGTACATATACATATATCCCTGTATCTCCTCCCTCTTGCGTCTCCTTCCCAAACTCCCTATCCCACCCCTCTAGTTGGACACAAAGCACCGAGCTGGTCTCCCTGTGCTATGCAACTGCTTCCCACTAGCTATCTGTTTTACATTTGGTAGTGTATATATGTCCATGCCACTTTCTCACTTCCTCCCAGCTTACCCTTCCCCCTCTCAGTGTCTCAAGTCCATTCTCTATGTCTGCATCATTATTCCTATACTGCCCCTAGGTTCTTAAGAACCTTTTTTTTTTAGATTCCATATATATGTGTTAGCATATGGTATTTGTTTTTCTCTTTCTGACTTACTTCACTCTATGTGACAGACTCTAGATCCATCCACCTCACTACAAATAACTCAATTTCATTTCTTGTTATGGCTGGGTAATATTCCATTGTATATATGTGATGTGCCACATCTTCTTTATCCATTCATCTGTTGATAGACACTTAGGTTACTTCCATGTCCTGGTTATTGTAAATAGAGCTGCAATGAACATTGTGGTGTATGACTCTCTGAATTATGGTTTTCTCAGGGTATATGCCCAGTAGTGGGATTGCTGGGTTGTATGGTAGTTCTATTTTTAGGTTTCTAAGGAACCTCCATACTGTTCTCCCTCAATTTACATTCCCACCAACAGTGTAGGAGGGTTCCCTTTTCTCCACACCCTCTCCAGCATTTATTGTTTGTAGATATTTTGTTGATGGCCATTCTGACCAGTGTGAAGTGATACCTCATTGTAGTTTTGATTTGCATTTATCTGATGATTAGTGATGTTGAGCATCCTTTAATGTGTTTGTTGGCCATATGTATATCTTCTTTGGAGAAATGTCTATTTAGGTCTTCTACCCATTTTTGGATTGGGTTGTTTGTTTTTTGATATTGAGCTGCATGAGCTGCTTGTATGTTTTGGAGATTAAACCTTTGTCAGTTGCTTTGTTTGCAAATATTTTCTCCCATTCTGAGGGTTGTCTTTTCATCTTGTTTTTGTTTTCCTTTGCTGTGCAAAAGCTTCTAAGTTTCATTAGGTCCCATTTGTTTACTTTTGTTTTTATTTCCATTTCTCTAGGAGGTGGGTCAAAAACGATCTTGCTGTGATCTATGTCACAGAGTGTTCTGCCTATCTTTTCCTCTGAGAGTTTTATAGTGTCTGGCCTTACATTTAGGGCTTTAATCCATTTTGAGCTTATTTTTCTGTATGGTATTAGGGAGTGTTCTAATTTCATTTTTTTACATGTTGCTGTCCAGTATTCCCAGCACCGCTTCTTGAAGAGGCTGTCTTTTCTCCATTGTATATTCCTGCCTCATTTATCAAAGATATGGTGACCATATGTGTGTGGGTTTATCTCTGGGCTTTCTATCCTGTTCCATTAATCTATATTTCTGTTTTTCTGCCAGTACCATACTGTCTTGATTACTGTAGCTTTGTGGTATAGTCTGAGTTCAGGGAGCCTGATTCATCCAGGTCCAATTTTCTTTCTCAAGATAGCTTTGGCTATTTGGGTCTTTTGTGTTTCCATAAAAATTGCAAAATTTTTTGTTCTAGTTCTAAGAAAAATGCCATGGGTAGTTTGATAGGAATTGCATTGAATCAGTAGATTGCTTTGGGTAGCGTAGGCATTTTCACAATGTTGATTCTTCTAATCCAAGAACATGGTATATCTCTCCATGTGTTTGTATCATCTTTAATTTCTTTCATCGGTGTCTTATAGTTTTCTGCATACAGGTCTTTTGTCTCCTTAGGTAGGTTTATTCCTAGATATTTTATTCTTTTTGTTGCAGTGGTAAATGGGAGTGTTTTCTTGATTTCACTTTCAGATTTTTCATCATTAGTGTATAGGAATGCAGAAGATTCCTGTGCAGTAATTTTGTATCCTGCTACTTACCAAATTCATTGATTAGCTCTAGTAGTTTTCTGGTAGCATCTTTAGGATTCTCTATGTAGAGTATCATGTCATCTGCAAACAGTGACAGCTTTACTTCTTCTTTTCCGATTTGCATTCCTTTCATTTCTTTTTCTTCTCTGATGGCTGTGGCTAAAACTTCCAAAAGTATGTTGAATAATAGTGGTGAGAGTGGGCAGCCTTGTCTTGTTCCTGATCTTAGCAGAAATGGTTTCATTTGTTCACCATTGAGAACGATGTTGTCTGTGGGTTTGTTGTTTATGGCCTTTATTATGTTGAGGTAGTTTCCCTGTATGCCCACTTTCTGGAGAGTTTTTATCATAAATAGGTGTTGAATTTTGTCAAAAGCTTTTTCTGCATCATTTGAGATGATCACATGGTTTTCTCCTTTAATTTGTTAATATGGTGTATCACATTAATTGATTTGCATATATTGAAGAATGCTTGCATTCCTTTTAATGTGCTGTTGGATTCTGTTTGCTAGTATTTTGTTGAGTATTTTTGCATCTATGTTCATCAGTGATATTGGCCTGTAGATTTTTGTGTTTGTGTGTGACATCTTTGTTGGTTTTGGTATCAGGGTGATGGTGGCCTCGTAGAATGAGTTTTGGAGTGTTCCTCCCTCTGCCATATTTTGGAAGAGTTTGAGAAGGATAGGTGTTAACTCTTCTCTAAATGTTTGATAGAATTCTCCTGTGAAGCCATCTGGTCCAGGACATTTGCTTGTTGGAAGACTTTTAACCACAATTTCAATTTTAGTGCTTGTGATTGTTCTGTTTATATTTTCTATTTCTTCTTGGTTCAGTCTTGGAATGTTGTGCTTTTCTAAGAAATTGTCCATTTCTTCCAGGTTGTCCATTTTATTGGCATATAGTTGCTTGTAGTAATCTCTCATGATCCTTTGTATTTCTGCAGTGTCTCGAGAAGCAACCTGTCATGGGTGATAGAACCTGTAGTGATGGTTGAAAGCAGCATATTGAAAAATCCTAGGATGCTTCTATCTTTTTCCCAAGGACAAGGACATGTTTATATGTTCTGAGACTTTAAACAATCTTTGGGTTAGAAATTTTGCAACTTATCTATTCCATGATACACAGAGAAAGAAAGGGAGAGAGAAAGACAGAGAGACAGAAAGGGAGAGAGAGAATTTATATTTTAATAAATGAAAAGCATTTTGCAAAAAAAATCTTTAAAATATGTTTTAACTTTTATAAGTGTATTTTTAGGGAAACTGTCAATCTAAAAAATTCAGAGGTCTTGCATGAATATTTTGCACATGAAGTCAGGGGCTTCAGGTTGCACTGATAATTTGCTGTGATGTTCCTAGAGCTAAAATTTGTATTTTCAAGTTAATGAAAAAAACTCAGAATACCATGGAACTCTAAAACCCACCCTCCACACATACTTTTTGTGGAGGAATAAAGACATGCTTTCATGGACAAGACATATCAGATTTTTTCTCATACTTAAAGATCAAGATGTCTTTGATCCTACATGTAAAGATTTTTACAGGCTCACTCATGATCTGTTGAGGGTGTGGAGAAAAGGGAACCCTCTTGCACTGTTGGTGGGAATGTAAATTGATACAGCCACTATGGAGAACAGTGTGAAGATTCCTTAGAAAACTAAAAATAGAACTACCATACGACCCAGCAATCCCACCACTGGGAATATACCCAGAGAAAACCATAACTCAAAAAGATACATGCACCCCAATGTTCATTGCAGCACTATTTACAGTAGGCAGGTCATGGAAGCAACCTATATGCCCATCGACAGACGAATGGATAAAGTAGATGTGGTACATATATACAATGTAATATTACTCAGCCATAAAAAGGAATGGAATTGCATCATTTGTTGAGACATGGATGGACCTAGATAGAGACTGTCATACAGAGTGAAGTAAGTCAGAAAGAGAAAAACAAATATCGTATATTAACACAAATATGTGGAATCTAGAAAAATGGTACCGATGAACCTGTTTGCAAGGCAGAAATAGAGACACAGACGTAGAGAACAAACGTATGGACACCAAGGGAGGAAAGCTGTGGGGGGTGTGGTGATGAGATGAACTGGGAGATTGAGATTGACGTATATACACTAATATGTATAAAGTAGATAGCTAATGAGAACCTGCTGTGTAGCACAGGGAACTGCACTTCCCTGTACAGTAGAAACTAACACAACATTGTAAAACTACTATACCCCAATTTAAAAAAATAATAAATTCTTAAAGCATATTTTTAAAATATGCATTGAATGAATAAAAAGAGATAGAACATCTTTAGTCCAAAATGTTTATTAAAGTTAACTATCATTTGGGAACTACATTTCAATAGCATATTGATTCAAAATAGTAATTAGACAAATCCATCATCTAAAACTGCTAAAAATATTTCTTTTCAACATAATATTAGTTAAGCAAAAGAATTACAAATGTTTGACCTGTATTATAACATATTTAATTTGTTGACACTGACAGTACTTCTGGACATAATATGTGATGATTGAACAAAACGTTTTTAATATTTATTAGATACATCATATTGCTTATGGAGTTTAAAAATTTAACAAGTAGAATTTGTGACTGTAGATGTGATAAAGAAAACAAAACCTTTTTAAATTAGTTCAGAACATTCTTCCATATACAGACTTTATCCAAAATCACACTATTTTTTTGTCAAAAACTCAGCTGATTTTTTAAAATTAATTAATTAATTAATTTATTTATTTATTTTTGGCTGTGTTGGGTCTTCGTTTCTGTGTGAGGGCTTTCTCTAGTTGTGGCGAGCGGGGGCCGCTCTTCATCGCGGTGTGTGGGCCTCTCACTATTGTGGCCTCTCTTATTGCGGAGCACAGGCTCCAGACGTGCGTGCTCAGTAGTTGTGGCTCACAGGCCCAGTTGCTCCGCGGCATGTGGGATCTTCCCAGACCAGGGCTCGAATCCGTGCCCCCTGCATCGGCAGGCAGATTCTCAACCACTGCGCCACCAGGGAAGCCCTCAGCTGATTTTTGATAACTACAAGATAGTAGTGTTTTTCAAATTTTCAAAAAGCAAAACAGTTCATTAAGATAAATTGTACTAAAATTTTGTTATAAAGTAATACTCTGTTCTTGAGGCAAGGATGTGGAAAAACTTTTATTGAAATACAATACTTTATTGTGTAAAATACTGTATGATATGCAAGTGTTTCCAGAGAAAATTCTGTCTTAAATATTTTTTGTTACTTAATAACATAGACATGATACTAACGTATAAAATTATCTTCCTCTGAATTGTCTCAGTCATACAGTCCTCTTGTTCTATTGAATTGTGCACTCTATTAGTGTATTTTATATATTATATATGTATATATTATATATGTTTACAATAGAAGTGACTAAAAGAATATTCAAAATTTTCCATGAGTATTATTTATATTATAATTAAGATTTCTCAAGCACAAAGCCGTCAGAATTAAAAATTAATAGCTCTCATATGACAATAAATCCTACCTTTGCAAAAATTCAAGTTATGTTGTTAAAATATTGTAATTTTAAAGAGAAGCTAAATCATAATAATTCATTTTTCTTGAGTATATAGACATATACATTTATGCATATATATATGATGTTATTAATGGAGTTTTGTGTAAAATCAAACAATTAACTCTGGATAATATGTTTCTTAATTACTTAAAAACAGATCCAAAGATGGTATTTCATACTAATTTAATTTTCAGAAAATACTGCATTTTTAATTTTTGTTTTATTATTTTCTAAATGATCACTTCCCTATCATCCAGTTTGAAAAGAAAAACATTAAAATAGTGTAAGCAAAGGAAGTAGGTTTCATTTTACATGTGAATTATGATCTGTTGGTAATGCTTTTTCCTACGTTTTGAATAATTTTCAGGTTGTGACCAGGCTCAAAAGGAAATGATGTGATAGATTTTTGCTACAAGATTTTCCAATTTATACAGAGTTACATTATGTGCTGTATATGCCTTAAGGTAGTTTAAAACAACAAAAAAAAGAAAAGAACAGAATTGCTGCATTTAGCAGAATATATACTCCTAAACCATTTAATCACCATTCCCAGTTTTCTGTTCCTTGCAGTCTCTTATCAAATAACTGCTTTTATTAAGTATAATCATAATTTTACTTCACTTGATGCTACTTAAATGATGTAAATAAAATAGTCAAAACGTAGAAAACAGTGTTATCAAATACAAATTAAATTTATTGTAACATATGTTTATATATATGTATGTTTTTGTGTATATGTGCTTATCAGGTTTTTTATTACAAATAATTTGAGTTATAACAGTGACAAAGGCCACTATGTTTAGAATCTAAAATCCATGTAGTATATATCTGAGCTTCCTGCTTAAATTTTATTATAATGCTTCAGAATAGTGGTGTCTAAAGCCTTTGATAAATGCTTACACTAATTCTGTTTGGAAATATTCATTTTATTTTAAACCCTAGGGATTTTTTACATACAATTTTGTAAGTTAAGTAATAAGTTTTCCATCAAACAAGTACTGAAACAAAGAAAAAGTAACCATACGCAAGAATCAGCAGAAGAAATGGAAAATGGATAGATCAGCAAGGGCTTTTAGATATTAGACATAATAGACACAATATATCAAATAGATGTATTTGAAGAAATTAAAGCCAAAGTAAAATACTTTGAGTGAAAAGAATTGTATAACAATGAGCATATATAATGAGCAGACTTGATAAAGGATCAAATATACCTTCTAAAATGGAGAATGAACAATAAATAAAGAATCAATAAAGAATCAAAAAGATCTTCTAAAATTTAAAATGTATTTATGGATTTCAAATTATAATGATGGTACATAAGCCAATTTAGAATTAATATAGAGAAAAACTAGAAACTCTGGACAAAAAAGAAATGTGTACTGATCTCATCCACTTGAGGGCATTAGAGAGTTAACAAGATAACAAAGATTTCCCAGGTCAGTAGTTAGAGATGATGGGACCCTGAAGATAAGGGTTAAGTTTTGGAGTGGTTTATACCCTCTAGACTTTATCCAATTCTACAATGCATATATGGCTGAAAGACTGAGCATCACTTATAGCAGTATCTGAGACTAGTTTAGGGTTTCTAAACCTCAGCACTATTTGCATTTTGGGCCAGGTAATCTTGGTTGTGGGAGCATATCCTGTGATTTGTAGGATTTTTAGTGACAAACCTGTCTGTCCTCTATTCACTAGATGCCAGTAGAACTTTTCCAACTAAATTGTCTCCACAGACTACCAAATATTCCCTGACTTTGTGGGTTGAGAATGCAAAATTCTTCCCTCTTCCTTCCCCCCCTTCATGAGAACCACCAGAAGAAACTTTTGGAGTCTAGATTCTGCCAAAAGAAGGGCCACCATGTAAACTTTTTGTTTTGGATTAGGAAAGCAAAAGATTGTACCCTAGAAGAGAGGGAAACTTGAAATACACAGTCAATTGCAGAAAGTTTCTTAAATTCCAAATCATCTCAGTGCCTTAACTGGTTTGAAGTGTTCTCAGATGTCTAGTGCAAAGAGACAAATAGAAGAAAAAAGATGGAATGTCCTCGATGAAAGAAGATACCATTATATTAAGCCTCAAATGTTTCTGACAACTACAATTTTTAAGCTTATAAAATTTTTGAGATTATGTTTGTAGATTTACATGTAGTTGTTAGAAATGATACAGAAAGATCCTGTATACTCTTTACCCAGTTTCCACCAATGGTGCTGCTTTGTAAAGCTATAGTGTAATGTCACAACCAGGCTACTGGCGTTGGTACAATCCGTTATTCAGATCTCCAAGTTTTGCTAGTACTCCAGTGTGTGTGTATGTGCCTGTGTATTTCTATTTAGGTCTATGCTATTTCAATACGTGTAGTTCATGCATCTACCATCACAGTCAATATAAAATACTGTCACCACACAGATCCTGCTGTTGACCTTTTACAACTCTACCCACTCCTCTCTTGTTCCCCTCCCCCATCCCATTCTAACCCCTGGCAACCACTAATCTGTTCTTCGTTTCTCTAACTTTGTAATTTCAAGCATGTTATATAAATAAAATCATACAGCATGTAAATTCTTGACATTGGCTTGCTTTTTTTAGCCATCATAATTTCCTCAGATTCATCCAATTCTTGTGTATTATCACTAGTTTGTTCCTTTTTATTCCTTAGTATTCCATGGTATGAAGTACTTATTATAGGTTGTCTAACCATTCACCATTCAAAGGACATCTGGGTTGTTTCCAGTTTGAGACTATTAAGTATAAATCTGCTATTAAAATTAGTGTACAGGTTTTTGTGTGAACATAATTCTCATTTGTCTGGTATATTTTCCCCAAAATATGAAATGTCTCTGCTTCCTCACCAGCATTTGATGATGCTACTATTTTTATTCTGGTCATTCTGGTTTTAATTTGTATATATCCAATGAATAATGGTGTTAAACATTGTTTCATGTAATTATTTTCCAATTCTATGTCCTCTATTTTGAAATGGCTGTTTATGTCTCTTGCCCATTTTCTAATTTTATTATTTTTTTTCCTGAGTTGAGATTTTTTGATATACTCTAAATACTAGTCATTTGTCAGATAGGTGGTTTGAAAATGTATTAACCCAGACTTTAACATGCTGTGTCATACTATTAACAGGTTCTTTTGCAGAGCTAAAGTGTTAAATTTTGTTAAGGTTCAATTATATTTTTCCTCTAATGGCTCATGCTTTAGGTACAAAGTCCTAAAACTCTTTTCCTAGGCTTAGATGGAAAAAAATGTAGCTCTGTTTCCTATATTTAAATACATGACCCTTTTGATTTAAATTTTTTATAAGGTGTGTGTGTGTGTGTGTGTGTGTGTGTGTTTTAATTAAAGGGGAGTTTTTTCTTTTCTTTTTAAAAATTAAAAAATTTTTGCCTTTAGATGCCTAATTGCCCTAGCACTGTTTGTTGAAAAGTCTATCTTTTCTCAATTGAAATGCTTTTCCAACTTTGTCAAAAATAAATTTGCAGCCTGCTTTTGTGGGTCTATTTCTAGAGCCTCTGTTCTGTTCCATGTTCAATGTGTCTGTCCTGCCTTTATCATACTCTTGATTACAATAGTTTTAGTAAGCTTTAATGTCAAATTGAGTAACTTCCCCACTTTCTTCTTTGTCAAGATTGTTTCAGCCATTCTAGAGATTGTGACTTTCTATATAAGTTTTAGAGTGAGCTAGTCTGTTTCTACAAAAAAAAAAGTTTTTGATTAGAGTTTTTAATAGGAATGTATTAAATCTACTTATGTTGTTGAATTTGAAATGAGTTTCTTGTAAACAGCGTTTGGTTGGACCAGTTTTTTAAGTTCATTCTGCCACTGTCTAACTTTAGTTGGCATATTATGACTGTTTACATTTAAGGTGAATATTGTTTTGTTAGAACTTAAGTCTGCCATTTTATAGTTGGTTTTCTGTTGTTCACTCTTATCTTTCTCTTTTCTTGTCTTCCTGTGAGTTACTTGAATATTATATAGGATTCTATCTTGATATACTTTAGTGTTTTTGAGTGTGTATCCCCCTATAATTTTCTTAGTGGTTGAGAGTACTTAAAGTTTGAAACCCCCTGGAAGCAGCCAATGCAAGGTTGTCTTCATTGTTTATGGATGAAAACCTTGAATGTTTCTGCTTGTTTTATCTGTTTACACAACCTGAGAAAGGTGCCTGAAAATTTTTGGACCGACTTATGATTGCTTATGCTTTTTTCTATTTTTCCGTTCTGTCCTTTTTCTTTATTTAAGACTTACAGGCATATATTCATGAACAAGGTAATTAAACCAAACCTTGACACTATAATTTAAGCAATGATTATTTATTTGTTTGTTTCTCCAGGGGGGGCATAAGGAAAATGGTGGTGGAAACCTTTGTTTACAGAATGGCTTCTAAGTTATAGCTGATGAGAGGTCACTCAGGCAGGGTGACCATGTATAAGAGAAAAATCACATAAATGACATAAATGATAGATCAAAGGGCAGTGGACAATTAATGGATCAAAAAGGAAAATCTAGGCAACAGGAACATTAGCCACAACTGAAAGTAACTAAGGACTAACCTGAGGCTCCCAAAACAACTGAGTTAAAATCTGGTGATTGAATAGGTAGAAGGGAGGAATGTAAAACCAAAAGATGGTTGGGAGAATATGCTTTGATTGGAAAAAAACCTTCCTGCAGATAACCAATCAAAAAGAATTACACAGTTTCAGTGGGAGAGAATCAGGAGCCACTTTAAGTTCATATTGTTGACCCCTTGTGGAGCAGCTATTGATATTAATGATCTCCTTCTTTGGCATCAGACACTGTGCATGGAAAAGTATGTTCAGTGTTACTCAGGAAGCTTAGATAACTGATGCTTTTGAAGAAATGTGACAGTTACACAAACTCTCAATATGCCAATCTGAATAAAGGCAGAGGTGTGTTAACACATTTCCTGAAAAGGAGAATTGTCATACTCCAACCATAATTTTTAAATGGAATCCTACTTCTGAGGTTGCTGAATATTAAGAATGCAAGCAACTTAATTTTGGTCATATAATGATACTAAGTTTATCCTAGTTCCTTTAACTCAATTTATGATTAATGATGTGATAAAAAGGGCTCCAACTGTTAAGACTCCCTATGTGACAAGTGTTGGAGGAACAGGATAATGTGAAATAATCTGTCATGGTCTTTCTCTCTCAGCTCCCCTAAAGTGGGGTTGAATAATAAGAAAATAATTAGTATTCTTCAAAATAAAAGAAAAAATAAAAATAAAAGTGGTGGGAAAAAATTAAATTGGTTACAAGTGTTGAGATATTTTATTTAAAATGGCATTAAAATAAAGAAAATAAATGAAATAGCTATGAAATCAGTGAACACAGTATGAAAATTAGCTATTTAATGTCAGGCTCTCACTTCAAAATCAACCAACCAGAGTTGGATTCACTCCAGTGAACATGCTTTTAAGACATCCATCAAAAATCTCACAGCTACTCCATTTATTTCCTTGATTTTTATGCTATTTTTCATGTCTCATCAATTCCTCAAGCAACAGGTTTGCTCAGTTTAGCCTAGCTTTGTGAAATACACACACACACACACACACATATAAATCTATAAATCATACACATACACACACACACACTCACACTCACACACATATATATATATGACACCACTAAAGAGAAAGGATTTTTGACACTTAGTAAATAGAGAGCCAGATTTCTTGGCCCAACTCTCAAGAGGGTACCCAAAGACATTTGTATCAGAATGAGTAAAATATCCTGGGGATAGAGAAGAAACTTAACCAGATTGCTGGACAGGGTGCACAACAGTTTGCCATACCCAACTTTGTAAACAAGAAAAAAAAAAAAAAACAGCAGACATACACTGCCTATTGGCAAAATCTGGACCAGCCCATAGCTGGCAGGCAGATTACATTGGCCTTTTACCATAGTTTAAAGTGGATGCTGATAAGTCTTGATCAGGATAGTTACTCATCCTGGATTTGAATTTGCATATTCATTAACTGAAGCAGGCATGTCTAACATGGTAAGAGGTTTAGAGCTGAAAATATTATTCATTTTGGACCTCATATTTATCATCTAATCAAGGAACCTATTTTAGTGCTGATATTGTGCAATAATGGACCAAGAAATATCATATAATAAAATTGTCGTGTATCTTATACATAAAAAAAGATTAATTTGAAAATTGGAATGGACAATTGAAATACTTGCTTACTAAACTATGTGATAAGAGACTGAAAAGATTGAACGAATAAATACTGAAATTTAATGTGTGTGATGTTTAACCGTTTTAGGGAAAATGGACCATTTTCTTTTCTTTTCCTTTCCTTTATTTTCTTTTTTTCTTCCTATTCATGTAGTGCCAGGACCTGGGTTGCATTTATAAGTTCTGGTGGAAGGATCAATTTCTAAATGTGATACCATGACAGTATCTCTAAATATTACTCCCTGAATTCATGGGGAATAGTGAGATGGGTTATTTTTTCTTCTCATTTGCCTAAACTAGTATTAACAGTTGCTGCTTTTTTCCTACTTAATGGATAAGACAGTCTTATAAAGTAATTCTTACCCAGTTTTGCTCCATCTACCCCACGTGACTGGGAGTGGACAAAGGGAGAAGTGTAGGCCAGGTTTGTATTGCCATTAGCTGGATGTGTCAGTCCTCTGGCTGAAATGATGGTCTTACTCTGGGCAGGAAGTTTAGGTCTGAGTAAAAATTTATGACAATTGGAAACATGGGGAGCACTTGCTGTTGTAAAGGAAGCCAGTAAGTGGTTAATGCCAAAAGTAGAAGCTAATTTTATTTTGGTGCCCAGTGAATGACCAAAAGCAAGAGATTTGATATTATCACTTAGTTGTATTTACAAATGCCTATAAGGGTGAAACTATTTGCTTCTCTTTCTTCACAGCATTGCCAAAGCTGTTATCTCTTCTTTTTAATTATTTTTATTTATTTATTTTTATTTATTTATTTATTTTTTGCGGTATGCGGGCCTCTCACTGTCGTGGCCTCTCCCATTGCGGAGCATAGGCTCCGGACACGCAGGCTCAGCAGCCATGGCTCACGGGCCCAGCCGCTCCGCGGCATGTGGGATCTTCCCGGAGCGGGGCACGAACCCATGTCACCTGCATCGGCAGGTGGACTCTCAACCAGTGCACCACCAGGGAAGCCCATCTCTTCTCTTTTTGATGATAGCCATTCTAACAGGTGTGAAGTAATATCTCACTGTGGGTTTGATTTGCATTTCCCAGAGGATTAGTGATGTTGAGCATGTTTTCATGTACCTGTTGGCCATTTGTATGTCCTCTTTAGAAAAATGTCTTTTCAGTTCCTCTGCTCAATTTTTAGTCAGATTGTTTGCTTTTTTTGCTGTTGAGTTTTATGAGTTATTTACATATTTTGGATATCAACCCCTTTTTAGAAATATGGTTTGCAGTTCCTTCTCACATTCCACAGATTGCTATTTCACTTTGATTTTTTTCTTTTGCTGTTCAGAATATATTTAGTTTGATGTAGTCCCACTCCTTTTTTTTCTTTTCTTTTTCTTTTCTTCTGTTGCTTGTGTTTTTGTTGTCATATCCAAAAAAGTGGTGTCAAGACCAATGTCAAGGAGCTTTTTTTCTGTGTTTTCTTCTAGGAGTTTTAAGTTTAGTTTTTAGGTTTTAGTTTTATGTTTAAGTCTTTAACCCATTTTGAGTTAATTTTGTTAGTAGTGTAAGGTAGCTATTCAGTTTCAATCTTCTGCATGTGATTATGCAGTTTTCCCAACAGCATTTATTTAAGAAACTCTCCTTTCCCACTAAGTATTCTTGGTTCTCTTGTCAAATTATTTGTTAACTGTATATGTGGGGTTTATTTCTGGGCTCTTGATTCTGCTCATTGGTCTATGGGACTATTTTTATACCAGTACCATATTGTTTTGATTTCTATGGCTTTGTAATATAGTTTGAAATCGGGATGTGTGATGCCTCCAGCTTTGTTTATCTTCTTCAGGATTGCTTTGGCTATTTGAGATGGTTTGTGATTCCATACAAATTCTGGGATCCAGAATTTAGTGTTTATCATTCATATGTAAATCATTGACTTATTAAATATATATGTATTCCTAATCAATTTTGAGTATTTAATAAGATTTATAATATATATGTAAATGAATCATTCTATGTGTTCTTTTCCTACTTGTTTTGTCATCCAACATTCTTCCTGAGATTCATTTCAGTTAATGCATTCTTCCTCTTATATACAATCCATAGACATGAAGGTAGCTGAAATTATTTATCCTCCATTTGATGGACATTTATGTTTTTGGTTTCTTTGCTCTTTTAAGCAGTGCTGCTATAAATATTATCTCTTCCTCTTTTCCTCCAGAGAATATAACTAGAAGTAAGATATACCAGATTTTTCTCAATTTGCTTTCCAAAATGTTTTACCAATTTCAAAATAGTATGTAAGCAATTGTGTGTTTCTGCATCCTGTTCTACAGACTGTTGCTAATTTTTGCCGGTCAAATGGATGTGCATGCATATTTCACTGTGATTTTAATTTGCATTTTCCCAACTTTTTTTTCCTATCAGGTTAAGCATTTTTCATTAGATTCATTGCCCATTTTACTTTTATTATCTCTTAAGTATCTGTTCATGTCCTTTGATCATTTTTCTTTTCAGGTGTTCAATCTTCTCTTGTTGATATACAGCAGTTTGATACATATTCTTGAGAGTAATTCTTTGCTTGTTATATGCATGACAAATGTAGTCTCCAACTTTGGGCTTTTTTTAAAATTCCAGTTTTCTGTTATACTTTAATGCACAGTAATGTAAGCTTAAATGCTAAATTTAGCAATCAGTCATAAACTATTCCTTATCTCAGTTTGATGTGATTTTCTTATAAATAGGGAATAAATGCAAACATTATAGAAATAAAATTAAGATTTCAACATACTACATGAAATTCTTATAAAAAGAGATATATAATTACCTATGTGTTATTTTTTTAAGTTGACCTTGCAAGGAATCAGCACTTTGTGGTTGAACTGAAAAAGCAGCAAAATTTATTGCTATATTTCTAACATTTTCTCCCTGGAATTTGAACCCTGAAGAATAACTTGAAAACTAAATTATGAAATTAACACTTTATTTTTCCATGTTTATATCTGTATTGTATATATATATATGTATATAAAGTTCAAGTTATCCATAAATAGGAATGAGGATGGCTTTCACTAAAGTGATTTACCCCTTCTGATGCTTATTTCAAACAAGTTTATAAGACAGGTTCAGCTGATGGCATTAAGATGCAAATGAAATAATCAAGGATGAAGAAAATATGAAAGTGTAGAGAATTTCTGAAACCACTGTAAATGAGAAGGTGGTTAGAGTTAGTGTTTATGTGTATACATACTGGACACACACATAGAAACATGTGTGCATACCTGGACATATATTCACATATATACATGTATTCATATATATTTTATATACATAGATAAAATTCCATACATATTTTGGGATTTAATTAGTTGAAGTGTTCTCTAAGGTAAAGTTTTCTGTGTTTATTACTCAATTTTTATTTTATATAAAGTATTACAGCAATTAAATAAAATATTCAAATAGCTGAAGTAAAATTAACTGACCTTATCCTTTTTCATAAGTTAGGTGATTAGGGAGATATGTTCACACTTCAAGGCATTTACATATAGAAATACATATTTTTATATTCCCTGGTGAAACTTTCAAGAGTTATTTCTCTCATAGAAACTTAGAGATGATCTATAACATTAAATATTGTGTCTAAAACAGCATCAAAATAAAATAAAAATGGATATTGTTTTTATTAAATTCATGAATAAAATAATATTTCTTTGAATGGAACAAAATGAGAAAAAATGAGGGAATTTAATAAAGTATGCATTATTGTATTACCATATCTGAAATACATCTACTGATGGTCAGGCTTTAAACTTGGGCTATATCCTATAGAACTTCTGGGTTTAATTAGTTTTTACTATCTTAAGAATGTACAGTTTCTTAATATTGAAATTATTATTCCATAATCTATGGTAATATATATGATAAGGAAGCAGCAAAACAATTAGGGTTGATGACGAAATTCCCTTCGCTCTAAAACATGCTCTGTCTGTGCTTATGTGTGTGCATTTATATTTATGCTTGTAAGTTGACCTAATGTGATAGAAGGGATCTTTATTTGACAGTTGATATAAAGACACTTGATATAAAGATACTTTTTAAATTCATGTGTTCTGATATCAAACTACTGATTCATTCAGGGTACCTGTGCTCTTTTGTGTAGCATTAATTCCCAAGCTTCAAACTTTGTAGATTAGAGTAGTTTCCAGTAAAAAAGATTTTGGTCATAAAAAGTTTATTTTACCATCACATTTCTGTTGCCCAGCTTGGTCATTCTGAATTGGCTCATTCATGATGTTAGATTAATTTCAGAGGTCTAAATGGCCAACTTTGATGAAATGCATAACTTTATGTTTTAAACAATGTATTAGATCATTTAGATCTAAAGACAGTTTAAAGAGGAACTTCAAAAATGTTTTGAGTTACGACTGAGAGCAAGTCGAAATATATACCTTTCCAAATTAGCAACTTCACATCTACTAATGCTCAAGTTTTAGCGTGATGGATGTCCACAATTTTTATTTTACTAATAGGACAGATCTCATTTTAGATTTGGCCATGTCACAGCAGGTCACTGCTTGAACTTCTCTGTATTGCCAAGGAAGTAGAATGGAGTATGATTGCCCAGGCTTTCATCATCCATCCACTCCACTGACTAGAGGAGATGGCTAAGTACTATTAGCTGAAAAAGTAGGATGGATAAGATCTAGTTGCCTCATCTAGTCTCTGCTTTACAGAACTGTTACAGAACTCTCAGGTCTACTTCACCTGGAATGCTAGACAGAGCTCTTTCTGCTGTTCTCTAAACATAGATAACAGAGGTCAATTTTGTTTAATACATATACAAAAGCTTAGATAAGAAAGTAAAGTCCTAAACTTTAGGACTTTTGAAGAATGTTTGATGTGAGATGTCTCTTTACATTTTAGTATGATGCTTATGCATTAAGAATCTCACAAATTTTCCCAACAACAATACATTGTCTGATATTGGCATGGCTAAATATCTCTTAAAGATGATCCCTTTTACATAGAAGTATTTCAGCTTTTGTAAAAACATGTGGAAATAGTTTCACCTTTTAAAATTAATATTTTTAAACCTTATAATAAAAGGGCTATAATTCAAACTTTCATTTAGAATTCAGGAAAGTATCTCAGCAAAAATGCATTTTCTTCTCATTTTCTCTCTTTCTTTTACTGTAGATACATCCGTTTTAGCATGAATTGCATCTCCCCAAAAGACAAGTTGAGACTAAACCTTCAATACCTCAGAATGTGACCTTATTTGGAAATAGCATCATTGCAGATGTAACTAGTTAAGATGTTATATTGGAGTAGGGTAGGTCCTTAATTTGATAAGACTGGTTCTTATAAGAAGAAAGAAATTTGGACACAGACACAGAGAAAGGTAAGACAGCTATGTGAAGGTAGAGGTAGAGATGGAATTTATACTGCTCAAGTGGAATACATAGAACCTCGAAAAGGCAAGGAAGGAGCCTTCCCCAGAGGTTTTGGAGGGTGCTTGGCTCTGATAACACCTTGATTTCAGACTTCTAGACTCCAGAACTGTGATGACAAAAAATTTATATTGTTTTAAGCTATCCATTTTATGGTATTTTGTTATTATAGCTCTCAGAAACTAGTATAACAACTCAATTCTGTCTCTCCCTCATTAAAAGTTACTCTATGGAGAAAAAATATCCAGTTTTCTTTATCTATATGCTATGTCGATAACATTATTTATCCTTTAAGGTAGAAAAGGTGTCTTATCGGGATAAGTAAAGGGAAAAATGCTAATTATAGAAGAATGTACCCTAAAAAGACAAAAAGAATCTAATCTTTTTCAAATGGTTACATGCATATTTTCTTGGCTTTCCATGTAATATAAAAGCTTCTGAAGTTGCATATGGCTATTAGAGCAATGGCAATAATTACTATAATTAAAGTCTACCAAAATATATGGAGGCAACATTCTAAACCTTTATACTGATTGCAAAATGAATTTATAGAAAGCATTTTGGACTTTTCACTTCCGTGGATTTGTCACGTGTAGATAGGTAACTCATTGACTGTTGTTTGTCTTAGTCATGGTCTCATTCAACTCTTCATCATGTCACCATCTCTGCTGATGGAAGGGTGTTAGAATATTTTAAATCAAATTCCAGATCTATCATACTAACATATCTCCTGTATCTCCATTGCTACCAATCTTTCAGAAGCCTCTAACTATCCTGCTATGAATCAAGAAAGTAACACCCAAGAGTACTTCTTCCCGCACATCAACTGTCAGTAAAGATGACGGTTGACAGAGCAGTAGTGAAAATGTTCTCTGTGTATCTTTGAAAATAGATGAAACCACCCATGGCTTACTCCATATTTGATGCTGTGTTCGTCTGTCTGAAAAAGTCCAGTTGCCTTGATAAATAAATATTGTCTACCCATGTAAAAAATCACAGACAAATACATGTAAGGAATACAACTTGTGTACTGTTTTGCCATTTGACAATCAATACTTAGCTTAAATATCATTTCAGGCTAAATGACATAATAAATTTGCCTCATATAGCAACACAAGAAAATAGCTATCAGTCATGATTGAGACTAGACCTCTTTTTTAAGTGTGCATTTGTTAGTGTTTATTTGAATCGAGGAGGGAGAGATACAAATTCCCTTTCTGTCTGTACAACAGACACTTAAATTGCCCTCCTGAAAGTATGATGTACCTTAGCATGAAAGTACCATTTATTACATGGTTGAACCATATTTATTTAAAAATATTTCCCTACATTTTTATCATTTAATTGCTTATTCTATATTAGCCTTTTCAATAGTGGTATAGTTGAACATGAAGCTTTAGTATAATAAGCATTTGCTTGTCTTGATTTCTGGTTTTTAAATCTTTAATTTTCATTCTTCCAGAACAACATTTAATCAAACATTTTTTTCAGAGGTTGAAAATGCATATGTAGGAATCACATAGTTTAACATTTTCTAGCAGAAAGAGCGACACACCGTTTATACTAAATATATAGATTTATTTCCTTTTCTAGTGTGCATGAAAACTCTTAAAGGTAGGGTAAATGATAGGAATGCTTCATTGTCAATTGGGAGAATTTTTCTTGTCCGATAAACCACAGTGCTATTAGTAATGAAACTAAATTTTAAAAGTTTAGGAACTAACTCTTATGCTACTATCACCTAGGTTAAGTTTTTTCTAAGATGAATATTAATAGGAAAGCTATAGGCATAGTCTCTATCTTAATGAAACAAGTATATATCAAAGGAATTAAGTGATATCAAATGTCAATTCAGGAAAATGAAATATGAAGATTCTTAAGTCAATATTGCGTTATAATACAAATGATCAGACAGCAAGGTTGAAAGAAAAAAACAGGGACATCCTTTATGTTTATATATTGTGTATTAGCTGTAATCTTTAAATGGAAGATAGTTATTTGTCATGAAACCCACAATCTTGCTATGTGAATACCTAAGCCATGATCAGTACTTATATGATTAACAAGCACAGAGGCATAGTAAGACTATTTCTTAGGGGATGAATCTGGAAACTTCTGGAAAATTCACGTGTATTCAAGAGATTAGTCTGTCTATAGTATTTTTAATTTTTTTTCTGGCTTTGAGTAGGTACAAAGTAATATAAAAAGATTATCAGTGTGGCCATGTACCACAGATTCCCAGTACTTGAATTTAAAATCTAGTGCTGTGCAACAATGAGAAAATTAGCTCTTTCATGGAACCCCAATCTGGAGACCTTTTGTGAAGTATACAATAAGTAGCAGAATGTCTTTCACTCCCCAAAACTTAACAAACTGCTAAGCTAAAAGTCTGTCCACTTTGAGTATGACCTTCATTTGGGACTCATTGCCTCCCTTTTGCTGGTAATCTAGCACAAGGAATTGATCCTTTCAGAATTATGCTTGGGAAGGTCAAGACCAGGCATCCTGTGCTCCTTTGAAACAGGTATACAACTGCCACCTACTTTCTGATATCAGTGACCATTTGTAAAGGTTAGAATCAATGATTCATTGTTTATACGTAAAAAAATAAACCTTTCCACCCTGGTTAAAACAGATGCTTCACTCTTCTAGTTACAGTTATCGCTCAGTGTATTTTCTCCAGAGGTTTTAGCCAAGTCATGCTGTAGTGTAGCTCTCTAGGAAGTTGTTATCATAACCTTTCTCTTGTATCTCCCAATCCTCGTGAGAAATAAATGTAGGTATTAGGTAAAAATGATATTCTGGATCTGGTGGTGTATCTAGAATAGAAAGCACAACTTAGATGCGTAGAAGAAATAAGGCTTTCCACAGTTTCCTTCATGTCTAAATTTTGGAATGCATTGTTTTGCAGAACTAATAACTTATATCCACCTCAGTATAAGGGAAATTGCTGCCCCCAATACAAGAGACTTTATTTTTCTTATTCCTGTCTCTAGAAAGAATAAACATTCAACAAAGAGAGAAGCAAGAAGAGCTGAACTATTTATGTGCATTTTTTTTTTTTTTTTTTTTTGTGGTACGCGGGCCTCTCTCTGTTGTGGCCTCTCCCGTTGCGGAGCACAGGCTCCGGACGCGCAGCCTCAGCGGCCATGGCTCATGGGCCCAGCCACTCTGCGGCATGTGGGATCTTCCCGGATTGGGGCACAACCTGTGTCCCCTGCATCGGCAGGCGGACTCTCAACCACTGCTCCACCAGGGAAGCCCTATTTATGTGCATATTTCAATCTGCAATGTCAGATGAAGTTATTCGGATTGTTTTATTTGGGGTGGATGCAGTGGAGCAGGGGTGCAGGTAATGCCTATTGGTCCTTAATATCAATGGGCAACTAGTTAAGGAAATAAGAGGGGTATCAGAATATAGTAAAAGGAAAGGTGCTTTTATTGGCAGCAAGGAAATCCAATTATTTACTTATTTCCAAATATGAATGTAAATTAAGCTTGAAGTGGCATGTTTTAATATTGTATGCTATTCTTAAATTTCCATTTGACTGCTATGTTTAATTTATATCATTTGTATTTTTTAGCTTTTATTCCTTTACTCAGTAGCAAGGATTAAGATGAAAATTTTAAATGCCCTTTTCCCAGGAGTCTCAGAGAAATTTCAGTAAGCACTGAATGAACAAAAATGGCATGACAGGACAGAAATAGTTCTTTGACTGTCAGCAGATATTTAAATAACACGAATGCCATCTAGTTATAATGGATTCCTTTAGAATTGATGATACTTAGAGAACAAAGGGAATCAGCCCAGAGTCACTGTAAAGAACTGTAGAGTATAATAGTTGACATGAAAATGACTCTTCAGGACTTTCAGCATAATAAACCCCTGGGTGAAAACTCTTAGAGTGACTTCCAGAAATACAGACTGCTTTTCCATACAGCAACTACATTTATGATCACCTGGAAAGACTAAAGTACCAAATGTAAAATTCCTGCTGTGACTGGCCTTAATATTAAAAGCCAGAGAAATGGAAAAAGGAGACAGTAAGGTGACAGTCATATTTAAATACTCAGTATTTTTGTTTATATCAGCCTTTCAATATGTGTCTTTTAAAAATTATTTATTCAACAATCAGTCATCTCTATTTAATTACTCACTTAATAAACAGTAAATGTTTACTGAGCACATTTCATTGACTGCTAGCCTCTATTCAAGTCACAGGCATTACAAAGATAAATGTGATATTCCTGCTTCTAGAGGTCTTTAATCAGTGGGAGACATGACTGTTTAAATCAATCAATAAATGTGATATAATGGCAGATATGAAAGACAAGTGATCTGTGAAATCACAGAAGAATCAACTTAGTATATCTAGAATGTCTAAGTAAAATGTCAAAGAGGAGGGAGCATTTAATCTGGGTCTTGAAGAAAAGAATAATAGAGCTTACTGTATAGAACTAGTAATAACATATGCAGGCCATAGTTCATTACCTGATCTCCTGTTCTTTCAAACAAGATACATTGTGTTTGACCTGTAATGATAACTTGTGTGCATATTTTACTGATACCACTGAATTTGTCAAATATATAAAAGCTGTTTACTCTCAACTAATCTATCCACTAAAGCCAATGTACTTGTTTAGTCAACATCTAAAATTGTCATGAACTTAACCAAAAATTACCCATATATAGAGAAGAATTTGATGTTAAGTATTAGACCAAAAGTTTACCCATATATAGAGAAGAATTTGATGTTAAGTATTAGACCAAAAGTTTACCCACAAAAGAGCTATTTGATTGATCTTTCAAATTAATCTTCAATGGTAGGCTAAAAAATAGCTGCAAAAATTGTTCATACCTTTATCCCTGGATTTATGATTATGTTACCTTATAAGGCAAAAGAGGCCTTGCAGATGGAATTAAGGATTTTTGAGATGGGGAAATTATCCTGGATTATTGGCATAAGCCTAAAATAATTATAATGGTCCTTATAAAAGAGAAGCAGCAGGGTCAGAGTGAGAGAACGTTATGTCATGAAGAAAGCAGAGAGAGAAAGCAATGTGATAACCAGGAAAAGGAAAAGAGAAGTGACAACAGAAGCATAGGTGAGAGTAACATGGGACCACAAGTCAAGGAATTCAGACAGATTTAGAAGCTGGAAAAGGCAAAGAAACAGATCTTAGAGCTTCCAGAAGGAACACAGGCCTGAGGATAGATTAATTTTAGCTTAATTTATCTAAAACCTGTTTTGGGGTTCTGACTACCAAAGCTCTACAATAAGAAATTTGTATTGTTTTTAAGCCACCAAGTGTGTGGGAATTTTTTATAGCATCAGTAGGAACTTAATATAGACCATAAAATATTTTCTTTTTTAAAATGTTATTTATGATTTTGCTCCAACTGTACATTATACAGTATGATTACAATTATAAAGCAAAACACTGGATCCTCTAGATACTTTCACAAAAAACAAGGAAATACTGTTATTCTAGAAATTTGACTAGGTTTTTCATTTTCCAGTGGCCATCCCATGTTAATTGCATGCACTTTCTTGAAAATATTTTACAGAAAACTTTTGCAAGAATGTGAAATCTGAACAGCTCATCATCCTCATTATAGTTATATCTACCTAACTGCAGGGATTTAAACACTTTGTTTGTATTATTTTAGAATTTGGAATCATTCTGATATAAAGGAAATAAATGTTCACCATTGAAAATATTCAAAAAATAAAAATCAATGGCATTAATAAGGTTTCACATAAAAAAAGTCACTCTCCATATTTTTCACCATATAGGAATATAAATTTTGAATAATTCTATATATAATATTTTGGACCTTGCAATTATCAGTAAATAATAATTCTTAAATATATTTCATCACATTTAAAAATGAAACTCTTAATAAATGTATAGTAATCCGCAAATTGTATGTCATTATTTAGTCAATTCATCAGAGATGAACACTTAGAATTTATTTTTTTATTAAAAATAACACTGTGATAACATAACTGTACATAATAATACCTATAGCTCAATGATAGCTATCTTAAAAATTTCTGAAAGTAGAATTACAGTTGAATTGTATACAAAATTATAATTATGGAATTCACCTAGTAAATTTTTCTCAAGAAGCTTTAAAATTAAGTTTATTATTTTCAAGAATGCATTAGAATGTTCATTTAATCACAACCTTTGCAACATTCAACATAATAAATTATTATTTTTTTACAAACTCATAAGGAATATAGCATCAAGTGGTTTTAATCTGCATTCATTGAATTAATGATATGGAAAATATTTAAATTGCTTTTTGTCCATTTATAATTCTTTCCTTCCCATTTCAGAAAATAACTGCCTATGTTTAGGTCTACTTATTTATGCTCTATTTTTTGTTGAATGAATAGTCCATCTGGTATTTATTTTTTAAATAATTTGGATAGGTGTCTAAATTATTTTGACAAAAAATGTTAAGCAATTTTTTAAGCATACCACTGGGGTTCTGTAATCTTTTTTCTCGATTTTTCTCTCCATTCTTCACTGATAACACACTGGTTTGACTTCCAATTTTATTATCGATTTTTATATTTTTAATGTAAATGCTCTGATCCCAGTATTAATTTAATAATGTTAAATGATCACTTAACTATTCTTAACCATTTGTGAAAGAATAAATATGCTGAAAGAGGGCATTAAAACACAGAAATATTGTTTAATATTTGCGGAGTAAAGAAAATGTTAAAACCAAAATTAACCCCTCTCTCTATATATGGCAAACTCCCTTCAGGTACAGGCATGATTGCCATAAATAGTCCAGGAACTGTGTGTTCCCAGCTTATTAAACTCATTTGGCTAGCAGTTTCTCTTATAACTCTAGTAAAAATTTACTGGTGACTGTAATTAGCCAAGTTTAGATCACATAATCCACCTCCATCCCACTCTGTCAGTGTGTATGGACTTTTTAAGCCTGTATTTCCTGAGCATAAGAGGAATCATAATTGGTACTTCATCAAGGACACAGAATTTCAGATTATGGTCAATTTTCACTGTTCAGCTTAGAAAAAAATAATATTATTTTTGTATTTTGTATTTTTTATGTCTTTATACTAAGATGCTACCCACTTTAAGGCATATGCTGCATACTGTATATATTATTCTGCAACTTTTCTGCTCTACAAACTTGTGTAATTTATAAATGTTTATATCAATAACTCTATTATCTATTTCACACCTGTATGATGATACCTCAGAATATTTATTGATTCAACATCTCAAGGATATTTTGAATGTCTTTAATATTTTGTCATTACAAACAACGCTTCACTGGATTTTCATGTTGTGACTCTGACATCATTTCTCTAGGGTACATAGCTAAGTGCCATGTTGCTCAAAATATATTCATAGAGCTTCAGTTTTACTAGATATAGAAAAGTTCCACCACAAATTGCTTTTCTCATTTACATTCACATCAGCAGTCTATTTGAGTTCCCACTGTTGCAATGTCATGCAAGGTTGGTCCCATATGCACTAGGACTTGGGAGAAATTTATCAATGTCATATAGCAAGGTGGATTTAGTTTGAATGAAAAAAAAATAAAACCATTGTTAGCAAGAGAATAGAAGGATGAGACCTCTATCCATTCTCCCCACAAAGAAGCATCCCCAGGTTAAGGTTAGGACAGTCTGTAGGACACATGATGTGTTTCTGTTCAAGTACAGGCACCTTATGCATTTTTTCCATTCTATTTAATCCACCGCATATGTGAGCAGTGTGGGTCACAAAGATTATATGGGTGACAGAAAGTCTAGATTCAGTAAATGTGCCTTGGGATATCAGTTTCCAGTCACCTGGGAATGTTGGGGTCAGTAGACTCTGAATAAGAACCAGATGTTATAATGCAGACAAGGAGAGAATAATTTCTGTAGAAAGACTAAGGGTTATCACCATGTGCTTAATAAAGAAGATACAGAGATTGAAACTCTTTTATAATATTTGTCGTTTTTCTATTTATAGTACAGCTTACACTTCCTAAGTGGAAATTGTGTTTTAAGATTTCTGTGTGAAAATCCTTTTTTTTTTTTTTGCAATACGCGGGGCTCTCACTGTTGTGGCCTCTCCCATTGTGGAGCACAGGCTCCAGACGCGCAGGCTCAGTGGCTATGGCTCATGGGCCCAGCCGCTCCGCGGCATGTGGGATCTTCCCGGACCGGGGCACGAACCCCTGTCCCCTGCATCGGCAAGCGGACTCTCAACAACCACTGCACCACCAGGGAAACTCTGAAAATCCTTTTTTTTATTTTTTTGTGAAAATCCCTTTTAAAAATGTTTTTTATTTGCTCTGTTATGAAAGAACTTCATATAGGAATTTTTAGTTACACAGTAGGATAACTTCTTGTATTCCCTAAATACTAGTTTAATATTCACTATGTGCCAATCAGTATGCTAAATGCTAAACTTATTGTTATAGATATGACTTTATTTTTCCCTCAAGAAGCTTACAATCTAGTAAGGAAGACAGTTGTGTGTGTGTGCACGCACGTACACGCACATGTGCGTTTAAGGTGAGAAGAGATTGAGAGAGTGAAGATTATGAGGGGTGAAGGGGATGTGAAGGCAAAGCCAAAAGTGTTGAGGGTTTGAATGATGTAGAAATGCAGTTTGGGTGGATTATTGTGTTGATATTTTTTAAAGGCTGACTTGGAAAGAAGTTGGACAAAGAGTGTTGAATCGGATTATGAAGAGTTTGCAGGTCACATTAAGAGTTTGATGATTAATTTTAACATTGGTAAGAAACCATTAATGGGAAAACATTTTTAAAAATTTTTAAAGGAAGTAAGCAAAGCAATTTATGTTTTTAGAGAAGTAATGATGGGCACTGTATTGAGAAATCATTAGTGAAAAATAAGGCTGTCACTTCATTCATTTATTTAACTAATTTTTGTTATGTGCCTACCATGTGCCAGATAATGATCTCAACATTTGACAATCATAAATGAACCAAATAAAGAAAAACCCCTGCCCTTGTGGACCTTACCTTCTGGTCGGGGAATAGAAAAAAACATAATGACTAACTTAGTTATATACTATGTTAAGAGGTATGTAACATTGAACAAAGAAAAAGAGAAATGTAAAGGAGATCCAAGAGATCAGGATAGGATAGGATAGGATAGAGTAGGCATTGTTGAAACAGTTATGATGGAACAGATATTTAAAGGATGTGAGATACGTAGCCATAGATATTGATATATCTCTCCTTGCAGAGCTAATCACCTAGCAAAGACCCCATAGCAGAAGTAGATATACCATGAGACTAATAAAGCTTAAGCTTCAGGACCTTGCATTTACACAGGCCTGCTCAAAGTCCCTGTAGCTACTCTTTTATTTAAAATACTTTATTATTTTTCTTAAAAATGTAGCCTACGTTAAGCTTTAGAACTCACTTCTGAATTGAGCTATAGATTTAAAGTTGAAATCTTTTATGTTCTTGGAACAGAAATGAAACTAATGTGGCCAGGATAACTCACAAAAAGGGCATTGATAAACAAAGATGTTCCATGTATGGTATGAAGAAGAGGGGTGGAAATACAAAGTTATAGAATAACAGAATAATTTTCCAAGAATTTCAGTAATTGGATTTCACAATAATTTGGCATTTGAGAAATAAAATATTTGATAAACTAAGAAAATGTCAGTTATAATAGTATAGAATTTATTTCACAATTATCTATACTAAACAAATGATGTTATGCAATATTAATGCTTATTTAAATCATTTTATAAAATTTTAGAGGAAGGATTGTATAGTATATATGAATTATTTTCATAATATACCGGCATGTCAGTTACCTCACAAATCACTAATTCTACAAAGTCCAATAAAATTATTATGTATCTTATTTAAAAAAAAAAAAAAACTTTACTTTTCCAATATTAGACAAATTAGGGCAAAGAGCTGATTTTTTTGTTTTTTACAAATGAAAATAATCAGAGTGTGCTACTAAGTATAATAAAATAATTGATCAATTTGTTTCATTCAGTTATTATAGGGATGGATTTGGTATAATTCAAATATTTAAGGAGATATGATATAGATAATCATTCTTATTTATTCATAAATTTATTCAAATCAAATTTTTAGAAAAGCAGACCAGTGTCAGCTACTGTGTTAAGCAGCTCAGCTCTTCAATTTGAAGTTGTGAATAGTATGGCTAAAAAACCGAATTTTGAAGAGATAAACACATCATATATATGTGTACAAGTTTTACACTATGCATCACAGACCTCATATTCCTCTATGGCCATTCAGAAGTTTTCCAGAATTTCTAGTCAGCTTCTTTGAAAGCAAAGTCCATTTTCTATTTCAAATTGAAGTGAATCCTAATAGTGTCCTATGAATACTTGCCAGAGTGAAGACAGAAAGGCAATAAGTGATTTTACACCAGATAGTTAGTAAATAACAAATCAAGACTTGTTAAAAATTAAGCAAGCATTTTCTTTGAGGTTTATGACTATAAATTCTGTAGCTAACAAATCAACTTAGATGAGAAAGTCACTTTAAGGAATAATGATCCTCAGAGCAACAATTGTCTTTAAGTCATCTACATTTGGGACAGCTTCAAGGATTGTTGTGGCTTTCTTCTTTTCACTGGGAAAGCAGAAATTCAAATTTCTTTCATCCCAGTTCTTTAGCTGCAGGCCCATACTCAAGCATTTTCAGGAAAACCTTTGGCAAATTATGTAAAAGAGCAGCGCATGCCCAAACATTACTACTCAAGTAATTACTATATAATTTTTTTCTGCTCTAAAATGGAATACTTGTTAGCTTTTCCTCTATCCATCATTAACCCTCTGACTGTGGGGGGGTGGATTATTAGTTCATCTGGGAAATTAAAACTCACTTTGATAATTAACCACTGCAAGCTAGGTTGTGCCCGTATTGCCATAGTGTAAATCCCACACTAAATCCTGCATCTTGTTTCTGCTAATACTTTTTAAATGCTACAAACATTGTGCCTATAGATTTATTCCACATAGATGTACAAAGCCTGTCTGTACTAAAGACACTGTGAAGAGTTTTGAGGCAGTCAGCAGATGTTTAGAAACTGAGAAAAATATGATAGCCCTTATAATGCAACAGTAAACATAAGATTTTTTTCCTTATAAATTCTTGTTCTTTAAAAACAGTAGATTTGTATAATGAGATTCCTGAATTTTAGATTTTGTTCTGTGTTTGAAATAATGGTTATGCTCAGCATTTTTATGAAAACATCTAAATTTATTTTGAGGTGCAGTTACTAATTATTTAATGATATTTATATATAATCATAGCAATGAAGAACAATATTTCAGTTTTCACACCAAAGGTAGAATAAGTAAACTTATCATCACATCTATGCCAACAATTGTTAAACACACAAAATAATCAAAATAAGAAAATCAGTAATGATTTAGTTACTTTAAAAAAACTTTATATATACTTGATTTAGACATTAGTTAGAAAACACAATCCAAATTTTTTTTAAAATGTGAGCCCAAAAAAACAAAATTACTGATTACAATTACATTATAAAGTATACCATAATCTTACCAAGTTATCAATGCTAGTATATTACATTTGGATATGTCGATAAACTAATTAATGTGTCTAACATTTTAGAAGTGAGACATTTGATTTCCTGTCCCAAATTAAACATCTGTCTATTATATTGCACATATTAAGTAATTGTTGTTTACTTTTGAACATTTTTAATGTTTTATCTATCATTTTGTAAATCATATTTACTAATAAGATATTCTTTACAGAAAGTAGCTAAATTTTACATGAAAGATCAGAATTTCATGTCCACGGTAAATAAAATAATGCTGCTGTCCTTGAAAGTACAGTAACATCAAAATCTTAATTTATTCCTTTAAAAAGAAAATTGTAAATGAAATTCAAATTTCATAATGAAGCATAGAAATAAACCTGCAATATGAAATATGTTACCATCACTACTAGTTATATGCATCATATTTCCTATATTATTTTACAGTTTTTAATTAAGTAAAAAACAAGTGCCATATAAGCATTTTAGTTACATTGGAACCTTAATATTCATGTAACAATTTTAATAACCACTTGTCATATACTGGACACTGTTTGATTTAATGTCAGGACCCTTGAACAAAAAAAATATTAAATAGTTCTCTCCTTACTTTATGTGTTTCACTTAACAGATCACTCATTATCTGTAAAGTGACTAGATAAGCTCATTGCTATGATTGGTATAATTTTCGAATATTCAAGTGGGAATGTTGGGGGACGAGCGCATTCAATTTTCACTTTTTTTTTTAATATTTAGCATCCCCCTAAACTTAAGAATACAGAGTCCCTCAGAAATACATTGAACTCAAGGGAACTTAAATTTAGAACTAATATGACTTTCCTTTCTGGTTATCCTTAAAGACTTCATCTTCAAAAATGTAGAAGCTGACAACTGTGTGATCTTAAAGAAATACAATAGGTAATAATTATTTAACTGCTGCATGAATGATTTAAAGCCAAGTAGGTTTTCATATAAGAAATATGTGTTTAGAAGGTATAGAGAAGCGGTCCAAATAACAGTTTGAAAACTTTTGTCTGTGACATTATATGTACATTGCACTCATCTAATCTAAGAAAAAAATAGTTTTCTTTAAACATCCCCATTGAAAGATATTGCTTAATACAACTGAGAGAATAGTCTAGCAATTGTATATTATAGAATGTTTTACAGTTTGTGTTAATTGAATCTGTCAGATTATATCCTTATATCTAATATAAAAATCTCTTTAATTCTGAAACAGAATAAAATACATTGCAACAAACACTCCTCAATAATATGTATTAAAATGTATAAGTTGTAGATGAGATTGCTGCTTAATACATTAAATCATGTTAGTTTTTAAGAGCAACCTTCATGTAGCCTGTTTTATATTTTCTTGGACATGAGCACTGTTTACTAGCATGAGATATAAAATTAAACCAGAATTAGGTTTATTATCCTACTTTTCTATCTTGCTTCCTAAAGATAAATAACATAAGCATTAGAATTTTAAAAAATATATGTACATATACTGTGGTTATCACTACACGTTGACGACAAATTTTTAGGGGACAACTTTAGAGATTCTCAACCATTTCATGCTTCCACCAGTGGACAGTGTGAGTTACAGTTGCTCCACATTCTCATCTGCACTTCAGCTTTTCAGTCTTTATTTTAAACATTCTACTGAGTATGTAATGGAACACATTATGGATTCAACTTGCAAATCACTGATTATTAATAAGGTTGTGTTAAAGTGGTCATTTAAATATCTTCTCTGAGTTCAAATTTTTTAATGGGTTCTTGGTTTTTTCTTTGATTTGGGGATATCTTTTTCAACTGTATGGTTGCAAACAACTTCTAAACTAACCCTCTGTTTTGTGACTTCACACTTTCAATGGTGCCTTTCAAATTTCCAGTGTTAAAGCTAAACTTAGCCATTTTTCCTTTAAAGCTGAATGCCTCTTGTTTATGATTTTTGACACAAAGGTCATAAAATATCTGTTTAAATATGTATTTAATTATCTGTTTATTTTTCACATTTGTCTTATACAAATAGATCCACAATTGCCCTGGATTGATCACTTTACCAGTGAAGAGATGTACTCATCCAGCTAATATGTTTTTAACATAATTATCCAGTGGGCTTGTCACCATTTATTTAAGACTCTTTCTCCCTCAGAACCACCATTATTATTAATCAAGTAGTCATACATATGAATGTCTGTTTCTGGACTCTGTTTTTTACCCATTGATCTCTTTGCCTATTCTCCAATGCCATACAACCTTAACTATTGTAACTTTTTTTTAAATTGACATTTGGTGATGTTTTACTACACTTTTTCAAGAGATCGTGGCTATAAATGACACTTAGCCTTTCCATGTAAATTTTATGGATAGGTTAATTTCCAAATTAAAAAAAAATGAAGTCGGAGTCTTTGTTTGAACAGTACTGAAGCTTTAGAACAGTTTGGGAAAACTTGATTGAGTCTTCTGAAGCGTGGACAAGGTATATAATTATTTATTTAAGTCTTTAGAAATGTCTCTCAATGAGCTGTTGTTTTACTATCAGAAGTTTTGTATATCTTTTGTTAGATTTCATTTTATACAGTTGATGTATTTTTAAAAATCTCTTAAGTATAGTAAATTATATCTTTTTAAGATGCTAGTTTCAATTCTAGGGTATATATACATACAAGTGATGCTTGTGTTGACTTTTTATCAAACAAACTTACACATCTCACATATTAAGTTTAATAATTTATTTGTAACTACTCTGGAATTTACTTCTCCAGACATTTTTGCTTGAACGTTATGATAGTTTTATGTCTCCCTTCCTAAATTTTATAAATTTTATTTAATTTTCATTGTTTAATACACTATATAGATCCACCAATGTAATGCTGAATTAAAGTGACTGTTATGATCCTGTACTGATCAAAGAATGCTTTTAATAAATCTCCATTAGACATGATGTTTATTTAAAAAAATGTTTTTTAACATCTTAATTGGAGTATAATTGCTTTACAATGGTGTGTTAGTTTCTGCTTTATAACAAAGTGAATCAGCTATACATATACATATATCCCCATATCTCTTACCCCTTGCGTCTTCCTCCAACCCTCCCTATCCCACCCCTCTAGGTGGTCACAAAGCACTGAGCTGATCTCCCTGTGCTATGTGGCTGCTTCCCACTAGGTATCTATTTTACATTTGGTAGTGTATATATGTCCATGCTACTCTCTCACTTCGTCCCAGCTTACCCTTCCCCCTCCCTGTGTCCTCAAGTCCATTCTCTATGCCTGCATCTTTATTCCTGTCCTGCCCCTTGGTTCTTCAGAACCATAATTTTTTCTTTTTTTTTTCTTTTGTAGATTCCATATATATGTGTTAGCATACAGTATTTGATTTTCTCTTTCTGACTTAACTCTGTATGACACACTCTAGGTCCATCCACCTTACTACAAACAACTCAATTTCATTTCTTTTTATGGCTGAGTAATGTTCCATTGTATATATGTGCTGCATCTTCTTTATCCATTCATCTGTTCATGGACAGTTATGTTGATTCCATGTCCTGGCTATTGTAAATAGAGCTGCAGTGAACATTGTGGTACATAAATCTCTTTGAATTATGGTTTTCTCAGGGTATATGCCCAGTAGTAGGATTACTGGGTCATATGATATTTCTATTTTTAGTTTTTTAAGGAACCTCCATACTGTTCTCCATAGTGGCTGTATCAATTTACATTCCCACCAACAGTGCAAGAGTGTTCCCTTTTTGCCACACCCACTCCAGCATTTATTGTTTGTAGATTTTTAGATGATGGCCATTCTGACTGGTGTGAGGTTCTACCTCATTGTAGTTTTGATTTGCATTTCTCTTACGATTAGTGATGTTGAGCATCCTTTCATGTGTTTGTTGGCAATCTGTATATCTTCTTTGGTGAAGTGTCTATTTAGGTCTGCCCATTTTTGGATTGGGTTGTTTGGTTTTTTGATATTGAGCTGCATGAGCTGCTTGTAAATTTTGGAGATTGATCCTTTGTCAGTTGCTTCATTTGCAAATATTTTCTCCTATTCTGAGGGTTGTCTTTTTTTTTTTTTTTTTTTTTTTTTTTTTTGCGGTACACGGGCTTCTCACTGTTGTGGCCTCTCCCATTGCAGTGCACAGGCTCCGGACGCGCAGGCCCAGCGGCCATGGCTCACGGGCGCAGCCGCTCCGCGGCATGCGGGATCCTCCCAGACCGGGGCACGAACCCGCGTCCCCTGCATCGGCAGGCGGACTCTCAACCACTTGCGCCACCAAGGAAGCCCGAGGGTTGTCTTTTTGTCTTGTTTATGTTTTCCTTTGCTGTGCAAAAGCTTTTAAGTTTCACTAGGTCCCATTTGTTTATTTGTGTTTTTATTTCCATCTCTCTACGAGGTGGGTCAAAAAGGATCTTTCTGTGATTTATGTCATAGAGTGTTCTGCCTATGTTTTTCTCTAAGAGTTTTATAGTGTCTGGCCTTAAATTTAGGTCTTTAATCCATTTTGAGTTTATTTTTGTGTATGTTGTTAGGGAGTGTTCTAATTTCATTCTTCTACATGTAGCTGTCCTGTTTTCCCAGCACCACTTATTGAAGAGGCTGTCTTTTCTCCACTGTATATTCTTGCCTCCTTTATCAAAAATAAGGTGATCTTATGTACATGGATTTATCTCTGGGCTTTCTATCCTGTTCCATTGATCTATATTTCTGTTTCTGTGCCAGTACCATACTTTCTTGTTTACTGTAGCTTTGTAGTATAGCCTGAATTCCGGGAGCCTTATTCCTCCAGCTCCATTTTTCTTTCTCAAGGTTGCTTTGGCTATTCAGGGTCTTTTGTATTTCCATACAAATTGTGAAATTTTTTGTTCTAGTTCTGTGAAAAATAACATTGGTAGTTTGATAGGGATTGCATTGAATCTGTAGATTGCTTTGGGTAGTATAGTCATTTTCACCTTATTGATTTTTCTAATCCAAGAACATGTTATATCTCTCCATCTATTTGTATCATCTTTAATTTCTTTCATCAGTGTCTTATAATTTTCTGCATACAGGTCTTTTGTCTCCTTAGGTAGGTGTATTCCTAGATATTTTATTCTTTTTGTTGCAGTGGTAAATGGGAGTGTTTTCTTGATTTCATTTTCAGATTTTTCATCATTAGTGTACAGGAATGCCAGAGATTTCTGTACATTAATTTTGTATCCTGCTACTTTACCAAATTCATTGATCAGCTCTAGTAGTTTTTCGGTAGCATCTTTGGGATTCTCTATGTATAGTATCATGTCATCTGCAAACAGTGACAGCTTTACTTCTTCTTTTCCGATTTGGATTCCTTTTATTTCCTTTTCTTCTCTGATTGCTGTGGCTAAAACTTCCAAAAGTATGTTGAATTATAGTGGTGAGAGTGGGCAGCCTTGTCTTGTTCCTGATCTTAGAGGAAATGGTTTCAGTTTTTCACCATTGAGAATGCTGTTGGCTGTGGGTTTTTCATATATGGCCTTTATTATATTGAGGTAAGTTCCCTCTGTGCCTACATTCTGGAGGGTTTTTATCATAAATGGGTATTGAATTTGGTCAAAAGCTTTTTCTGCATCTATTGAGATGATCATATGGTTTTTATCCTTCAGTTTGTTACTGTGGTGTATCACATTGATTGATTTACATATATTGAAGAATCCTTGCATTCCTGGGATAAACCCCACTTGATCATGGTGTATGATACTTTTAATGTGCTGTTGGATTCTGTTTGCTAGTATTTTGTTGAGGATTTTTGCATCTTTGTTTATCAGTGATATTGGCCTGTAGTTTTCTTTCTTTGTGACATCTTTGTCTAGTTTTGGTATCAGGGTGATGGTGGCCTCATAGAATGAGTTTGGGAGCATTCCTCCCTCTGCTATATTTTGAAAGAGTTTGAGAAGGGTAGCTGTTAGCTCTTCTCTAAATGTTTGATAGAATTCACCTGTGAAGGCTTCTGCTCCTGGGCTTTTGTTTGTTGGAAGATTTTTAATCACACTTTCAATTTCAGTGCTTGTGATTGGTTTGTTTATATTTTCTGTTTCTTCCTGGTTCAGTCTCTGAAGGTTGTGCTTTTCTAAGAATTTGTCCATTTCTTCCAGTTTTTCCATTTTATTGGCATATAGTTTCTTTGAGTAATCTCTCATGATCCTTTGTATTTCTGCAGTGACAGTTGTTACTTCTCCTTTTTCAGTTCTAATTCAATGATTTGAGTCTTCTCCCTTTTTTTCTTGATGAGTCTGGCCAGTGGTTTATCAATTTTGTTTATCTTCTCAAAGAACCAGCTTTTAGTTTTATTGATCTTTGCTATTGTTTCCTTCATTTCTTTTTCATTTATTTCTGATCTGATCTTCATGATTTCTTTCCTTCTGCTAACTTTGGGGTTTTTTTGTTCTTTCTAGACATGATGTTTATTACAGTGTTTTGTAAATGTTGTTTATCAAATTAAGAATGTTCCTTCTTTTTCTAACTTGCCACAAGCTGTTTATCATAAATAGATTTTGAAGTTTTTCAAATCTTTCTGCATCTGTTGAGATGATCCAATACTTTTTTCTTCTTTATTGTGTTAATAATTTTTAATAATGATTTTCAAATGTAATTCAGGACCTACCTTCTTACAGGTGTGTGTCTGTGGTTATGTGTTTATATGTGGTATTTTATATGTTGCTACATGACTTTTTCAGCTTTTCTTTGTTCTTTGCTTGACATTTAGGGTTTTGCATCTATATGAGTAAAAATGGCCCCTAATTTTCTGATCTTATCATGTGTTTGTCAGCTTCTACTATGAAGGATATGATGGTCTCATGAAATACATAGGGAAATAGACTGTTTTCTTCTATATTCTGGTTATACTGGTAAAGTTAAGATTTTTATTTATTCCTCAAATTTTTGACAAGCCTTATTAGTGATCCTATCTGGTATGCACTGGACTTTGTAGAAAGTATTTAAAATTCAGATTCAGTTTTTCTAATTTTTATCAAGTGATTAATAATTCATCATCATTTCTCCTTCAGTTTTATAAGCTCTCTTCTTCTAGGAATTTTTCTAATTTGCTAACATTTTCATAGGTGTTTATAAGATTTTTGTAGTACAAATTTATTGTGACTTATGATCTAAAAGGTCTATTCTGATATTTTCTTTTTCATTTCTGATTTTATTATCTATACCTTCTGTTTTTTCTCATGATTAGTCTCACTAAGAGTTTATCAATTTTGTTAGCCATATTAAAGAACTGACTTTTGTCTATGCTCATCCTCTGGTATATGCTATTTTACATCTCATTATTATTTTCTGTCTTATCTTTCTTACCTTTTGTATTCAATTTACTATTTTCCTAACACCTTGGGATGAATTCCTAGATAATTGATTTTTCACTTTCTTCCTTTTTAAAGTATAGAAATAATGGAATAAATTTCTGACTACATCTTAAAATATCTTAACATTTCAAAATATTTTCTAATATTTTAAATTTGTATTGACTTATTTAATTTTATAAAATATATTGCTTTATTATAAAAATTAGCTTTTAAAATATTGTTATATTTGTGATAATTTCTAATTAATTTTAATTTGGTCAGATGATATAATAATTATGATTTCATCCCTTTGAGATCTGATGAGAGTTGATTTGCAGTACACTATAGCAATATTTTGAAAAAAAAATGCATGACTATATGTATCCTGTAGTTGTAAGTAGTGTTCTATACATGTAATTATTTAATGTAGGACAAGATTTAGAACCTTGCTATGGGTGAGCAGGCAATAAAAGTATAATGGGAAGCCAAATATGCCTTAATATCTAGAGTATCTATAAAGGTGACAGTCATTCAGAGCTACCCCTAATAGCTGCAGGACCTGAAGAAGAGCACAAATGGAATTTTAATATGAGTGAAAGTTGACAAAAACAGAGACATTAAATTTTATTCTTTTTTTTTTGTTGTTGTTGTAGTTGATTTACAATGCTGTGTTAGTTTCAGGTGTACAGCAAAGTTATTCAGTTATACAGACATATACATATATATTTTCAGATTCTTTTCCCTTATAGGTTATTAGAAAATATTGAGTATAGTTCCCTGTGCTATACAGTAGGTCCTTGTTGGTTATCTATCTTATATACAGTAGTGTTTATATGTTGACCCCAAACTCCTAATTTATCCCTCCTTCCCTTCCCCTTTGGTAACCATAAGTTTGTTTTCTATATCTGTGGGTCTATTTCTGCTTTGTATATAAGTTCATTTGTATGTTTGTTTGTTTTTTTAGATTTCACATATAAGCAATATCATATGATATTTGTCTTTTTCTGTCTGCTTACTTCACTTAGTATGATAATCTCTAGATCCATCCATGTTGCTTCAAATGGCATTATTTCATTCTTTTTTATGGATGAGTAATATTCCATTGTGGATATATATGTATCACATTTTCTTTTTCCATTTATCTGTTGATGGCCATTTAGGTTTCTTCCATGTCTTGGCTATTGTAAATAGTGCTGCAGTGAACATTGGGATATGTGTATCTGTTTGAAATATGGTTCTTTCCAGATCTATTCTTATTATGTCCATTTGTTATGTTGTGTTAATGAATGATTAATAATATATGAACATGTAATTCTTAAAAATTGTTGTTATTATATTTTGTTCCTTGGAGCCACTAGGAAATAAGTTTTGTTATGCAACATCTAAGAGGGAGTGTTTGACAAATTAGTCTTTTTGCTGCTAAAATGTCACTACACCCTGAAGCAGTGTCCCTCCTCAATATTGACAGCATTGCAGCCTGAAAACCTTCAAAATATCTGAACAGTGTTAATTTGTTTTGAGGAAATAAGGCAAGAGGTGAAAGGGACCTGGAACCTGAATGGGCTAGTGACCTGATTGGTGTTAGTCAGAAAAATGGATATCTTGGTTTGTAGTTTGTAAAGTATCAATTCTGCACTCTGGGTATTATGTGTTAGTAATGCCATATTTCCTTTAATAATTGTATTGTTCAGTGTGTTTGTAATACACATGGCCTTCTTGTACAGGTTTAAAGACAATACAACAGTTATTCTTTCTCCTATATAATAAATGGCCTGCATTCCTCTTCAACTGGGATTGCTGCTGCTTTTCCCCTGTCTCTACAAGGATCAACTGGGAAATCATTTGTCTTTATAATGATCTGTGATATCTTCGTAATAATCTATGTATTTCCTGCCCTTATATTGTTTTTTCTTCACAAATAACTCATGGTCGATATATTTTCTTCTATATTCATTAATGCTACATATTTTATTCCTACAATTGTATATAATTAATGTGGATTCTGTTTTGGATTATTAGTACCACAGAATGGCTATAGAAAAAAAAAAAAGGCCAAGCATTTCTAATCAAGCAGAATTGGTATCTGTCAGATTAGCTGCCTGAGAATAGATTCCACTGCCAGCAGAGTGACTCCCTACCTTGGCAAAGCACCCATTCCATCAAATTTCCCAACACTTCACCTGTTCTACAATGGTGCTCTCCTCATTTTCATTTTAAGGGGTTATCTCAACACCTACTCCATCTACCAAGTTTGCATTCTACAACACTTTATTTTGGATAATCCCATGTGTTAATTTAAGGACCTCTTTTGCCTATTCAGGTCCAGAGTCCTATTTTACTTTGATAATCAGATTTTCATTGCTCTCAAAACTAAGTAGATAACCAATTCCTTTTTTATACAATTTTGAGGGTCTGCTGCCTGAAAATATTTGGTTGCAACAATGCAATTCTAAGAAATGGAAACGATTTGAAGCTATTTTAATTCCCCCACATGCTTAATACATTCAGTTTAGTGTTGACAGAATCATTCTGAATGGATGGAACAGTGGACTCTAGATTGATCTCCAAAAATGATTCTCAGAACAAAACTATAGAATTGGCCCAATAAGAGAGCTGTTGCTTTTTTCACAAAGAAGTAGGTGGGAAAACATGTTATAGTTGAAGTTCTTGATTCAAGAGCACACTACAAGTGCTGTCATCCAAGATTTAGGAAACTTTTGCTGCTTTGGCTGCATCTGTCTTTCAGTAGTCACAAATCTAATGTCTAGTCACCAGAATGCAGATGCAGAAAACGCAGTGTCCAAAATCTTACTTTTCAGAACCAAGCCAAAGCAACAGGAAGATGACTTCTTCATTTCCACCCTCCAAATTTTGAACAATTGCATTTAATTTCAGATTAATTTGCACAAGTTAATTTTCATTTAAAATCATGACTGCAGAAAAGACCTGCAAATACTATGTTAGCTATTTAGGCTCTGATTTAGAGAAGGCACACTAGAGGAAGATTGAGATTAGCAGTTTACCATTTCCACTCCAACATCAGTTAAAATAAAAAGGCAAATTAAATGTGGGGCAAGGATGATGAAAAAAAACCTTTTTGTTTTCTACATTTCAGAACATCAAGGTCAAAGAGTAAATACAAATAATTCTGTAGCAATAATAGTTGCGAGTGGGGCAACAGTAATAGAATTATTCTACGCAATCCCATAAAATTTAGCTGCAATAAGTCAAACCAACAGAAGATGTCTTACTAGCAGTCCCAGAGTCAATGATGCAATTCCTTAGTATTCTAACATAAAATGATTTTGAAGCTATACCGTTCAGCATCTATTTCCACATGTTTACATAATGAAGAGTTTAGCAAATTACATTACCTCAAAATGCTTATGGCTATTGTATTCAAATTGGATTCAATTAGACACACTCTTAGTTGAACTAAAAAGAAACAGAAATACTTATACACCAACACGGAATCCTCAGCCTGTGGGCCTCAAAAAGCAATTATGCAGGAGGGAGAGTTCAGAATTAGTGTCTGTTTACCAGTTATGCATATGAACACGGTAGTGATGCCAGCTTCTTGGGCTTTGCTTATACTGATACAGGAGTCCCAGCACTACCATATATTATTCAGCTCAGTGTTCCGAGTGTGGTGTGAATTATAGGTTCCTAATATGTTACTTTTCTGTAATGCAGGAAGCCATTCTTAGAAGCAATCCAAGAACCTGACCTCTAGTATTTTCAATAAGTTTTTAAGAATTAAAATCTCTTTATTAAATCTTTTTCAAACTAAAATAGAAAGCATTGTTTTACTAAGAGAGAAACTAGAATCAGCAATCCTCAGTGATGTTCCTTGAATAGCTTTATTTATTTATTTATTTTAAATGTGTGTCATATATTTGTTTAGCAATGTAGAATGCAAATTACAAGATTTACAGCTCTGAGAAAATCTATAAATTTAAAAACATAAATTTTTGTTAATCCCCTAAGTTGTATTATGTTCTATTAACATTCTCTAGAACTAGTGTTTTGGAAACACACTATGAGAAAGGCAACATTAGGCAGTTTATTTTATGGAAAAAGCACTTAAGGGATTCATGAACATCCGGCAGATTAATCATGTGTTTCTTTCATTAAAACTTTTGAAATTGAATTTTATTGTCACATAGATGAAAGTTTTTAGAATATTAAAATGCCACCACCTGATTTAAATGCATACTTTACTGCAGGCTCCTCCTTTTAAACCTGTATGGGTTTCTAACTATCAAGAAACTAGGACAGAGTTAATATCTGACCTGAGGAAACAATATGCCTACACAAAATGAAATAAAATATTAATAAATTGAAATTAAGAACAGCTATAAAGATTTAAGTCTTAGAGCCTTATCTCCCAGTTCCACTGAGAACAACAGATTGTCACATAAGGAAATCAAGTGTCTAGGTGGATGTACCTAGAGTCTGTCATACAGAGTTAAGTAAGTCAGAAGGAGTAAAACAAGTAACATACACTAACATATATATATGGAATCTAAAAAAACCCCAAAAATTTGCTGAACGTAGGGACAGGACAGGAATAAAGATGCAGGCATAGAGAATGGACTTAAGGACAAGGGGAGGGAGAAGGGTAAGCTGGGACGAAGTGAGAGAGTGACATTGACATGTATACACTACCAAATATAAAGTAGATAGCTATTGGGAAGCAGCTGCCTAGCACAGGAAGATTAACTCAGTGCTTTGTGACCACCTAGAGGGGTGGGATAGGGAGTGTGGGAGGGAGACGCAAGAAGGAAAGGTATGGGGATATAAATATATGTATAGCTGATTCACTTTGTTATACAGCAGAAACTAAGGCAACAATGTAAGGCAATTATACTCCAATAAAGATGTTAAAAAAAAAACCCAACCAAAAAAAAAAAAAAGGGACAACTAGTAAACAAACATTAACATAATAAACATAAATATATTGATAATTATGTTAAATTTTATGGATGACATTCTCCAATTATAAGGCAATATTTCCAGAAGATTTTTATATTGAGTAAAAAAACGGGATTTTAAAATGTCAATTTAAAGAGCTTTTGAAAGTAAAAGGATGAAAAAGATAAAAATCATGCTTGAGAAACTTGTGAAGCTCCATTAATAACAGAAAATTAGAGTTAAGAAAGAATATAACCAGAGAATGTGAGGCTCATTTTGTAATGATTGAAAAGGGTCAGTTTATCTCCTTCAGAGTATAGAAGTAGAGAGAATATAAATAATTCATTCCATGAGACCAACATTACCCTAAAACCAAAACTCGACAAAGACATTACAAGAAAACTACAGACTAATATCTCTAATAAACAGAGATGCAAAAATCCTCAACAAAATATTAGCAGATCAATTCAAAATGTATAAAAAAGAATTAAACAGCACAGTCAAGAGGGATTTATCACAGGTATGCAAATCAGTTTCAGCATTTGAAAAGCAAGTAATGTAGTCCATCACATCAACAGACTAAAAAAGAAAAAATACATGATCATATCAATAGATGCAGAGAAAGCCTTTAACAAAATCCAACAGTCATTCATGATAAAAACTCTCATAAACTAGAAATAAAAGGGAATTTTCTCAATTTAGAAAAAAAAATCTACAAAAACCCTAAAGCAAGTATACTTACTGATGAGAAAGTCAAAGCTTTCTTATGAAGATCAGATACAGGGCAAAGATATCCTCTCACTGCTCCTATTCAGCATTGTACTGGGAGTCTTTTCTAATGCAATAAGGCACAAAAAAGAAAGAAAAGGTACACAGATTTTTAAAGAAGGCATAAAACTGTTTTTATTCACAGATGACATGATTGTCTATATAGGAAATATGAAATAATTGATTAAAAAACTGAAACTAATAGTGACTATAGCAAGATAGCAGAACACATAGTTAACACAACAAAGCAGTTTCTTTCCTATATACCAGCAATTAACATATGAAATCTGAAATTAAAACAATATCATTTATATTAGCATCCAAAAAAAATAAAGCACTTGGGGATAAATCTATTAAAATATATGTAAGATTTATATGAGGAAAACTATGCAACTCTGATGAACATAATCAAAAAATTAAAAGGAGAGATATCCTATATTCTTGGACAGGAAGACTCACTATTTTCAAAATGTCATTTCTTCCCAATTTCATCTTTAGGTTAAATGCAATCTCAGTTGAAATCCCAGCAAGTTGTTTTGTGAATATTGACAAACTTATTCTTAAATTTCTGTGTAGAGGCAAAAGACCCAGAATAGCCAACACACTACTGAAGAGCAAAGTTGGTGGACTGACACTACCCAACTTCAATATTTTAAAGACTTTCTTACAAAGTTACAGTAATCAAGACAGTGTAGTAGACAATCGATCAATGAGGCAAAATAGAAGGCCCACATAAATATAGTCAACTGATATTTCATCTTTCTGAATCAAGCTACAAACTATAAATACCACTGTTTCCAGTGTTTTAACAACATAAAATTCCTTAAGACGTGTTTTTATGTTTATGTTTTGAATTCTAGCTGGAGAGCTACTGCTTCAAACTTCTTAAACAAATTTTAATAGTCATTTAATGGTTTCCATTAAAATAGTGAAATGACAGCACAGATTTTATTTATTTTATTCTCATGCCTAATGTAATTAAGTCAGTATCAATAGTAGTTTACAGAAAAAGCATCAATTGATGATCAGGAAGTTTAATTCCTAAGATAAGAGGAAATAGATGGGATCAAATATACAGTAAAATGGTAGAAGAAAAAAATATATATATATGATATGGTTGAGCCCGTCTCCTTTCTTTACTGGGGATCAGCAACCATCTGGAGTCTCTCCTTGCCTATCTCACATCAGTGACCATATTAACAAATGTAGTTTATGTATATACATTTGGGCTGCCTGTGGCTCAACCCAAATTGGAGAAGGAGTTTTGACCAACAGTTCAACTTCCCTGAATATTTTCCTGCATTTATTTACAGTGATGAATGCAATAAGTTCCCTACCTGTACTTTTAGTTTGTTGTCTATAATTTTTTTCTGCTTAGTTGAGTAACATCCTTTTTTCCAAGTATATTTTAGGCAGAAATGTTCTCCATTTATTATATTTTAAAAATTCTCTTATACCAAACTCCCTTTGGCATCAAGATATTTCTTGAAATTTCCAGTGTGCTGATGGTAATCTTTTCCCTCTTTTGAATATCTACAAAATTACTATATGCAAAATACATTTTTGTTATGGGTTTGGGAATAAAATCCTAGACTGCAGAGCAGACAAATGTAAACAGTAGATCATCATGTAAAGCAATACCAAGTACATATGATTAGGAAGATAAAATAAAATGTAAATTTAAAGGAACAATATGTAGCATGTGTTTCTTATAACAGCTTCTTATGCAGCTTTTGAATATTTTATTTTCATAAAATATTATGAGTGATTAAATTACTTGCATCAAAAATGTATAATATCCTCTATGCTTTATTCTTCCTATAATTTAATTCCAAACCTAAAATCAAAATATACACAGTCTATTCACAAATGGAATTGTATTAGTTTTCATGAGACAAATTGGTAGCTGAGTTTTAGCTGAGCCTTACTGCTTGATCAGTTCATATACTGGGCTTCGCATATGGAAGGTGAATCCCTGTGTACAAGTTTCAGCCTTGTACCTCATTATCAGTAACTAAGTCCCTGTTTCATGCAGTCCTCTTTTATACGGTGCCTGGATTCCCTACTTGTACTGATGATAAGTGTATTTTCTATTGTTTTAACATCAGTATGCTTGTTGCTAATATTGGAAACTCTGTTGTCTCCTCTTCAACTTCCCTTACTTCAAATCTCACTCTCTTGCAGGATTCAAGGCAGCTTTTTTTTTTTTTTAACCAACCAGTACCTCAATGCTAAATACTCTCCTATGTTTATTCTCTTTATCTGCTGTTGTGTTTCCCACTAACTGATATGCCTCTGTGTACTTTGATTTACAAATTTTAAACAAGTCTATTCTGGTACATACCCTCACAACATCAGCCTCATGACATCACATTCTAAATATCAGATGGTATCCAAAAGTGAAAACAATCAAACTATTAAATATTCTAATGCTTTACAAAAATCAAGTAATCGAAAACATCATGCTGATATGTATATATTCTATTCCATACATATGAAAATAACTATGGGGTTTTATAATGAGATATATTTACGAAATTGTTTCTTGAAGCAAGAATAGCTAATGAGATTTTCATAAGCTTTCTGTTAAGTAAGCACATTAAAAACAATTATATGAACAGACTTCACTCAGAATGCCTTTTTATATAAACTGGGGATTTTTCTCTTTTTCATTCTATTGCTGCTCTTGACTTTAAGCCAAAGATGATACCTTCTTTTAGTGATAATTAATTTGATCTGGCTTATCCAGACTATTTTTTATCCTTTCTTTTAAAATAACACAAATAAAATATTTTTCTGAAGAGAAAGTCTCTGGCTAATTGAATCTATGACCTTATTTTTTCTCATTAACAAGGTGACAGTCCTATTCTCAGTATTTTTTACTGTAATAGTACCTGATCATGAAATGTATTTTTATTTAGTCAATAAACCAAAGTTGTTTTGTTTTGTTGTTTTTTTTGTTTGTTTTTTACTGTGGTAAGAACACTTGATATGAGTTCTGCCGTCTTAATTTTTAACTGCACAATACAGAATTGTTAACTATAGACACCATGTTGTACAGCAGATATCTAGAATTTATTCATCTTGCCTAACTGAAACTTTGTATCTCTACAACTTATTGTCTGTATTATGTATACCAAGTAGAAAGGGCTCCTCTGAGTAATATCTCACTGTTCCTCTGTCATTAATCCTTGAAGATCAGTAAAGCTCTACTTCCTAAAGGGAGTTCAAGATGCTCTACATGGAATAACTCAAACCTAGGGTGATATTCACACATTGACTTTAAATAAAGACCAAGACAATCTTGTGAATGTCACAGACTGAATAGAGTTTGAGATTTTTATGCTGTATACTAGCAAGTCATCTTCATGAATGAAGACAGAAGTCACAGGACTCCTGATCAGAAACTAAGGACTTCATGACTTATTGTGTACTAAACTGCATAATCTTTATCATTATACCAGTTTCTCTAGATCCCAAGTCTCTGGGCCAGGGGTAGGGATGAGGGGTCCAGAATGGCCGAGGTCAGAGTGCCGTGCATGCAGTTGGTTTCCATCACAGTTGAGGAATCTCAAACTGAGGATTCCACATCTTTTATGATGGGCTGCAAACAAACCTTCCTAACATTTTTTGCAGCAGAGGGAGACACTGTCTTTACCATACAGGATAATAAATAATTATTCCCTTTGCACCAGTGGCAACAGTGTTTATACATTCCATGGATATTTATGGTACAGACATTCTTCAAAAGGGTAGAAAGATAGTCTGGAACAAAATGGTGGTTAGTGCTTTACTTGCATGAAGTGAAGAAACACAGAAGACCCTATGGAGAACTGTCTCCTGAGAGTGTGAATATTTTCTATCACTGCATATATTATGTTGTACTGTACCTGACTGTTCACTTGTCAGTCTTCTTTAATACCAATGGCAGTCTATTCCTTTATTGATTTTGAACCCTGAGCATCTAGAACAGAGTTTTTAAAATTAATCAATATTACTACATTAATAAATGTAATTTTATCTAGTAAAATTAAAATGTGGAGGAAGAATATAGTAACTTTTGAATTCTAGTGGTAGACTAGTCTGACTTTGCCTAGAACTGGTTCTGTTCTGAAGATAAAAATACAAAAGAATTTAGCTTGTTATACTGAAAGTTGTAGATATGAGCAAACTTGGATTTAGAAGCAGGAAAAGGTCATGTTGTCCTGAGAGCATATAAGAGTTGTACATCCTGTGGCTTTTTTAGTTCTGAAGAAAGTGGTTTCTCATGAAAGGGATTGGTAGCTAGTTGAGTGTACCGCACTCTAATGACAAGGAGAGATCATGAACTCATTTCCTGCGTCTCAAGAATGTGAGGGAGCCTGACTAAACCGTATCCTCTCAGCTCCTAGAACAGAGTTCTTCATTCTGACCTTAACCTATCTTTATAGGCTTGTCTTCAGCTATTCTCCTTCATCTATTCACCAAACTGGACTACATGCATTACAAACGTAATGTTTTACTTCTGTGGCCTGACTCAGGATTCTTTCTTCTTTCAACAAACCAGCACTTCTGTCTCCAGCAGGCTAAATACTTCTAAAGGCTTAGGAAGGGGTGATTTTTCTTAATTATAACTTCTCTATACTTGGGGTATGAGCTCCTCTTATGGAATACATCATTCCTGTTTTGAATTATCAATATTTGTCTGTGCATCATATCCTTATATTATATATTAGGTTGCACATAACAGTTGTTAAAAAATACATGGTGAAATTTCCAGTACAACTATGTCCCACTCCAATATATATTCTTCTTTCTTCCACCTAAAAGAACACTAGGAATAAGTGTTATTATTTATTTTATTCTTGTTCTACTACAAGTTAATATAAAGAATTGTCAATTCTTTCAAGATATTTATATCTTGAATGATATTAAAAAAAGATTTGAATATATAAAAAAATCAAATTTTTAGGAAGCTAAAATGATAAACCCTATAAATATAAATTCTACTAATTTAGCTAAATTATTCTATAAACTTTTTGTGAATCCATTTAAAAGCAACATTTTTTTTCTTTCTTAGCATTGTATCTAGAAAAAAACAGTTAAATAAATTTATAAAATAATAATCATTTAAGAAATGCCAAATACTTATATAAACAACAAAAAGCTATGGATTAACCTTCAAGATATTTGACTATATTTTTAGAAGTACAATCATTTAAAATTCTTGGTACTAGTATATTATTCAGCAGACTAATTAATAGAAACAAATATATGGATATATGATGCATATTATGTAATATGCAAATATATGAAATATTTGTAGATGATAAATGTAGATTTAAGGTCAATTAATATTACATAGATTATTAAGTTAATATTTGCAACTAATAAAGAATAATATTCAATTAAAATGGACTGGGCAAATAAAATTTGGGGATATTCACAACATACTAAAATAAATTCAATCCAGTACTTGACAAAAAATTTAAAAATTGAACAATATAAAGAGCTGTGACACTATAAGGAAAACACGAACATACATAGTGCTTGGTAAAACTGGCACAATCTCTGGAGAGACATTTGGAGTTATCAGAGTGTAGCAAAAATATGCAACATGTTTAAATTTGCAACTCTACCTCTACAAATTTATCGATTGATAGGTACTTTTGGAGGTTGCCAGGAATTTACAGATTTAAAATTCACGTATATATGAACAAGTTAAGTGTTCATCGTCAATAGAGAACTAGTTAGATGCATAAAATTAATGTTTAGCAATTTCTAGACACTTAGGTGTTTTTCCATGCTCTTTATTATTATTGCTATTTTATTTATTTTAACAACCACCATTGTGATTCATTTTAGCAGTATTCTAAATAAATTACAGATTAGAAAAAAAATGCACCAAGAGAATAAATAGCTTACTCAGGAACTGATGTAAGAAATAGTGAAACTGGTAAGAAAACCCGTGCAGTCAGATGCCTGAATTCCTGAACTTTTTTATTGTACTTTATTAGCACTTGTGATACATAAAAACAATATATAGTATTCATCATTTAACATAATAAGGTAGATTTCTGATTTAATCATACACATGCCCACACACATAAACCTATATATATACATATTTATATATATATTACACTAACCTTTGCTTAAAAGTGGAATATGTGTATGTGTGTGTGTGTGTGTTGTGTACTTTCTCTAGAAGGATACAAAATCAGTTACATAGTTTGTAACTCTGAAGAGGAAGCTGAAATGACTGAGTACAGGAGAATGACCAAGATAAATTTTATTGTAGCATACATTTTTACAGCGTATTTTTAACTAAGTGATTATATTGAATTTTCCTGAAAATGTGCATACTATAAATATGAAGTAAAAAAATCAACTCAGGGCTTCCCTGGTGGCGCAGTGGTTGGGAGTCCACCTGCCAATGCAGGGGACACAGGTTCGTGCCCCTGTGTGGGAAGATCCCACATGCCGCGGAGCGGCTGGGCCCGTGAGCCATGGCCGCTGAGCCTGCGCGTTCGGAGCCTGTGCTCCGCAACGGGAGAGGCCACAAGTGAGAGGCCCGCATACCGCAAAAAAAAAAAAAAAAAAAAAAAAATCAACTCAAAGAACACAAATTTAATAAAACAGCCTCTATCTTGGTTGTAATTACGATTGATGACTAATTGGCTATAATGTGGGAATATAACTGGCTCTTTGTATTTAGACTTTATTTAAATGTTGCTTTGTTTAAGCTACATTTTGTTAAATCATTACCAATAAACGATAATATGCTCAATAATGAAACATGTACTCATCAGGGTTATGGATACAGAAACCAGTAGAAAGATAGTCCTCCTTAAGTACTATAGAATCAATTTATTGGCTGTCTAGGATATCAGAAATGGAAAAAATACTTTAGCTCCCTCATATAAGCGGTATCATGTAGCATTTGTTTTTCTGTCTGGCTTATTTCACAAAGTATAATGTCTTCCAGAGTCATCCACGTTATTGCAAATGGCAGTATTTCTTCTTTTTTAAAGCCAAATAATATTTCTTTGTGTGTATAGGCCATATTTTCTTTATCTAAAAATTTTCCTTTATCTAAAAGAGACTCATAGAAGTAGATAATAGAATGGTGATTGCCAGCGGCTAGGGGAGGGGGAAATGGGGAGGTACACTCAAAGGTAAAATTTCAGTAATGAAAAAGTCCTAGAGATCTAGTGTACAATACAGTGGCTATAGTTAATAATACTGTATTGTATACTTTAAAATTCACTAAGAGAATAGATCTTATGTTAAATATTCTTACCAATAATACTAATAATAACAAATAAGTGGGGCAAGAAGAAACTTTTGAAAGTGATGGGTATGTTTATAGCATAGGTTGTAGTGATGATTTCCCGAAGGTGTACTTATTTCCAAACTCATCAAGTTGTATATATGAAATATATACTGCTTTTGTATGTCAATAACACCTCAATATAGTAGAGTTTTTAAATGGAAAAATATAAAGGGCTTAATAGTGTAAATATGAATTTCAAGAAGATTTAGAAATCAGGACTTCGGTTTCAGGGCACTAGTACATCCTAGACCTAAGCCCAACAGGAGAGCTGTGTGGCTTTTTGACTGTGGTTCTGTATATCAGGAGGAAGCATTCAGATCTGTGACTGAGCAACTGCTACAACAGCTGTATTCTCAGGAATTGACTACTGCAATCATGAAATCCAAGGATCAACAATAATATGTTTTATCCAGTGTCTTATGCCTCAACCCTAGGTTACCTCTTCTCTATTCCCTGCCCTGGTATCCTGGGAGAAAGCCAAAATATATTGCCATGTGTTAATAAGCATGAGAGTTCTTCAAGCTTTCAGTAGCATTGATTTCATGTTCACTAATCCAATACAAATACCTAATTAAGCTTCTAACATTCACAGGATTCTTACTTTGGTTCCACATAGCAGTGTTCACAACTCCTGTCTCAGACCACTCCCTAAGGAGTTAGGACGGTGTGCAAAATATATCTGACCAGGGCTAGAATCAGGGCTGCATAAATTGAGTTATGGCTTAAAGAGAATGCTAAATTTTATGGGTAAAACAGAATCACAAAATTAGTCCTGTTGTTCTTTAAATAAGGGGCCTCAAACTGAAATGCAGGTAACAAACAAGGCAGGCATTGTAAATTACTTCAACAGGTGATTCTCCATCTAAAGGAGGCTGGTACTGTTCAGTTCCAGCCAAACGTAGCCAGAAGAAATTCAGGTTAAAAGTTGCAAGATTGCTTTTTATTTGCTTGCTTGCTTTTGTTTTTTGAGATGCTTGAAATTGATCCTCACCAATCACAAAAATGTTAGCAGCAATCTGCAATTCTCTCTTGTCTATTAGAAGAATGCTTATAAAACTTAAGTGAGCATGTAAATTATATAAGAATTTTGTTAAAATGCAGACTGATTCAGTAGATCTGGGGTGGTACTTAACATTCTGTGTTTCTAACAAGTTCCACCATGATACCAGTGTGGCTAGTCCATGGATTACACTTTGAATAGCAAGGTACTAGTTTCTCCAGAATTAATAAAACTACATAATAACCTTTCGGTTTTAAAATGTAGGCTGATCAATGACTAAAGGAGTAACTATTTGTTTAAAGATAAAAAGCAGAAAGGAGAATAGTTCCTAGTAAATTGACCAAGTAAATTTAATCTTATTGAATATTTATTTACAAAGCATATAATTATAATATAGCAATATATTTCATTTCTGATATGTCAATAACATTTTATGGTCAAAATTCAAATTTAAGTTTATATGGATTTTTGGGAAACACACATATTGCTCAACACATGATTGAATAACTTTTAAAAATACTCTTTATATGATATAAGTAAACCACAAAACCCTTAGTAATGTGTTTAATTGGAGTCTATTTCAAATCATTAATCACACAAGTAATTGTTGATGAGGGAGGGGGTATTGTTTCTAGTACTCAGATATCTTATTTACCAAGAGAGTTATTTGTAGGATAGTTGCACATGGAAGGCACCAATGAGACCATGGTCATTAAAATTCCTTGTTGCAAATAAAAATGGCTTATGAGCACAGCACATTCTTTTTACCTTTAATTCGCATCCATGCTCCAGAGGCTCTAATACAATGTAATTTGGGAGTCTCAGCTGTCCCAGTTACGATGTCCACTGTTCAATTTTGTAAATCAATGAGTTTTCCTAAATGGTGATTGCAATACTCTGGGTTAGCATATGACTACAAAATGATCATTTCTACATTTTTCATTTCTAAAATAAACAGATGACTTCTCTTTTTACAATTCTTTTTTTTTTTTTTTTTTTGCGGTATGTGGACCTCGCGCTGTTGTGGCCTCTCCCGTTGCGGAGCACAGGCTCCAGACGCGCAGGCTCAACGGCCATGGCTCACGGGCCCCGCCGCTCCGCGGCATGTGGGATCCTCCCGGACCTGGGCACGAACCCGTGTCCCCTGCATCGGTAGGCGAACTCTCAACAACTGCGCCACCAGGGCAGCCCTCTTTTTACAATTCTTAAACCTCCCTTACAGATTGTATGATTGCCCTACGATTAGGCAAAGTTCAGAAAGAAATGTTTTTTGCCTGAGTGACTACTATTTAATTGTACTTTAATGGCACACTCTTTTTTTAGGAGACACATTCATTGCTAAATCCTCTATCTTACTTGCAGCTCTTAAGAAATTAACACTGAAGTATAAGCAGATGATGATTATATGGAGTCCTAAGAATGCTTCCTTGGAAATAGGGTTTCTTTGAAGACTGGAAAGCTTTCAATACCCACAGGATTAAATCTTAGTACCTGTCATCCTTTTAGGTGCTATGCGTAAAATGAGGAGAGGATATCAGGAAAAAGAATTAATCAAAATGGAGATACATACTTAAGACCAGAAAGTGTTTGCTTTGAGGAAACTGCCAAAAGAATTCTCTATCTGTACCATGTGTAGCGGTGCCAACTCATTTCATTTGTGTTTTATTACATGAAAATAGTTATATTTTTAAAATAAAATTAAGAGTGAAATTAACATACTAATAATATGTTTACATTTATCATTTAATTTAATGTATTTTATATATATAAATACATTATATAGCATTTGTATATATCTCAATCATAAGGTAGGGAAAGACATGTTACATGGTAACAATCATAATAGATGACATATAGTACAAGGTATATGTATCATTTAATTCTACAAAAGTGCCAACTTAAATGAATGGCTTTACTTGCTGCATAGTGAAAGCCTTTTGGGTATTAATGAGAAATAAAAATTTTAAATATAAATACAGATAAAAAATTTAAAATATATAAAATGTATTGTGTACTTAACAAAGTTTGTATTGCTTAAATGTGACTTTAAGCAAGTCACACAACATTAAATGTCTCAGTTTTTCAACCTGAAAATGATAGTAATATGAGTCATCATTCCTTTGGATTGTTTTGAGGATTGAATAGATAATACATAAAAAGAAACTTTCAGCATATGTCATGTATTATTGTTATTTTGTAACATGTCTCATGTCTCAAAATAAGTGACTTGCTTACCTTATGACTGAGATACATCTATTACATATAATATATTATATATTTCTGTATATACTGTATATGTTTATATATTATGTATTTATATGTAATATATAATATATCATATTTTATATTTCTTTATCTCTTGCTTTATAGAAGAGGACATTATATATCCCTTACTGAGGAATATAAAGCAAATAAGTGATAGAGATACTATTGTCATTCTTACATTATCATCAAGAATTACTATAATTATTGCTGTTAGATCTATTATATATTAGCTTATTCAATATTCATTCAGCAAATATTGTATGCTTATTATGGGCTAGGTACTAATAATCTTAGTACTTGAAATACATCAGTGAACTGAGCCATCATGTTGCTTATATACCAGAAAGGGAAGACAGATACTTAATAGTCAATGTAATATATTGATGCAATACATTGACTATTACAAGTATTAGTTGTATCATGGTGCTGGACATTTTTTCTGAATGTCATTCTGGATCTACTTTCCATGCTTCTCCACCATCATCTCTACATCAGGTGGCAGACCTGTATGAACTAACTCCATTGTCCCCCTCAACTTTCTGGCTTCTGATTAGATTCAGCCCATGCTGAGTTCCTGCTGAAAATAGGGAGGGTTGGAGAATAGATAACCTAGTTTATTCCTCCAGATCTTCCCTCTGGGTCTAGCTCTTTAGCTCAGGCTGTGTCCTTTGACCCATGCTCACTCCTTCTACCAGTGCAGGCTTCTGTACATGACTCTCACCATTTTCTATAACTGCTCTCTTGCCCTACCTTTCTGGACCTACCTGTCATAACCATATAGTTCTATACCGATATTCCATATTCCACCCATTTCAAATACCTTGTAAACAGTACTTGCATGAAATCCCCCTCCAATAATATAATCCAATAATATGATATGTCTTTCGTGTTTGAGGTCCTGATTGATATTAAAAATAGGAGGTGGTAAGTGCTGTGGAAAAAAATTGAAAAAGTAGAGAGGGGTAAAGCTGATACAGAGTGCTAGGGACAGCTTACATATTTAAATTAAGTAATTGAGATAAGTCTCAGTGATAAGATGGTTTATAACAAAAATATGTAAAAGATTATGGAGTTAGCTATTTGGTTATTTTATGAAAGTCTATTTCAGGCAGAGTAAGCAGTTAGTGAAAGGGACCTGATTTGAAAGTTTAACTACCAAACAAGGAAGCCAGTGGTGTTTCGAGCAAGAAAATAAGAAAAGTGGAAGACTCTGAAGTCAGGGAGGTGATAGGAAGTCAGATTATTTACCACTATGTACCCCACTTTTACAACTTTGTTTTTCATTCTGGAGAAAACTAAAGATGTGTAGGGATTTGAGTTAGTGAGTGATGTGAACTGACTTATGTATTTAAAGGATCACTCTAACTTCTTTGTTATGAACCTACTGTAGGCTCATAACCGTATTAAGGAAGCATGGTGGCTCACTGGAAGGCCAAGTGGCTCAGACTAGTATCTTAAGCTAAATATATATTCAAAATATAGCCAGTGGTATTTCCTGATAAGTTAGATATGAACGGGAATTTACAAAAATTAAAAAATCGTTTCACTAAGATCCTGGGAAATTTCAAGTTTTTGTCCACTCTCAATAATATCTTACCTGTGTCGACACACAGTAATGTTAAAACTAAAGCCATATGGTGGAAGTTGGCTAATGGCAGGTAATCAAAAGGAGTGTATATGCTCAACTTGATCTCTATGGCATGTGGCAGTGCCAGACATATGGAGAAATATTTGTAGATATTTGTGTGAAAATATTTCCTTTAATCTGTAAGCAGACTAAGCATGCAATTCAACATACATCACAGGGCATATGGTTTTGGTAATATTGTTGTTGACACGTGTGTGTTAACAAAAATTGATTGTTCTGCATTTGGATTTAGCAAGATACATGTCCACATTTTTCAGTGTTGATCCAGTTGAGGATATACAAAATAACAAAAGGAGATTAAAAAGGATGATGTTAATCAAGTCTAATAGTAAATATGGCCAGTACTGGTATCTTATGTGTTATAAGTTGGTGTGGAAAAAAATTTTCAATAACATTTCAATTGTCTCAATCACGAGAGAAGCACTGTGCATATAACACAAACACACAGACACCCCCCCCCAATATTTACAACACATGCCAGTATACAACACACTTCCTTAACAATTTTTAATATTTTTCTCATTTTTTATTATTTATAATTAGTGATTTAAAGTAAACAAATACATTTTAGATACTACATTTGAAATAATGTGTTGATTTTACAATTCAGCAGTGTTCATAATGTATATTTAAATCATATACATAAATATAAAAATTTAATTTATAAAAGTATAAAGTATAATGAAAAATATAATTTGCTAAGAAACAAGTAAAAATATTGCCCAGAAATAAGTGCAAACTAAATATATATTTTATTTCTTTTAGGGACTTAATATAAATATCAAAAGAGTATAAAATTTAATTATATGTTATGCTGTTGAGTATGTACAATAGTGCTATTATGATTTTTTTTTCACTTTGCTCTTAAAGTTAACTTATGTTTAGGTGTTCCATGTTTTTTCTTTATACTAGTCACAGTCTTTTTTCACTATTTTAATTGCAAGCTCTTCTGTACATTTTACAAAAGGGTAGTGAAAAATACTGAACAAAAATACAGTTATAGGGCTTCCCTGGTGGCGCAGTGGTTGAGAGTCCGCCTGCCGATGCAGGGGACACAGGTTCGTGCCCCAGTCTGGGAAGATCCCACATGCCGCAGAGCGGCTGGGCCCGTGAGCCATGGCCACTGAGCCTGTGCGTCCGGAGCCTGTGCTCCTCAACGGGAGAGGCCACAACAGTGAGAGGCCCACGTACTGCAAAAAAAAAAAAAAAAAAAATACAGTTATAGCCTTCTTAAATGTAATAATATAGACATAGATATGTAGTACAGAGAGAGAGATGATATAGATGGATACAGCTATAGCTATAGCTATAGATATAGATATAGGTATATCTGAGGTACCAGAGAAAAATTTAGGTAGACAGAACAATTATTATTTTCATACTTATTGTTGTTTTGTAATTGGTGTTTCTTACACATTTCATATTTAATAAAATATCATATAGAAAAAAGAATGTTAAAACTAGTACAGCACATAGTGATACTCTGCTGTGTGATAAAATAACAGAGACAAAGTGAATAGGATGAGGGCAGATCTTCAAATATTAGAGAATTTTATACAGCATAAGTAGTGTAGCTTTAAAGCACAAGCTTTGACATTAGAGAAATTAAGGATTTCATCTGGATTTCTCATTTACTGTCTTTGGGCATTTGCTTCAGTTCTTCATGGTTAAATTGAAGATACACCTTAGTACATTGTGGTCTAGAGGACTAAATTTGCTATTAAGGGTAAATGACTTTATAAAGCATATGACTCATAGAAAGCACCAAAATTGTTTATTTACTTTTAGTAATTTCAGCATAAATATTTTTCTTATCATTTTATGGTCTTGAGCTCATAACTTTGCACATTTTCTCATAGAACACAGAGAAGAAAATTTTATGTAGAGATGGGGCAAAGTTAGGTATATGTTTTAAATGTAAAGGATGCCTTATGGAAAAAGAAATAAGAAACAGGAAGGTACATTTAGAGGCTATATCAGGAGTCCAGGTGAGAATGGAAAAATATTTTCCAAAACTAGATAAACTTTTAAAATAAATTCATATTCTTGAATTTAAGATTTAAAAAATTGATGTACAGATCATTCAAGGAAATTATTCATAATTATAATATGATTTCAATAAAAGGCTACAAACTACATGAAATCACTATTACTTGCTTATTTTATTCTCCTTTTATGTCAAATGCATAGCCATATTAAGTCTCCGAGGCTTATTTGTAGCCACACAGGAAAACCAATTATTTAGTCGATTAACAACCTTACACTCACCTGCAGTAATATCTCACCTCGTAATTGTCAGGTTTTTTCCAGTACCCAAGTAATCTTTGTTCTAAAGCATTAGTTTGAATTTACCTCCCTGCTCACTCTATCCAAACTTAAAAGACTGCTCACAACATGGCTTAATTCGGCTCCAAAAACTTCACTTTGAGTAACTAAACTGCCACATATAGCAAAAGTTGCTGCCTGAGCTTTAAGGACCCTATGGGAGAGATAATAGAGACAGATGAACATATAGACAGACATATAGACAGACAAACAGATATATTTGTTCATATATACAAATAATATATGCAAAAGCCAAAGGAATCATATGTTATTTCATATATATGTGTGGATGTGCCTCCTTTTTTATAAGGTTTTATTGTATTTAGTTAGATAGATAGATACCTGAATAAAAATCACTGGATTAATGGGTGGATGGATGGATAAAAGTATGGAAACAGTTATATGTTTGTATTTTCTTCAAGATATTTACATGACAAATATCTCATCTTTTTAGCTATAAATCAGAATCCTCACCAGAGTGCTTCATCATGCAATAATTTTAAGCTCTTGTTGATATATTAATATTTGTCAATTATGGTAATGTTTTCTTTATGTTTCCATGTATAAAAGTAAAGGGTACATACCATAAATACTGAAGTTACTCTGATATTTTTTCAGTTTTATTTTTCTCTTTTAAAATTCACTAGTCCACTGGACACATTCAAGTCAAACATTATGCTTATATAATGTCATATATTTATATTTTAAATTTATATATATTTATATCTGCTTTATTTCAAAATTTTATCCAAACTTTAATCATGAACATTTATTAATGTCATTAAATATTCTATGATTATGAAGTTATTTATGTATGCACCATATGGATACACAATAGCTAACAAATATCTATTATTTATTGTGATCTCTAGGAACGTACATTCAATTTGTGATAAGATATATAACATTCATAAAATATTTGCCATTGGAAGTTAAACACACATTTGGTGCACTGTATAGTAAGCCTTGTGCTAACTGCTTTCAAGAATAAAAAGTAACATAAAATATGGTACTTATCAGGAAGGATAAAACACACTTACGTATACACATACACAGAAAAAGGACCAAATGAGAGTGCATGTAAGTTTAATATAGAGAAGCAAGTAGATCAAAATCCCTTATCTTTTTCGCTCAAATATATAGAATTTATTGTAATATATCTTTTCTGCACTATGAATAAGTCCTTATTCATAAATAAACATTTTCAGTGTATATTACTTATCAAATTTGATGTATTCTATTCTGTTTGAAACTATTTGTTTAATGCCATTAGAGTTTCTACTGCCAATTACTTCCAAAAGCAGATATCATATGAAAGTTTCATTTATATAGCAACAAATGCTAATAATTTAACTTGATGAAGAAAATGTTCTAAAAATACACGTTCAACAATTAGAGGCACACATATGTAAACTTAATCTTTTAATAACCATGTAATAACCCAAAACTTATTTGTAATAAGAAAAATCACATTTTAAATTACCTTCACATATTATTTAATCAATATCTTACTCTGGCTATGTCTTATGTTATAGTAATTAATATTAGAGAAAAATTATATTTTAAAATAGTATCAGACAGGGTTATATTTTTACAGGTTTTTCATCTCACTGTGAAGATATATTACCCTATTGTGGCAAGAAACCATAATATACTGGCTATCTTACAAGGAAAATTACAAATTTGTTTTTGTTTTCTAACATCAAATAAGAAATGTAACAAGAATAAGTAGGAAAAAATGAACAAGATGGTTACATCCAAGTCATGGCTGTCAGAAATTCCAATTTTACTTCTAATCTACCCAATGTTGTGTGAAGAGAACTAATGTTCAATCCTAATCATAATAGTGACAGCCATCCAGACTTCAAAGGCCTGTACACATAAAAGATAAAGGGTAAATCAATCTTCGTACAGTTTCAGTTATAGGATATTCTTAGGTAAGACAACAAATCATACTCTTGTTTTGTCTTCATTTTGGTTCTTTTGTTTTTCTTCTGAAGTTAGAAAGAGTCTAATTATCAAATACTTTGACGTTTTACTAACATGAATAAAATGTTCATTTTTACATTGATTTGGGCATGTCAGTCGTTTCCATTTACATAATTATGCAATTAAAAACTCATTTATTTATTTGGTAATATAATTGGTATTTGCAAATGGAATTTACAGTATTTATCACTTTGTAAATCATGATGGTTGTGTTTATTATTAAGTGTGTTTCCAGACACTATTTAGAAATAATTATAGCTAAAGTGCATTTCACTTTTTATTTATACACTGTCCATAACTTGTGGAATAATTCTTCAAGTTAATTGAGACACATGATATTTTCTGCAACAGCACTGCTTTCAGATCAGCAGTTATAGTTATCCTTGAAATAATAATGAGTCCTATGATTTAAAAAATTCCAAAAATGAAATGGACAAATGTCCAAAAAATTAATTTACAAAGAAATATGTGTCCTATTAGTAAAACATTCTAAAATCACTGAGTAATAAATAGACATGCCAACTAAGATAACGATGAAAGCTCATTTCCTCCTACCAGATTTACAAAATAATGCCTAAAGTCAGCCATGGTTTGGAAAACTAAGCACTCTCATTCAGTCTTTAATGGAAGTGTATAGATTGGTACAAATACTTAATTGCAATAGACATGATCTATGAAAAAGTATACATATAATTTAAGGCTATTTCTGAGTTTAATATAAGTATTTTTTCAAAAGAGGGGAAAGATAAATGTACAAAATGTTTACTGCAGCATTGTTTGTAGGGACCATCTTGAAAGTATTCATTGCAAAATAATTAGCATATTTATGGAATTCTCTTTTTTGACCTATTTTGCATGGACAGTATACCAGTGTATGATCAGGTTCTGTGATTATGGAACATCCTTTGAGAGATAAATAAAAGTTGAAAAAATCACATACTGTTGGGAGTGTTATGAATATCATAAAAAAGAAAGCAGATGGTATTCTAGAGGTTATACCATGGGTATCTAATCTAATCTGGAAGGATGTCTTGAAGAAGTGATGGTTGATCTGAGATCTGTTGAGTGAGTAAGAATTTATTAGATGAGATGACCCAATACAGAAGAACCTCAGAATATACTAACTGCTTAAAGAAGACTATATACTGAATATATTAAGTGTTAAAAGAATACTAAGCTAAAGCAAAGGTGTCCAGGGACAGTCAGAGGGTAGCTAGTATAAATGTAAAGAAGTGTCAAGAACAGATAATTAAAATAGATTATCTGTAGATATAGTGATAGGTTGACTATGAGGAATAAGGATACAAGGCAATAAATTGTTTCTTTCAGATTTTTGACTTGAATAACTTGAAAGGTAATGTTATTTACAATATAGGGACAGTAAAAAGGTGGTTGTTTTGGATATAATGAAGATTAATTATGAGTTCAGTTTAGTGTTGTGAATTTGATGTACCTAAGAGGCATAAAAATGAAAATATCTTTTAGACACTTGCATTTTTTTGACCTTAGGAGAAATGACCATGGATATAATATTTATCTGGGGAACATCAATAAAATTAAAAGTATTCAAATGGATGAAATCAACTAGGGAATATGACAATAAGAGGAGAAACACTGATAGTTTCCCTCACTTAAGTGTTTGATAGAAGAAGAGGAGGCTGAGTGGAGAGTGAGGAGAAGCAACCAGTGAACAAGAAGGGAATCCAAAAGGAGGTGTTTTTTAGAAAGGCTAGGGATAAGACTATATCAAGGAGGACAAGGTTGTTCATCAAGGTCAACATTTCCTCCAAAAAAAGGTCAAGATTAAAAATTAGAACTTAGAATGTGTGACATGGCAAGACATTAGTAAAAGGCATAGAGGTAGGTTCAATATGTAGTATGTTCAGAAGCCATAAACCAGTTCAGTGAGATGTGAGTGGTAGATGAAGAAATGGAGATAACAAGATAAACAGTTCTTTTGATATATTTTAAAAGGAAAGAGGAAAAAAAGAACAATATATAAAGGTGTTGGGAAAGTATTACAGAAGTTGAGAACAGTTTATGTTTTGTACATATGTTTATTGAAAGAGCCTGGATGGGAAGGAACAAGCCAAGTGGATGGTTGGAAGTACAGAATAAAAGAAAAAAATACAAGATTGTGAGTGAATGAGATGAGAAAATGTAGAAAGTGCAGTGCCTCTCCAGTATAAAAGTGAAAAAGGACTTGATGGGCCCAAGTGCCAGGCATTTGGCAGATGAAATAAGAGAGTCTGTTAATCCAATGTGTTCTGTTCCATTGTGTAGTTAAGAGGTAATTTCTTCTTTTGAGAAAAAGGAAGAAGGTAGAGTTGCCAAGTTTTGCAGAATCTGGAATTGATTTTAAAAACTATTGTAGAAAGATGAGTAGTGTAGGAAAGAATTGTAGTGGTTCAGGGCATTGTTCAGTGACCATTAATGGTTAGAGGCTCTGAATTTATGATGGAATCAATTCATATAAACAGTGCTCAAAACCCTGCATGGTTAGAGAAGGCAAATTGTGTTATAAAGGTTTCTGGCTTGCACATATATATGTTCTAAATGTAGAAGAATACATCAAGTTTTAGGATGCTGCGATAAGTGATAAAATCACAAATATCTGGACTCTAAGCTAAGAAGAAAGAGAAGAAAAATTCAGGAATGTGACAGATAGCAGCACATAAATAGTGATAACTCTCTTCTGTGTAAAATGACTGAGAAAAGCAAAGCACCCATCCTAATGGCAAAGATAGTCTAGGAAAACAGGGATCTCTATTATAGTGTTGTATATGTATCAATTCTCAGAAATCTTTTGGTAGATGTTGGATTACATCTCTTTCAAATAATTTATTAGTGACCTACAAGTTAAGGGTTAATTGTGAAAGCTGGTCTGTTAGATTTTCTCTGATAGTTAAGTGTGGACCTCATGCACTATTGATTGATGACTACTAATAAACATGAGAAATTTTATTTATTTATTTATTGAAGTAGAGTTAATTTACAATCTTGTGTTAGTTTCTGGAATACAGCGAAGTGATTCATATATATATATATATATATATATATATGTTCTTTTTCATAGTCTTTTCCATTATAGTTTATTACAGAACTTTGAATGTAGTTCCCTGTGCTATACAGTAGGGCCTTGTTGTTTATCTATTTTATATATAGTAGTTTGTATCTGCTAATCCCAAACTCCTAATTTATCCCTCCCCTACCCCCATAAGTTTGTTTTCTATGTCTGTGAGTCAAACATAAGAAATTTTTAAATTCTGTGGGATAATGCTCAGTATCCCATTTGTGGAATAATGCTGAGCTGGTTTCTTTTTCAGGAGTCCAAGTATAAAAGTAAAACTGTTTTTTCTTCACATATTTTTTTTTCTTTTTTTGGGTTCGTGGACCTCTCACTGTTGTGGCCTCTCCCGTTGCGGAACACAGGCTCCGGACACACAGGCCCAGCGGCCATGGCTCACGGGCCCAGCCGCTCCGCGGCATGTGGGATCTTCCCTGACTGGGGCACGAACCCGTGTCCCCTGCATCGGCAGGTGGACTCTCAACCACTCTGCCACCAGGGAAGCCCTCTTCACATATTTGAGGATCAAAAAAACTGGTAAATAAGTTAGTGACCAGTCGCCTCATTGGCTATCAAATACTGGTGGGAAGGAAAATCATGTTTAGAATCCAATAATCTGGGCTTCTCTGGTGGCGCAGTGGTTAAGAATCTGCCTGCCAATGCAGAGGACACAGGTTCGAGCCCGGGAAGATACCACGTGCTGCGGAGCAGCTAAGCTCGTGTGCCACAACTACTGAGCCTGTGCTCTAGAGCCTGTGAGCCACAACTACTGAGCCCTGTGCCACAAGTACTGAAGCCTGTGCTCCTAGAGCCCGTGCTCTGCAACAAGAGAAGCCACCACAATGAGAAGCCCACGCACCACAACGAACAGCAGACCCCACTCGCCGCAACTAGAGAAAGCCCGCTCGCAGCAACAAAGACCCAATGCAGCCAAAAATAAATAAACAAAAAATAAATTAAAAAAAATATATATATATAAAAGAATTCAATAATCTGAATCAAGACTCAGAATTGGCACATGTATCTCGAGTAGGCAGCCCTGACTATTATTTTCCCTTGTTTTGGAGAGGCAGGTTTAATAAATCCTGAAACCTTCACAGAAGGACTTGTACAGACTTTAAAAAGAATGAAGTGGAAAAATATGCACTGACATGGAATACAGTGAAATGCACTGACATCAAATTATATTGTTATATTGATAACTGGAAAGGAATAGATTAATGATAATATATATTACATGATATAATTTTAAGAAAAGGTAATGATATTAACAACGGCAAAAAGCAAGATGCAATAAAGTTGAGATATGTAGGGTCCAGTAAGTAACCATTATTCTCCTCACTCATGTTCAGAATAAGTTGAAAGATGGAAAATTATTTAAACATTTGGGAAATCAAAATATCAGCTCTACTACTGATAAAATGAAAAGGCAGACCAACCATAAGTTTAACAGGGAGATCTGGGAAAAGAGACAGGCAAAGAGGGCTGATATTGCCCCAGGAAAAAAAAATTAAGTCAAAATGTGCAATACATAGAAAAATTATAATTTGTTTATATTAGCAATAACTTCTTTCATTATTATTTCATCAAAAAATGCAACTACAAGAAATGAAGTTCTAAAATGAGAGAAAATATTAGCAACATATAAACAATAGAGATTTAATATTCAAAATGTTTAATTCCTACAAATCAATACAATGTAAAATAAATCTAAAGCAGTTTGCTTCAGTCACTAAAAATAGACAATTCTATTTTTCATTTGAATCTTAAAATGGTCCTTAATTCAATGGTTATCAGATATTTTATACATTCATACATTTCAAATATGAGGTTTTAATAAGACATTTTCATACATCAAACCTAAAAAAGCTTTTCACTAACAGACACTCACCAAAGCAACTTCTAAGGGATATAGTACTTTAGGAAAAAAGGTCTGAGCTAGGAAAAGCATTATATTTCATAATTTTAAGAAATATAAAAGTGTAGCTTCTTGGGTGTTTATATTAGGCACTCTGGTATTGTTTGATAAATGAATGAATCATTTTTCATTTCTTTCTGTGATTAAATTTTCAATTTGGTTATATCTAAAATGAAGAATCTAAAATAGAACCCAGCCTACTAAGAAACAGTGCAAACTTTCTCCAAAGCTGATCAATAAAACTTAGGTCCCTGTTTTTTTTTTAAGAATTAAATATAATATATATTGTATTTGTATACTATATATGCACTTATATCTCTAAGTTATTTTAGCCTAAATGAAATACAGGCATACCTTGTTTTATAGCACATCTTTTATTGCCCTTCTCAGATATTGTATTTTTTACAAATTGAAGGTTAGTAGCAACCCTGTGTTGAGCAAGTGTATCAGTGGCATTTTTTTTTTTTTCAATAGCATTTGCTCACTTTGTGTCTCTTTGTTGCATTTTGGCAATTCTCTCAATATTTCAAACTTTTTCTTTATTATTGAGCTGTTATCATTGATGTTACTAATGCAAAAAGATTATGACTCACTGAAGGCTCAGATGATGGTTAACATTTGTTAGTACTAAGTATTTTTAAATTAAGGTATGTACATTTCTTAGACATAATGCTATTGCACACTTAATAGACTACAGTATAATGTAAACATAACTTTTATATGCACTGCGAAAGCAAAAATGTGTGTGACTCCCTTTATTGTGATATTCACTTTATTGCAGTGGTCTAGAACTGAATCTGCAGTGTCTCTGAGGTATGCCTTTACTTTAGTTTCCTTTTGAGGAGGTCTTTATTTTCTTATTGATTTTTATTTTTGGTTTGGTAAATAAAATCATCGGTCATAAAAATGAAGCAAATTACTTGTTCTGTCATTTTTGACAAAATATTTTTTGAGCAGTCAATATGCCAGGAATATTCTGGGAAATGTACAGACTGGGATGAAAATATAGATTTATTCCTAGAAATAATGAGCTTAGAGTCCAGCAGAGGAGCAGAATATGTAAGTTCAGTTAAGTATTTTAAATATATAGCACAAAAATGATTCTTCAGCCCTTTGAAACCATCTATAAAACTTTTGAAATAACATTTTTACTTTCTGTAAAGCAATTACATATAATAAACTTTATAATCTACTTCAATGCCAGGGAGGTAATGACAACTCATTATATCTAGGAAGTCAGTGTTTATTCAAAGGGGGATTTTCTGAAAACTAAGAAATATATTTTGCTGCCATATAAATGAAGGCAAAGTTCTGCTTTCATGAAATCCATTGACTACATATCCTCCATGTGAAACAAGTCGAGAGAAACTATTAAGTGATTTCTGGTACAGCTATAATAACTGGGCAAGTTTTGAGAAAATCTTCATAATACTTGGGTGTATCAAAAATGTGAAATAATGTTTATTCAAAATATTAACTGCCATCACATAGTTGTTGAGGTTGCAAATTTTTTAGATATTTAACCATAACTGGTAAGACTCTCCAGCTTCATAATGAAAGGAAGAAATTTGGATGTGTGCAATAATTTCTTAAAATGTGGACTAGATGAATAAATTCCAAACTTCAGAATTATTTCTGGTAGAATTCCCAGGATACATTACATAAGAAATCATTTGGTCAATTTACTCACTGAAATATTATGTCGCCATTGCTTGTCTTAGGATTGGGCTGTGAATTCATGAGGTGGCCCTGGTGGAAGACATCTGGAAATTGTTTTCCAGTTTTTGTTTGTTATGTTTTTGTTGCTAGTGGTGGTGATTTTTTAATCTAATAACCACAGAAATAACTAATCCATCTCCTTCCTTGTCAGTTGGTATGTTTGTTTGTGAAGGATAACAGTGCTGAGGCCACCATGACACCAATCAGAAGGTCAAGCTGACAGTGGTTAATATAGGGTTCTTGATAATATCACTGACGTACTGCTTGGAAACCTGCCCTAGCATAAGATTCCATTTGTGTGAGTGATATGTGTTATAAGTATTTAAACTAATTTAACTATACACGCACACACGTGTGCCTCTATGTATTTTTTATATTCTCTGTTGGTTGTTGTCAAAAGCATGCTTATTAAATAACATTGTTAAATGCAATTCTCAGGAACACATTCTCTGGAGTCAATGCATCTGAAATCAATCCCTTCCCCACCATTTCAAGCTATGGGACCATTATCAAGTTGTCAGTCTTCTGGACCTAAAATATAGTACCTGTATGATGAAGCTTGTCCTGAAGATTAAATAAGACAATTAATGTAAGGCCTTCAAAGATTGCCCAAAATATTGTAGGCAGAGGATGCATGTTAACTTGTGACAGCATTGTTGCAGATGGATACCCTATGACTCAGGCATTTGACAATAAGAGAGCCTATCTACAAGTATTACCTAAGTTTCCCCCACAATATGAATTCTTATAAGCATTTAAAATTTATCAAACATAATCTCTAAGGCTTTGCTTTTAAGATAATATTAAACTATACATATTCACTGATGTTTTTATCTTTCTATATCTCATCACTGGACTTGGTAGAATTTTATCTAAAGGAATTAAAACAAAATTCCTGGGAAAATTGTTCTTTAAATATTTTAATTCACTGATAAAAAAATGGTTGATTCAAGAGCTGAGGCAGGGAAAGTAGAAGAGGAAATTAGAACATCTGTGGTGCTGGAAAGAAAAGGAAATGATCTAAAATATGTGTTTGAAGAACAAAGCAGACAGTTTAAAGGAGCTCCTAGTGGTCAAGTCTGGGGTAATTTGAGGGGAAAAAAAGCACATATAGTAGAATAGTGTAATGCATGAAGTAAAATAAGTATCAATGAATCTATAAAGATGTAAATAAACAACTGAGTACATATATAGTGTAGAAGGAAGACCTCAATTCTACAGTAGAATTCAAATAAACAAATGCAGAAGAAATAATAGAAATAGAAAGCAACATTAGTCAAACACGACAATAACAATTGTTGTAGGCAAGATTCATTAATAACTGCAAACTTAGTAGGTAAAACTATAATGAAAAATAGGATATCTGAATAATCTTAATGTATTTCTCACAAGATAATTACTAATTACAAAAGAAAAAAGAAATTTTACAATGAAGTAACATGACAGCACCTTAAATTAAGTGATAAAAGTTTGCATCACCAGTAAAATGGCATCGATAGTACATACTGTACTTCCAGATGTGATACTCATAGAAAAGCATATTTCTTCAATCATTGTAGTTACTTCCTGGGGCTGCCATATCAAAATGCCACAAATTAGATGGCTTAAAAGAACAGAAATTTATTATCTCACAGTTATGAAGTCCAGAGGTCTGTGATTAAGGTGTCAGCAGAGCCATTTTTATTCTGAAACCTGTAAGGAAGAATCTTTCTTGCGTCTTCCTAGCTTCTGGTGTTGGCCTTCAGTTCTTGGTATTTTGCGGCCTGCAATTGCTTCATTCTAGCCTCTGCTTTCATCATCATATGACATTCTCCTTATGAATCTGTATCTTCTCATGGCCATCTTCCCTTCTTATAAGGACAAAACTCTGATAATTATCCAAAGCCTTATCAGCATATGAGGATAATTTATTCAAGAGAAATGACTGAATATCAGAACAAACGGTGAAGTGTGTCATGTTTTAACTTGTAATATTCCCATCCCCCTTACTCAGTTCCACAGTAGCCTTGAAAACCATCAGCTTCACAACTACAGTAGCCATGAAAACCAGAAGCCTAGCAGCCACTAGGTGGCAAAATGGGTTTGAAAGTCCCCAAAAGCTCTAATCCTGGAGAATTGCCATATTTAACATGGCTGGCCACTATTTGGAAATTCTAACTCACAAATCTTATACGCATTAACTAATTGAGAGCTCACTAGGTATGAGTAGCAATTTCCCTGCAGCATTTGTTGTAATCAATTTGAAGAAATTAATTAAAATTGCACCTGTCTGAGACAGGGATAACAACTGGGGAAAACAAGAGACTGGCCAAAAAACTTAAGGAAGAAAGCAGAGGAGTGAGATACCCATAAGGTGCTCTGAAAACCTCCAACATATTCCTGCAAATTTAGAAGGCCGTGCATATGTAAAGGGTTCTGTACATGCCCAGGAAATATCTCAGAAAGCACTTATCTCTCATCTCCAGCTGGTTATGAGGCTCTGCACAAACAGAAAGTAAAGACTAAGTCAGGGTTGTACATTGTCAGGGAGTGCACAAAGAACTTGACTGAGACTGGGAGACTTCTTATGCAAGGAACTAAGAAGATCTCTATATGATCTTCAGATGACAGTTATGGTAATGAAGCAGAGGCTTCACTGGCCAAACAATACAAATGATATATATTTTAGTGAATTAGTTTAGTTTACAAAAGTCAAAAAACAAACAATAGCAGTGACAAAAACAACAAACAGCAATGATGATACATCCTGAGTGTGATATTTGACTACCGTACTTGTCACATTATATTATTTAAAAGTTCCAGTTTTAAAACAACAAAACATCCAGACATGTGAACATAAAGGAAAAGATGCCTCATATATTGGAAAAAAAATTGTCAATAGACACTCTCCCAGAAGGAGCTCATGTGTTAGATTTACTAGACAAAGACTTACAAGAACCAAATATAATTCTGGAGTTGAAAAGTACAATCACTGAAATAAAAAATTCACTAGAGTTACTCAGCTGCAGAAGGTACTCAGTGCTAGCAGAAGAGTTAATTAGCAAACTTGAAGATTGGTCAATTGAAAGTATCCAATCAGAGGAAGAGAAAGAAAAAGAAGGAAGAAAAATGACTAAAACCTCTGAGATCTGTGGAACACCATCAACCATACCAAAATGCACATAATATAATTCACAGAAAGTGAGGAGAGGGATAAAGGGGCAGAAGGAATATTTGAAGAAATAATGATTTAAAATGTCCCAAATTTTATTAAGAACATTATCTTATATATCCAAGGAGCTTAACAAAGTATGATACATATAAAGAAATACACCTATATTATTCATAATCAAACTCTTGAAAGACAAAGACAAAGAGAGATTTTCAAAAGCAACAATAGAGAAATTACTCAGCATGTACAGGGAGTCATAAATGAGATTATTAGCTGATTTCATTTAAGAAACCAGAGAGGCCAGAATACAGTGAGATGACATATTCAATGTACTGAAAGAAAAAAGGTTATCAACAAATACCCAGTCTTTATAAGAAACAGAGCTGGGATAATTGGGTATCCTCATATAGAAGAATATGTTTGGACCCAAACTTCATATCATATATGAGATTAATTAAAATTTAGTCATATGCCTAAAAGTAGGAACTAAAACTATAAAACTCTTTGAAGAAAATGTAGAAGTAAATGTTTGTGACATTGATTGGTTAATTGATTCTTAGATATAACAATGAAAGCACAAGCAGAGAAGAATTTGATGTCATCAAATGTAATAATATTTTTGCATCAAATGATACTTTTACGAAAATAAAGACAACCAGTATCATGGGAAAAATAAATGACACTTATCAGTTGTATAATATCAGAAATATTTATATTATCAGATATATTTATGATATCAGATATATTTATCAGGTATGTATCAAACACCTGATAAAGAACTGATATCCAGTATACATCTAGAATTCTCACAATTCAAAATCAGAAGACAGAACACCTGATTTTTAAAGTGGTCGAGGATTTGAAGAAATACGCACATGGCCAAGAAGCACTGGAAAAGATGCTCAACATCATTAGTTATCAGGAAAATGAAAAATCAAATCCATATAAGACACTATTCCCACTAGGATGGTTAAAATTAAAAAGAAAAGACAAATACAAGTTTTGTCAAGGATGTGGAAAATTGGAACCATTGTACATTGGGAGCAAAATTGTAAAATGGTGCAGCCACTTTAAAAACAGTTGGCACTTTCTTACGATGTTGAACGTAAATTTACAATATGACCCAAAATTCCACTGCCAGGTATATAAACAAGAGAATTTAAAAGTTAAGTCTAGGGCCTCCCTGGTGGCGCAGTGGTTGAGAGTCCGCCTGCCGATGCAGGGGATACGGGTTCGTGCCCCGGTCCGGGAGGATCCCATATGCCGCGGAGCGGCTGGGCCCGTGAGCCATGGCCGCTGAGCCTGCGCATCCGGAGCCTGTGCTCCGCAACGGGAGAGGCCACAACAGTGAGAGGCCCACATACCGCAGAAAAAAAAAAAAAAAAAAAAAAAAGTTAAGTCTAAACAAAAACTTGTACACTAAGTACATAGCAGCTTTATTCATAACACAGGCACACTTTGTCTATTAGAGCCTCGCTTTATTGCACTTCACAGATACTGCATTTTTTAAAAATTGAAGGTGTGGCAACCTTGCCTCAAGCAAATCTGTGGGTGCCATTTTTCCAACAGCGTTTGCTCACTTCATGTCTCTGTGTCACGTTTTGGTAATTCTTGAAATATTCAAACTTAGCCATTGTAAATATATTTGTTATGGAGATCTGTGATCAGTGATCTTTAATGTTACAATTGTCATTGGGTTTTGTTTTGTATTTTTAATTACACTATATACAAATTTTTAGACGTAATGCTATTGCACACTTAAAATACTTTAGCATTGTTTAGGCATAACTTTATATGCACTAGGAAACCAAAAAAGATGTGCGTGACTCACTTTATTGTGATATTTGCTTTATTGTGGTGGTCTGGAACTGAACCTGAGGTATGCCTGTTTCCAGCAGAAACAGTCCAAATACCCAACAACAGATGAATGGATAATCAAATTGTATATATCAATAAATGGAAAAGTATTCAGCAATAAAAAGGAATGAAGTACTGATAACTGCTACAACACGGACAAATTTTGAAAGCATTATAAGGAAAATAATTCAGTTACAAAAAACTTACATATTAAATAAAGATTTACATGAAATTTAATTGAAATTTATATGATGTGTAGAGAATAGGCAAATCCATAATAACAGAAAGCAGATTAGCTGTTGCTGGGGGCTAGAGGCAGAGGGCAATGAGGAGTGACTACAAAGATATACAGGATTTCTTTGTGGGGTTATAGAAATGTTCTGAAATTAGAGAGTGGGGATGGTTGTACAACTCTATCAATAAAGTAAAAATAACTGACTCATAAACTTTAAAGTTGAATTTTATAGCATGTGAGTTATATCTCAATAAGTCTGCTATTTAAGTAAGAAAACTTATGAATGTCATAATGTATTATCATAAACAGAAATATATCAATATATATTTTTATAGAAAAATAACTAACACTAAGTCATTCAAATTTGTACATCTAACTATGCATTTGCATGTACATTTATATATTGAAAATTTGTATTCAATGAATAAGGGTCATTTTATTTTGTATATTTATTTATAGAGAGTTTGATTTCCTCCAGAAATTGCTATTTATTATAAAACTGTATTAGTTATATACATGACTAGCATAAAAAAAACTTCTTATATCTTTAAAATTCCTGTTATAACATTGACTTACAACATTATCCACTCAAAGGAAGTACAAGAATGTTGAATTAAAATGAAGCTGCGTATTGAGAGCTTTGGAAAATGTCAAGTTGTTTTGAAGTAATACGTCTTTCACTAATATTATTCTATTCACTACACTGCTATGGAGTTTAGTAAAGTCACTGATGCTTTCCAACTTAAAATAGGTACATAGGTAGGTAGATAGATGCATAGGGATTTGTCTCTTAGCTATGTAGTTTAAAGAAACTTTTTTCTATATATCTATACCTTATCCCTATCACAGTCTCTACACACACAAACACACGTGTGTTTGTGTGTGTATATATATATTTACTTATATGTAAAATTGTTGAACCTATTATTTAGAGACCTTTGTTTTATTAGTTCTACGTTTTCTGTAAACTCTAAAAGTAAACAGGATATTGTATGTAAGAAAGTTTAATATTCATAAAAATCCAAGCATTTGTCAGATGAAACAAATCTGGACTTAGGTAAGCAAAGATTTTATTCAGAATTGCAATAGGGAGAGGACTCAGACCTCATGAACCGCAAGCATCTCTAAATCAAAGTAAAAAGGGCTTTCTTTACTAGGGAGAGGAAAGCAGAACTAGCGAGAACATTGTGGGGAGTAGGGCAGCCAGGTGGGCTGACCAGTAGAAAAACTAGGGCTTTTCTACAGGAAATGTCTCTTTCTGGTCGGCCAGATTTCAGAATGAACTGTTAAGGTGGGATATTTTGTACCTTAGTGCTTGTTTTAACTTGAAGCAATCCAAAGTTAGGGACCTATGAAGCAGATAGAAGCCTGATTAAATTTCATCAAGCCAAATGAGAAGTAAGTAGGGCTGATTACAATCACTTGGTCACTCTCAATTATGTTCTGGAGTTAATTATGAAAGACAGGGAGACATAGAAAAACAAGTCAGATATCAACTATTCCCTGTGAGGTAATCTTGAATTACATTTATGTAATTGCACAAAAAATGATCTACTTCGCCCTATAAATTCTGCAGAATATGATTTAGCTGTTTAGTCTTCCTATAGCTAATTTTATTAATAGGGTCTTCAGTGACCCTATTTCCAAATAAATTCACATTCTGGAGTACTGGGGGTTAGGTCTTAAATATGCATATATTTTTAAATTTTGGACATAATTTAACCCATTACAGACATGTTTTGTAACCTCTCAGTACCTCAGGTGTCTTATCTTTAAATGGGAATAATTATTATCAACATCATGGGGTTAAATGAATCATTCAAAGCAAAATTCTTGGGTGAGCACTTGTCTTAGCTCTTATAATTGTTATTATCATCATCACATACACATACGCATGCATGACTTTTAACAGAAGCATACCCCTGGAACAACAGAGATAGTGATGACTATAAATAATCTAACATTTTATTAAATATTAAACATATTTATCATTGCAATCAATAATATATTCTCAATGTCATAATTTTGCATTGATTCAATATGCATATTTTCACTTAGTTATGTTAAAACTATGCATATACAAAGTGAAATCCTGGTATTTAACAACCTAAACAGAGAATAGGGATTTTGAATTCAAGTATATTACACATATGGATAGGAATTCTGAGAGCTTTGGAAAATGTCAAGTTGTTATGCATTGATTAAAAATTATTGACACAGCTCTTGACAAAACAAGTATAGTAGCACATGTTAAAACTCATAAAGTGTGTAATAAAACTAACGATTATATAAATGAAATCTGACTTCAGTATTATTCAAGAACATTGTAAAAACAATACCTAGCATCACTGAATTTCAAATAATACATGTTTTCCAGTTAATCACTGTTGTAATCCCTGGGTCTCTTGTCCCAGGCCTCACCTTTCCACCCATTTTGACAACTAACTTGCCTGCTATTCTGGAAAGAAGAGCCCCTACTCTCCATAAAGAGAACTCTTCCTAACGAAATGAATATATTGCCGCAGCACTCAATAAATGTTTACCCTAAGTGCTACTATGTCTCAAACATTTCACTTCGATTTTAGATCATATCATTATTCAATGCATTAAATCGCTGTCCCCTACATTAAAGATGGCTATGATTCACATATGACTTAAATCTGAAATATCAAGATATCCAAAAATAGAAACATTCACTCACATTCCCAGGAGAAATAATTATGTATATGAAGATGGAATTTATAACCTGTATATTTTGAAAGGTTGCAAATGTAATTCAAATAATCATTTTACATGACTCAAATAAGTTAAAAAAATATGATGTTGCCAGATGAATTGTGTACAAAAAAATGTTTACGTGTTATAGATAGTATGTTTCATCAATATTTGGACAATTACTGACATTTGAGTCCAATTTAATCAGATGCCTTTCTTTAGTAGCACAGGAAAGGCTATTTTAACAAATGGATTTAGATAATAAGAACCAAGCCTACACTGAGGAATAAATCAATATTCCATTTACTTAACAGTTAAGTATTGATGCATATGTCACAGTAAATATATACAGTCAAAATTATATGTAAAACATTATAAGAGAAATATCTGGCTTGAAGTTCAGATACAAGTCTCCTGATTCATGAATCTTTCTCTTTTCTTTTTTCAGAATACTTGTTCTGAATTGCCTTTAACCATCTGAGTCATATGCCAAGCCACATATCACACTTAGCCCATGTTTAGGTTAAGCTATAAATGTATAAATAATGTATTTACATGAAGTATATTATATTATCAGTTTCCCCATGGGTTTAACAAACTTTAAAGTCCAAAGCTCAAAAAATTACTATAATATTTTATAGCCTGATTTTATTTCCTTTTTTTGTTATTATAACCATAAACAAAATCACCAGATGCAGGCTTAGAAATTTTTTCTGGTGTAACAAATTCCTTTTACCTGTTAAGTGGTTGCTGAGACATATATCTAGTGATCAGTATTTATCTGGGAGAAGTCATGAAGCCCTCTATCATAATCAAAAATCAGAAGATAACTCAGAACATGTAACGTTGCCTAGTCATGAGATGATAATATTTTTTTTTCTTTTTAATTTGGTAAGATTGCACCAAGTCCGCTAGGAATAAAGCAATAACCCTAGGAATATATGAAAATAAATATAGAATTATTAAATAATGTCAGTAATTATAGTAATAATTGCAAACTTTTTTAACATTTTTGTCATTTATTTTGCAGATTAAAGTTTAAGAAAAATCATTAAAATATGTGGTTTAATATAATTTAATTTTAATGTAAATTAAGGAAATTATATACAGTTTATGTTGAAATTTTCAAACATTTTCTTCAGTATATATTTGAACTTAATCAAAGAATCATTAAAATTAAACACCCATGGATAATCCTTCCTATGTATCAAAATCATATGTCATCAAAATTGTATGTGTCTTCTGAACCTTCCCTTAGTATTCCTCGAAAGGTCATGCAGATATTTGTTCTTGCTACTGTGATTAGAGTTAAATGGGAATGCAGAAACTTCATGGACTACTGGAGAGTGCAATCAAGCTAATGATTCCTGGATATTTCAAAAATAATAACAATCTCTCATTCAGACTAAAGGAGATACAGAAGACATAGAACCACATGAGAAAGGAATTCTGATAAAATTTCATTTCAGTCTATATCAGATATATCCCTGAAATGATCCAAGGTTATTTCTCAAGAATTTGCTTTACACATGTTTTAACAATGGATCTAATTCTCACATGGGCTTGAAGTATTCAAAAACAGTACCGACTCTCTCAAAAAATCTCATTAACCAGTGCCACCATAAAAAATAAGTGAGATTTGTGTGGGTTGTTCCTACTCCATTTCCTTTCAATTATCAGTTTGGCAAGTGTGAAAAACGGATGGGTTTTAGAGAATGACTCAAGATGATAGTAACTTAATCATGTGGAGACTCCAATGTTGACTGCTCTTTTAGAAGTTATTTCTCTTTTGGAGTAAAGAAATATTATCCCAAGAACTCAGTATCTATGTAGCTAAAAAAGGCTTCCACAAAATGTTTCCATTTTATCCTCAAACAACTATAGGGATATGTTTGCAGAATATTACTTTATTAACCTATACAAAATTTGAGATAGTCTTTGGCATGAGGTAGATAGTAAAAATATGAATTACATTATTTAAAATGAGACTAACCATTCTATGTAACAGTTTTCTCAGTATAAGTTTGTCTATTTTAAAAATTCAGGTTACACTATTGATACATATAGTATTATGACATGATGTTCTCTAATTTCAGTATTTTTCATTTTTATATTTTAGCCTTTTGTATGTGGTTTCCTTTGTGATTATGTATACATATTATTTTTAATTTTTATTGGAGGATAATTGATTTACAATGTTGTGTTAGTTTCAGGTGTACAGCAAGATGAATCAGTTATGCATATACATGTATCCACTCTTTTTTAGATTCTTTTCCCATATAGGTCATTACAGAGTATTGAGTAGAGTTCCCTGTGCTATATAGTAGGTTCTCATTAGCTATCTATTTTATATATAGTAGTGTGTATTTGTCAATCTCAACCTCTCAATTTAACCCTTCTCCCCCTTCCCCCCTGGTAACCATAAGATTGTTTTCTACATCTGTAACTCTATTTCTGTTTTGTAAATAAGTTCATTTGTACCTTTTTTTTAGATTCAACATGTAAGCAATATCTACTATAGTGTCCTTCTCTGTCTGACTTACTTCACTCAGTATATATATACACATTTTAAAATATATTGTTATTTATTTTATTAAAATAGATGATTCATTTATATATTCATTCAGAATATATTTGCTGATTACCCACTATGTGCCAGTCACTTTTTATTGCTGGGGTTATGTGGACCTGACTTATGGAACTTAAATTTTTGTGCTAACAGAATAAAATAAAGAGGAAAAATAAACAATACAATTTCATATAATGGTCAGTGCTGTGAAGAAAAACAAATCAGAATAGGTAGTGAGGGATGTATAGAGAAGGCCAGATGTTTCTGATAGAAATCACTAATATATTCTCTGAGGAGGTGACATTTAAACAAAAACTTAGTCTGTGATTATCTAGAGGGAAATCATTTCATGCTAGAAGGCAGCAGGTCTAAAAGCTCTGGAGTGGGAGTAAGCTTGGCATTTTCACAGAAGAAATATAAGCAGTGTGGCTGTAGCTAATAGCATGTAGGAGAAATCTCAAGAGGTACGTAAAGAAGATTCTAGCAATTACTTTGAGGGTCTTTGTAAAAGTATGTGTGCAAGTGTATGTGGTTCTGCAATATATTAATCTAATGTGGCGTGAAGGCACTGGAGGATTTTGATCAAAAGAGTAATGTGATCTACACAACATAATGTCACACAAGTTGTTTTAGAGAACAGACTATGAGGAAGGTAAAGTGGTGCCAGGGATGTGAGTGATAACAAAGAACTGGAATGAAAGGTAAACAGACTGGTCCAGGTCAGGGACGCTGATGCCTTAGGATTGAGTTTGGTGTTGGAGGTGGTCATAAGTTGTTAAGTTGGAGACATAGTTTTTAATAGAACTGACAGTACTACCTGATGAGATGTGTGCTGTGAGGTGAAAAAAAAAAATCAAAGATGACTTCAGGGTTAAAGTTTGAGCATCAAAATGAATGATGAGGGCTTCCCTGGTGGCGCAGTGGTTGTGAGTCCGCCTGCCGATGCAGGGGACACGGGTTCGTGCCCCGGTCCAGGAAGATCCCACATGCCGCGGAGTGGTTAGGCCTGTGAGCCATGGCCGCTGAGCCTGCGCGTCCGGAGCCTGTGCTCCGCAACGGGAGAGGCCGCAACAATGGGAGGCCCGCGTACCGCAAAAAAAAAAAAAAAAAAAAAAAAGAATGATGATGTAATGATTAAGAAGAAGAAGCTAAAGATTTGGGAGTGGAAGTACCATGCATTCTATCTTGTATGTATTAATTTTATGATGCTTGTTAAACAGCCAAATTGAGATGCTATTCATTAGATAATTGTAAAAATATTCTAGAATTCAAGAGGACATTAGCAGCTAGTTATATAGATTTGAAAGTCATTTGTACCTAGATGGTATTGAAAGCCATGGGATTGAATGAGATCACAGAGAGTTGCAACAAGCAACCATGCCAACTCTTTCCTTTATTCATTAGATATTATTGCCTGCCCTTAATTAAATCTCCATTGCTTCATATTCTTGCCATCAAGTTCCTTTCTCTATCATGCTTTTTGAAAAATTTATTTGGCTATCCATGGATGATACTGCTGTCTCTCAGGCTTTCCAAAAAGTGTTTGCATTTACTCACATCTCATATGTCACAAGTTTCTGCATGGAAATATGCTTTCATTTATCTAGGATAAATGTTCAAGAGGGTAACTCTCCTTTTGGTTTTAAAAGGAACTGCCAAACTCTTTTTCAGAGTGATGAACTATGTTACATTCCAATTATCAATGTATGAAAGATCCAGTTTCTCTGTTTTCTTACCAGCATTTAGTGATACCACTTTATTTTACTTTAGCTGTTCTGATTGGTATGTAGTGATATTTCATTGTGATTTTATTGACATTTCTCTAGTGGCTAATAATGTTCAACATTTTTTATGTGCATATCAGCTAAACATATATAGTACTCTTCCGTAAAATGCCTGTGTGTCTTCTGACCATATTCTGATTAAATTGTTATTCATTTAACGTCCAGGTGTTAGAGTTCTTTATATATCCTAGATACTGGTCTTCTATGGTCTGAATATTTGTGCCTCCCTGAAATTCATGTGCTAAATCCTAATCCCCAAGGTGACAGTATTAGGATGTGAGACCTTTTGGAGGTGATTAGGTTATGAGGGCCTAATCGAAGGCATATTTTTAATACAAAATAGTCCTACTAGAGAATTTTCCTATTCTGGGACCTAGTCAATGCTAACAGCCTTTTCTGTTGATGTCACTTGATAAATTAATCAGAGTACTATTCCCAAGTATTGAATATGATGGGTCCAGAATCCAAAGAGGTCTGCAAAAAATGTGCTTCCTCCTTATTGGGAAAAAGTTAAAATTATAATAATTTGGCCAATGCTATGAAGGAGTTAAGTAGCATGCCCCAAATCACTGTGCTCCTAAAACCCCACTGATGTTGTAGTAGTTATTGAATCTTCCTAGAGGTCACATTTCACCCTCTGGTGTCATGTGTCTTACTGGGCCCTTCCATCATAGTTGACACTTCTTTCTTATCCAGACAGATTAATATTATATCATCAATTTAATGGACCAATTTAATATTTGGGAGGATGAACAGAAACTCGGCATTTGTCATTACAATAACTGGTAACCCACAGACCAAGGATTCAACGTGGGGATTCTGCCAAGCACCCGATGTGCTCATTTTAATAATATAGTTTTCACATTCCTTTCAACAAAGTGTTCCCTTCTCTCAGCATTTACCAAAACAGTCCTAGTATGTCTACTATATTTAACACAGGTCGTCTCTTTCAGAGAGCTTCCAAGTGCCATTTTCACTGTGAGTTAGCACTATCTCCTGGGAATTTTGCATGTGTGGTGATAACTGTTTCATGGGAGAATTCACCCATATTAATAAATTCTTTCTTATCTAACCTGATGATCCACCACAACTCATCTAAAGGATCAAGTGTTACACATCATCTCCCACATTTGGAGAGTATGCTGGCTAAGTCTTGCAGCTTCATCAGTGTGGAGCTTTTTCTTCTTTACTAGGTCCAGCAGTTCTTCCGTCTTGTTTTAGTGTGACTTAATCACATTTACTGGTCAGGAAGGGAGGTGGAAGTAGATCTGGAGGGAGTGTGTGTTTCCTTGCAAGGCACAGACATGTGTGGGAAAGGGGTTATTGTCTTTAACCCCACAGGAGTGGGTCACTTCTGTGAGAATATGGGGTTTAGACAGATCTTGTTTCAAAGTTTTTCAATGCATCAACCTAGATTTCTCAATTCCAAATCTCATAGATTCACGTCATTCCAACTAGAGTCAAGACCAACTAAGCCAAAACTGTCTTGTAGTAGCTGAGAATTTATCCTTCTCTGAATCTATGCTCCTCCTGTAAACAAGCCTCATGCATGATACTCCAATATTTCTCTGCTCCGGAAAATGATCACTGTCTTTATAGGATGCTACAGTGGGTTTTTGACTTTCACACTTATCCTTCAATTGGATAATATTGATCCTTGACCTTGTATTGTCTTTCTCCAATGCATTAACTTCACTCAGCATCAGGAATCTAACTCCATTGTCCACATAAATAGTGGGGCCACCAGAATGTATTTTCTTCCACTTTCCATTAGTATCCTATTCAAGTTTACCATCTGTAAATTTCTTTTAACAATTTAAAAGCTCTGTGTTAGGAGCCTTTATTGGTTTACCCACTACAATTAATGGGTTCCACATTGCCTTAGAGGCTTTAGAATGGAGAGAAAAATGGGGCTAGTATCAGTTTAAGCTACCCACAAGAAGCTTGGCCAAACAAAATGGATGCCAAGGCAGCAATTCCATGGAGCAACTTGGCTAAACTCTCAACACTCGAAAAGGCAGGTAAAGCTACCTTTTTGAGGAACATTAATTGTGGCAGAGATAACTAATACAGTAAGTCCACATTTTCAAAAGAGAATGAACTATTTTCTAGACTAACACATAAAGGAAGCAGTCATAGAGCTCATTGGAAGACAGACAAATCTCGATTAAAATCAACCAGATAAGGCTGTTCACCAAAAAGAATTTCAAGCTTTTGTGTATACACATGACACAAAAATTAAAGGAGCCATCAGTCTTAGAATTAATATATTAGTACCTTAGAATGATTGATACTACTGGTATTTAACCCAAGGGGAAGATGAATCCAAAGTGGCTGAGAAGAAAGACAGTTGTTTTTTAATACCAATTTAGTATTCAAGCCATTTATATGCTAAACAGGAGCTACAAGTTGAAAAATCTTATGTCTTGCATTGTTTATATTTCAGAACATGGTGGTCATGGCAATTCCCAATTTAAGAACACATATGTATATTTTCATATATAGATAACTGGATAAATCAATCCTGCTTTAAAAAAAAGCAGTTCATATTATGATCATCAATATAGAATAAACAAAGCAGTGCTTTTTGTAGACTGTGCTATTAAAGAAGCATATTATTGTCTCTGTGTTACAAATGATAGAACATAAAATCGGACAGAACTTAACCCAATATTCAAAATGAACAATTTTTTAAAAACCTCAAATATTGAACTAAAAAAGGTACAGTATATTTAACCAATTGAAGTCAATCCCACATTAAAAAAGATAAATGGAACATTGAAAATAGAACAGTGCTGTGCTAAGCTGTGAAAACTGAAGCACATGCCTGCCTTTTTTTTTAACGGCTTATTTTCATCTTTCTAGTGAATCACTAAACTTTTAACTGGTTTAATATCTTATTCTCTTAGAAGGGAGAAGATAAAACTTCAGTTTTATATAATTACATATTTATTCATAATTTACAAATTCTATCTGTAAATGTTATAAAACCATTCTATCTTCTCACTCAACTCTTCATGTTATATGCTACTTATTGAACACTTGATCTATAATGCCTTGGATTGTTTCAAACAGGTAATACTTACCTTTACAACTAAATCTTAAGCTTTTGAGAATGAAAATCTAATCATCATTTAATCATAAACCTACAACAAATAAATGTTTATTCAGCACATGCTCTAAGTCAGGCTGTGAATTAGTTGCTAGGGATACCAGCCTAGACAGAGATATAAACTCTGCCTTTATGGAGACAAGATAAAGAAGATAGACATAAACAAAGAAGTATAATACAATATAGTAAATATTATTGCAGAGCTGTGGTGGTGTGGAAAGGGAATCAGGTAAAGTAAAAAGAGATGTGACATTTTAGAGGGATCCTTAAGGATACATTGCGATGTATGCTTAAGACAATAAATCCCTTAAGCTTTTTGTTTTCCTTTGTAGTGCTCAACATAGAATTATTCATTAGTCCTCAAAAAACACACACCAGTGGACAAAATATCTTTGTTATAAATTCGTGGGGAGGAGAAGGCCTCAGAAATTTCCACAGTTCTTGCCTGTTTACCAGTATCTCTATAACATTACAAAGCTATAAGTCACTGATATTCATGTATAACCATAGCCACTTATATATTTCCCTAAACGTATATTACCTTTTAGCTATGCTTCTGTTAGATAGCAATAATGTATGGTTAAAATATAAAATAAATTAAAATACAAAAGGTAACTTTATGTTATTCTAAAAAGTTTCAAAAGATTTTTTTAAAATAAGAATTCATTTGGCTAAATACCCACAGAGTTTTTAAAGATTTATGTCATCCAGAGAAGATAAACTTATTTTTTTCTTCATAAAATGGATTTCTCATAGATTTGTCAAATGCATTAACTATTCTATTTATAAAAACAAAACAACAATTGAATAAACAATGCCTACACAGCAAGTTAAAAATATAAGGTTTGGAAATAGCTTTCAAGTGTTTTCCAGCTGTAATTACTTAACTTTTAAAAAAGCTGACCTATTCTTATTTTATTATGTTCTTATTTTAAAACATTCAATAAAAGTTTTATCTCTGATTGATCATACATACTTATATATTTATTATTCCTGAAAAAGTTTTAATACTATCCATGATTATAGTTGTTCCATTCTCAAATAAATATTTGACTAAAATGCAAAGTTGAAAATCTGATGCTATTGTTTGGATTGTCATTTATTTATGCTAGCAAAATGAATGGTTTCTTGACTCTTTTAGTAAAGATTAAACCATTTATATTCTAATTGATTTTTTAAAAAGATTCTTGAAAAAATGTTACATTATTGACTCAGAAATATACTTCCAAAGGCATTAAAAAATAGATGGTCAGCCATCAATATGTGTTACATATTCTTATTTTTATTTTATTTTTGTGAATACTTATATAGATGAATAATTAAAATAGCTTATGGTTTAGTTGATATTTTGTCTACAGAACTTTACTGGTGTTATACATACTGAATATTATACTGAATATTTATAGCTATTTCCCATTAACTACCTACTGAGGCTGGATTAGACTGGGCCATCACTGCAGAAAAGGATGGCACATATACACAAACACACACACACAAAAAAACCCCAAAACAAAACAAAACAAACAAACAAACAGAACATGGGGCCAGTGAAAGGGGGCAAGATGTTGGTAGAGCAAAGCAAAGATATTTTCTAATAGTTCAGAACACAAGAGCAAACAAAAGCAAGGAATATGGCCAGGTAACATAGTGGAGAGGCTTCATGGAGAAGCATTAGTTTTGGAGTCAGACACATGGAGTTTGAAACCTGAGCTATAAGATTCTGTGCCAAAAGATATGTAAATTCTTGATTTTTTATTAAAAACTGTACATAATAATTACTATTGAATGCAATAATGGCTGAACTATACCTTGCACAGTGTTTGATGCAAACTAAGTCTTCAGTACATGTTATATTCATTTCTTCACAACTGATGGTTCTGTAATCTGCAATAGTTAAAAACAGTCTACATGATTAAAAAGAAACAAAACAAGATTACTAAGAAGAAGAGATAAATAATATAGAACAGAGGTTTTCAAAATTTAGGAGTATAAAAATAAAAATAATTGTGATACTTAAGTGGCCCAAACCCAGAGATTTGACTTCAGTTGGTCTAGAGCAGTGCATAGGCATCTGCATTTTTATTAGGCCAAGTGATTTTGTTGCATATTTGTGCAAGAAAATCAGTTGGATATATACACAGGAAGAGTAAATTTCAAATTCTGTGGCCTTATGTGAAGGAAGAGCTTATTGTGTACAACAATATAATATTTAACGTGGTATCAATATTTCTCAATCATATCAATGTCTCTCAAACTTGAATAATGGACTTATTTAAAAGAAACGTACTTTGAGAGGCTATCATCTTTGTACAAGGTGACCAGATTTACCCTCCCATCTGAAACAACCAAAAAACAACAGACTATATATCTTTATCTATATCATCTATATAATCTGTATCTCTGTCTATCTATATCATCTATAAGAACATACATGATGGTTTTCAAGACCCCAAACAACAGTGGGTAATGTTTTCTGACAAGTGAAAAAGAAACAAGATACTTTCCTCACTAGCTGTCTTAAAGTTCCCTGGCCAAAGCAGGGAAGGGAAAGCAAGACAAGAGTCCAGGAGATCATGTGAATTGACAAAACAGAGCTGAGAGTTCAGAGAGAAAAATGTGGCTGGAGATTACAACACAGATTACTGAGAGAAGAGATCTTCATAAAGAGATAACTCTGCATATCTAGAGTCTGAATACTGATCAACCCTAGTGTTTGAGAAAACTAAAACATCCAAAAATATTAGAGAACAATGCCCAGTTTCTCACATAGGGCTGAGAAAGTGCATATCCCACCAGCCAGACCAGACAAATTTAATAATCTATATGATATTGGATAGAATACTCAGGAAAATCTAACCCCAGAAGTTGGGAGTAATATGCCCTAAATAGAGAAGTATTCTAGACACACCTAGAAAATCATAAAATAATAATGAACCTAAACATTCAAACTTTAAATAGACTATATCTCAGAACAAACCTCACAAATATTTATAGGAAAAATTATACTCAGGTTCTAACAAGGTGAAACTACAATTCTAATTTGACGTTTATTTATTCAAATATCTGCTAACACTTTGTTCATATAGTAATATACATGGCATCATGTAGATATTACTTGATGCAATCAAATTATATATCAATTGCTCTTTCTTTATATTTTTTGGAATGTATCATTAGGAGACAAATTTGAGTACATTGTGTGAATTTGATCATAAATATACTAAACACTGACATCTCATAAACATAAATAATTCAGAAGTGGTTATCTAGATAATTATTCACAATATCTGGGGTGAACCATATATTCTCATGTAAGTCAGAGAACACTTGAGGATCTATGTTAAAAAATATAGTAATTATGGAAAATGGTGGAAAATATTTAAGCGAGAAATTGAAAGGGTCAGAAGATGTTTCCTAGTGGAGGGAATTGTATAAGCCACTTTTGAGGGAGTAACGGTATGATTCTAGTGAAAGATGTTGAAAGCCTTATCTAAGAAACTGGCAGTAGAGAAAATTTAAGTGTTTAAGGCCGTTTATGTCTGGGATATTTAGAGTAAGTGGCATAGGGAGAAATTATTATTTCAGAAGCAAAGTAGATAAGTTCTTTCTTATCCAGAGCAAGATCTTACAATGATTATTGTCTTCCTAATTTCTCCCTAAAAATGTTTTGGATGACAGGTGAATTAGTCAACTTAAATCTCTTTAGTTAATTGTACCTCTGTACAAAATGTAGAAAAGTAGGAAAGACTGTATTTTTACACAACTTATAACATGCTTACAGATATTTAAATTGCACAGATATCAAAAAAATGTCCTGATTAGGCTATGGAGAACACTAAATGGTCAGACAACTGTGTACTAGTTGATAGGACAAAAGGTTGTCATGTCAGGATGATTGGGGACATATATTGTGATATTTTTAAGAAAGGAATAGAGATTCTAGTTACTAAAAAATATTTGGAAGCTAAGAATGCAAACTGTAACTACCTGGTAGTGCACGGAGGGGGGAGTTTTTAAAGAAAATGCTCTAGGTATATTGTATATTAAGAAGATTAAATATTTGCAAAGCTCAAAAAAATCTACAGGGGCTTTGAGAAGTTTATATGCACATATGTGTGTGTGTATGTGTGTGTGTATGTGTATGTGTGTGTTTATTTTACTAAGAAACTTAAAACACACAGCAAGGTTCATAGACTTAAAATTGATTTTAAAAATCTGTTATTTCTTGGATTGCCTATATACCTTATTGTGACTAACTTGCAACTGCTGAGCGAGCAGTATTTACCAAGGCAGATATGATTTTCTCACTTGCAATATAATGTTGATCTTATTTAGACTGACTGCTAATCCATTACAATTCAGTATTTGACTTTGTAAAAGATTATTATTTCATATTACCAATGGATTTTAGAATGTGCTAAAAGGCAATCTTTTGAAGGGTGCTAGTTTTGAAATTTGGTGTGGCCTTAACTTACAGACAGCGGTGTATCCAAATGTCTTTAGGATCAACTACATTTTCCATAAAATAATGGGTAATATTGTTGATTAAGTAACAATTCCTAAACGTTGCTTTAGTATTCCTAACTATGGGTCATTGAAAACCTTTGATAGAAGGCTGTTACAGCACATCAATCTACACATATTGATCAAGTCAGTCTCAGTTCTTTAACATTAAAATCTATGTGCAAAAATGGTTATAATATAAAAACACATTAGAAGTATTATCTCAAAAGAGCAACTCCTAAAGGGTCATATTAGGACCCTGTTGTATATTTGTTTGAATTATGATCTCAGAGTGTTATAGAAGGTTATGTATGTGTCCCAGAATATTTTGGAAAAGTTTTCAAAAAAGGAAGATTTCAGAAATGAAAAAAAAAGTAAAAGATTGAATTCAAGTTTGAAGGTTGAGTGGGATTTAGTGCTGGAGAAGAAAAAGAGAATTTAAAAAAAATAGAAGCAATAGTCTCAGGAGTGGGAAATAGTAGGGCCTTTTGTAGTAAATATTGGTAAAACTGTCATAGCTAAAAGTGGGGTGAAATGGGAGCATGTATAGAAGTAGATATGGCATAGAAGACAAATAATAAATGACCAATATGTTCAAAGAGCAAATTATGCACTTTTAATATTAGTTATGGCTATTAAAAAGTATTTGATAATTTGAAGTGGAAAAATACAATAATTAGCAGTAAAATAGACTGAAAAATGGACTGAAGGATGAGTAAAGGGCAGCTATTTATAACCCCAAACTTCCTTTTACCCAGAATTTCTACTCCACTTATCTTAGATTGATTTTATGAGATATATCCAGATATAGTACTGTTTGGGGTTTTAGGAATTCTGAAGCTATTTGTGTGTATTATAGAATTAAGCAATTTTAAAAAATATGTATTATATTGTTGGGTTTCAGAATTCCCTTGTGTACCTGAGGGGAGGCAAGGAAGAATCTTGCTGTTTTGGAGTAGAATTAGAATTATCCTATGAACCTATGACTCTTAGTTGACTGTATGAAATTGCCACTTTTCTAGTACAGTCTGCTAAAAGAACCTACAAACGATCTAGAAACAATGATTTTCCACTAGTGATGAGTAGCCTTAGTACCCAGATCTTAATTTCTAAACATTTCTCATGAAAAGGAACAAGGGGACTTTGGTGAAATGGTTAATTTCAAAGTCAAAACGGGGAAAATATAAGGTAAACCAGCAATTTGTTTTGCAGGAAGTAAGGAAAATTATGTATATGTGCATGTTTGTGTGTATAATACGTATATTTATATATAGTATTCTCATAGTCACTGATTATTAGCTCTTTAATTAAATGATTATTGAGTTGAAAAAGAGAAAAGGTAATCTGTCTATACAGTAAAGTTGGTTTACTCAGTGTATCATGTTAGGTTGGAATTTTGGAAGTAAGAAAATATTTTGGTATTCTCACCACTTAGGCATTAGATTCTGGGTTATGTCTCTTAATACTTAGGCAATGTTTCATATTCCTCCAAATCTGCACTCAGCAGTATAAAAAGTGACCAGTATGTATTTATGTCTATTGATCACAATCATCCTGTTAACACATCCCAGAGATTACATATTAATTCAAGTGATATGTAGCATTTTGTAATTTTTTTGCCTCCTCTATTAAGGCCACTAGATCTATGGAATATTGCAAGTAAAAAAAATCATACTTAAATCCGGATAGTCTAATATATATAGATAGATGTTGAATAAAAAAAAAAAAACACAGTTTCAAAAGAGAATAATCTGAAGGGCCTCCTAGCACAGAAGGTAAAAGGGGCCATAACAAACTAAATTATTCTGCCACTACTTTTATGGTTTTTAACTGTCCTTTCTTTTCTATTACATGCATATTAGAAGTCAGCATATTCTATTGGGAGGAGAATTAATTGGAAAGAAAAATGAGAAGATTTTTGCTCTTATATTCAGTATTGTTCCCTTGCACTTGAACCAGACATTCTTTTTCTTCTATTCCACAGGTTATCCTGTATGCCAATAAAATCTAAAATTCAAAAAGTCAAATGATCTTACTTAATTTTTATTATTCCAGAAATCAAGGACTCAAAGCTATTGGGGCATGGGTCCTGTTACTTGAACATATTATTCCATCTTAGCTAAACCTAACTAGCTAAATAAATAAATAAATAAATAAGGAAGGTCAGGTTGAAATAAGTGGAGGAACAGCAGGGGAATATGGAGAAATACATCTAATCTCCCTATTGCATGACTAGAATACTGTAGACATGGACTAACATGAGTCTCTTTGAAACCTGTAAGATCTAATCTAGAGGTGGGAATTAATAAGACAGGGATAGGTTTTAGATAACTCATGTTTTGATTCTCAGATGGTGTAAACTTTTTCTCTTTGCAGCCTTATGTCTCTTATTTCTTCAAACACAAATGGTTGTTTTCTAAGACTACTGGTTGTTATTATGTCCCTCTCAGGTTTGAAAAGTTATTAGACTACATGGAACTTCTGGCTATTCTAAATGGATGGGTTAGATTGTTTGCTTTTCAGTAAACCATTTTCATTGCACCATGGAAACCCATATCAAAACAATTGAAATTGAACAATTTCCTGATTGAAAGATATGGTTTTAGAATATCAGGAGTATAACAGTGTCCATAAAAAGTATCCTAATCACTTTATCCTTCTTAAAAAGCCCTGCCCTCAAGGGACACTAGTTTACAAAAGCTAATCTGATGAGATATTATCAGAGCCTAACTAAAGTAAAACACCCAACTCTAGTCCACTTTAACCATCCTGTCCTACCTAGAGGAGAGCTATAAAACTGAGAAACACTTGTGAAGTTCACAGTCCAGAGGCATAAACTCACTAATAGACTGAGACCTAATCATGGGTCTATAGAATGTTTTCTTTCCCCAAACACCTCTCTACTACAGTACTAAATGTCTGCATAAAACAATCCCTTTAGCCCAGTACGTCATGTCCAGGTATCAAGAAAAATCACAAGGCATACTGAAAGGCAAAAAACACAATTTGAAGAGATGGAGCAAGCATCAGAACTGTACATGACAGGGATGTTGGAATTATCAAACCTGGAATTTGAAGCACCTATAGTTAATGTGCTAAAGGCTCTACTGAATAAGGTAGATAGCATGCAAGAACAGATGGGCATGTAAGCAAAGAGATGGAAGTCCTAAGAAAGAACCAAAAAGAAATGCTGGAGATAAGCAACATTTTAATAGAAATGAAAATGCCTTTCATGGGCTCATCAGCATATTAGATACATCTGAGGAAAAAAAAATTCTCATCTATAGATATCTGATGTGTAGATTCCTCAAACATGAAAAACAGATAGAACAAAGACTAAAAAAATAAAACAGTATCCAACAACTGTGAGACAACTACAAAAGGTATAACAAATACATAATGGGGATACCAGAGAAGAAAGAGAGAAAGGACCAGAAGAAATATTTGAAACAATTAATTTCCCCAAATTAATGTCAGACACCAAACCACAGATCAAGAAAGCTCAGAGAACACCAACCATACATGACAAATTTTAAAATGTTTTGAACTAAATGAAAATGAAAACAGCTTATCAAAACTTGCAGGAAGCAGTAAAAAAGCACCTAGAGGAAAATTTATAGCATTGAAAGCATATATTAAAAATGAAAGAAGATCTAAAATCAATCCTTTAAGCTTCCACCTTAGACAGCTAGAAAAAAGAAGGGCAAATTTAATCCAAAGTAAGCAGAAAAAAATTAATAATTAAAATTAATACATAAATCAATGAAATTAAAAACAGGAAATAAATAGAGAAAAATTAACAAAACCAAAAGCTGGTACTGTGAACATCAATAAAATCAATAAGACTAGCCAGTCTAACTAAGAAAAAGAGGAGAAAACACAAATTACTAATACCACAAATGAAAGAGGGAATATCACTACAGATCCTATGGACATTAAAAAGATAATAAAGGTGTATTATGAACAACTCTGTGACCACAAATCTGATAACCTAGATGAAATGGACCAATTTGTTAAAAGACACAGTTTGCCAAAACTCATACAAGAAGAAAGAGACAATATGAATAGGCCTATATCTATTAAAAATTGAACTAGTAATTAATAATCTTCCAAAACAGCACCAGGCCAAATAGGTTCATTGGCAAATTCTACCAACCATTTTAGGAAGAAATAATACTAATTCTCTGTTATCTCTTCTGGAAGATAGAAGCAAAGGGAATACTTTGTAACTTATTCTATGAGGACAGCATTACCCTAATATCAAAAGCAGACAAAGGTATTACAAGAAAAGAAAATATACACCAATATCTCTCATGAACATAGATGCAAAATTTTTTCAACAAAATACTAGCAAATTGAATACAAGTATATGTAAAGAAAATTATACACCATAGCCATGTGAGATGTATCCCAGATATATAAGGTTGATTCAACATTTGAAAATTAGTTAATGAAATTATCATATTAACTATTTTTAAAATAAATATTACATAATCATATTGTTAGGTGCAGAAAGTTGTTTGACAATATCCAACACTTATTTATGAGAAAAATTTTCAGTAAACTAGGAATAGAGAGAAACTTTCTCAACTTGGTAAAGGATATCTACAAAAAACCTAGAGCTAACATCATACCTAACAGTGAGAAACTTGAAGCTTTCCCACTAAAATGAGGTACAAAGCAAGGATGTTCTTTCTAACCACCCCTTTTCAGCATTGGACTGGAAGTTCAGATAATGCAGTAAGATGAGAAAGGAAATAAAAGATATACAGATTTGGAAAGAAGAAATCAAACTGTAGATGACATGATTATCTACGTAAAAAATCTGAAAGAATTGACAAAAAGTTCTGGAATTAATAAGTGAGTATAGCAAGGTAATAGGTTACAAGGTTGAAATACAAAAGTCAACCTCTTTTCTCTGTGCCAGCAATGAACAAGTGGAATTTGAAATTAAACACAATACAATTTACATTAGCACCCTGAAAAATGAAATACTTATATTTAAACCTACTAAAATATGAACAAGATATATATGAGGAAAGATTTAAAACTCTGATGAACAAAATCAAATAATAAAAAGTAGAGATATATCCCATGTTCATGGATAGGAAGTCCCCAAATTATCAAGATATCAGTTCTTCCTAATTTAATCTATAGATTTAATGCAGTGAATCAATCCCAGTAAATTATCTTCTAGATATTTACAAACTGATTCTTAAATTTAATCCAACCAACACAATATGGAGGAGAATAACAAATTTGGAGGGCTGACATTACCCAACATCAAGACTTTTAAGACTTACTACAAAGGTACAGTAATCAAGACAGTGTGGCATTAATGAAAGAACAGACAAATAGATCAATAAACAAAATAGAGAGTCCAGAAATAGAACTACTTAATTATAGTTAACTGATTGTTGATAAAGGACCAAAGGCAATACAATGGAGAAAAGATAGTTCCTTCAGCAAATGCTGCTGGTACACTGACATATACATGCAAAACAAAAAAATAATCTAGACACAGACTTTATACTCCTTACAAAAATTAACTCAAAATGGATTGCAGACCTAAATGTAAATGCAATACTTTAAAACTCCTAGACCTAGATGACCTTCAGTATGGTGATGATTTTAAGATACAACATCAAAGGCATGATTCATGAAAGAAGTAATGGTTAATCAGGATGTTATTAAAATTAAAAATTCCCCTCTGTGAAAGGCAATGTCAAGAGAATTAGAAGACAAGCCACAGACTGAGAGAAAATATTTGCTAAAGACATATCCAATAAAAAAATTGTTGGAAAAAGTATACAAAGAATTCTTAAAACTCAACAGCAAGAAAAAAATTTGATTAAAATTTGGCCAGAGACCTTGACAGACAAACAATGAAGATAAACATATGGTAAATAAGCACATGAAAAGATACTCAACATCACATGTCACCAGGGAAATGCAAATTAAAACAACAAACAGGTACCACTACACATCTATGAGAATGGCTAAAATCCCGAAGTCTGACAACACCAAATGCTGATGAGGGTGCAGAGCAACAGGAACTCCCATTCATGGCTGGTGTGGTACAGTCACTCTGGAAGACAGTTTGGCAGTTTCTTACAAAGCTAAACATACTTTTACCACATGAGTCAGTGATTGTGCTCCTTGGCATTTATTCAAAGAAGTTAAACTTCTGTACTTGAAACACCTGTGCATGGATGTTTATAGAAGCTTTATTCATAATTAGCCAAGCTTGTAAGCAACCAAGGTGTTCTTCAGTGGGTGAACAGATAAATGAACTGTGATATATAAAGCTAATGGAATATTATTCAGCACTAATAAAAAAAGAACTATCAAGCTATGAAAAAACAGGGAGGAACCTTAAATGTGTAATGCAAAGAGAAAGAAGCCAATCTGAAAAGGCTACATTCTGAATGATTCTAACTATATGACATTCTGGAAAAGGCAAAACTATGGAGACTGGAAAAAGATTAGGGATTGCCAGGGGTTAGGGAGGAGGAAGGAATGAATAGGCAGACCACAGAGGATTTTTAGGTCTGTGAAAATATTTTGTATGCTACCATAATGATGGGCATATACCATTATACATTTGTCCAAATCCATTGAATGTACAATACCAAATGTGAGCCATAAGGAAAACTATGGACTTTGGGGGATTCTGATGAGACAGTGTAGGTTCATCAATTGTAACAAATTGATGTAACTCTAGTGGGGGATATAGAAAATGAGGGAGGACATCCATATGTAGGGGCAGTAACTATATGAGAAATCTCTGTACATTCGCCCTCAGTTTTTCTGTGAACCTAAAAATTCTCTAATACAGTATTGCTTTTAAAAGTATCCTAATCCTTAAAAATCCATTTCATTATTCATTTCTGAAATATCTTTACTATTCTGTCATTTTTGTACTTACCATAATTATGACAGGGTTCTTCAGGGCAAGACAGTTTAAATTGCTTTCAATTTATTAAGGCCAATTAATGAACATAGAAGGAAAGCAATTAATCATAATTAGTCTATTAGCAATTGTGACAAACAGTACAATTTATCTCAAAAAATATCAAATGGAGAAGAAAAAGGGAAAAGGGGGAAAAGAAAATAATCTAGGACTAATTAATGATGATCAGGATAACTTCTGTTAGTATAGTGTATTAGCGAGGATACAATTTCAGTACATAATAGAGAACAAAATTTGAAAGTGGCTTAGCCAGAATTTTGAAGTTTATTTTTTCCATCGTAATATCTTGGATTTAATCTGTAATAGCCTTGTTAGGGTTTGTAAGAGATATCTGCACCAAAATTCAATATAGTACCGTGTTTCCTTCTGTCTTGTTGCTGCTTTAGTTTTAGTGTCATGACCAATTTGCATTTTACAAAACGGAACTATGCTGACCATATTCCTGGAAACTGGATAAAAAATGATTGGAGAATAGGTGTTCCATTTCTTTGATGGAAACAGCATGGGATTATATATATTATCTCTACTCAAATCTCGGGTTGCCATATTAAGTAAATAAAATTTCTGAATGCTCAGCTGAATTGTGTAAATAATAAGTATGTTAGTATAAATATATATCATGCATTATTGGAGCACATTCATATTAAAATATCATGATTAAGTATATATATAACATTTATCCAAAATTCTTTTTTTAAATTGATTTTATTGAAGTATAGTTGATTTACAATGTGTTAATTCCTACTGTACAGCAAAGAGATTTGGTTATACATATATATATATATATATATATATATATATATATATATATATATATATATATATATATATATATATATACATTCTTTTTCATATTCTTTTCCATTATGGTTTACCACAGGATATTGAATATAGTCCCCTGTGCTATACAGTAGGACCTTGTTTATCCATTCTATATACAATAGTTTGCATCTGCTAATCCCAAACTCCCAATCCATCCCTCCCTGCACCCCTTGGCAACCTATTCAAAATTCTTGCATTTTACCTGACCACTCTAATCACACTCCATCCCATTAATCAGAATTTAGTTAAAAATCATCTAGTTTTAAGCAAAACTAAGAAATATAAAGCTATTCCAGATAGTCTTGCAACCAGCTAAATTCCAACACAACTACAGGCTTTACAATTACTATATTTTAGGGCTGATATGGCCAGAAGTAAATTCAGTCTTTCTGTAACTGACATGAAAGTATTAGTGCTAAATGAAAGAACCCACCTGAAAATACAACTATACTTATTGTGGGTTTTAAAATCCCACTTGCCTCAAAATTTACAGGCTTTTATTCCCTTGCTCTCCATGTAATCCAGATGTATGTCGTGAGGTCCTCCAGGCTGACAGCCAGCGATGTTGGGAATCACTTAATTCTAAGGGTTTATGGGTATATCTACTCTGTTCATGTTCACATCGGGCAAGTCTGAGCACACATATCATATACGGTATTTTAGTTTATCCTCATACTAACTAAAAATTTAGTTTGTGATTCAACTTTGGTAAATGCTCTATGAGGAACTACAAAGGCATCCACTCAAATAGAGATCATAATGTCAGTTTTAACCATGCCTATCAGAGGCTTAGTCATAGAGACATTTACGCTTAAGTACTAATTCTCTCCAAAGTCAACCATGACAGCCCAACTCTGTCTTAGGACTCCAAACTTTACTTTTCCATCTCCTTTTTCTCCTTCTGTGATAATCTTTGCTCCTCCTTTTTCTTATAGTTGTTATAGCTATCATTAATTTTATTATGTTTAAAGCATGTCTACTGATATAGAGTAAATGTTACATTTTAAAATTTCTATTATTGTTGGCTTCTGGCAACAAATATTTTGAATTCCAGTCCTGTCATATAATATATTTATTAATTTTCTCAGCTACTTGTATTAGTATGCATGCCTATTTTTAAGACAGGAATTTATTGTAAGAATATTGAATGGTACTTAGGGAACAGTCCTGGATAACACCACAATAAATCCTACTTCTTATGAAGATTATTCTATTGATCACCACTCAAGTTATAGGTCATTTAATTATCTATTAGGTATCCCTGTCTTTTCCATTTATCAAATTACTTGAAAGACACAATATACTTATTCATTGTTAAATTCATTGATAAGTAACACTTATATAAATTGATAGAACTGACAACTCTATATTTTCTACCTTTTTAAAACAAGGAAATGTATAACATGCTCCATGTTTTCTGTCTACAAAATAATTTGTTTTCCATGATAAATATAGGAAGTTAAAATAAGAAGTATGATTTATGTGCTTGCCTTATCTGCCAAAGCTGTATCAAGGTCAAGGTCTACATTAAGATTTGACCTCAAAATTCTGAGTCATGCCAAGATAACCATAGGAAAAAATTAAAAACATCATCTTGAGGCAAATATGAATGCATTACTTCTGTTTTAAATAATGTCAGTCTTCAATTATAATTCAAATGTTTGATTAATTTTGTTTTTCATGTACATTAAAACATATATAGGACTGAGGTAGAAAGACATTTTTACAGGCTTACATAAAGAATTGAATCATGTATCCCTAATATTGAGAGTACTAATAAAGTTTTTATGGCAACGTTTATGTGTCCCATCAAATAAACTTCCCCCTGCCTTTAATACAATTAGGTAGTTATTAAAAAAACAATAAGGAAAATGTAATCTATGCCAGGTACTAATGTTCATATTATTTTCTTATTCTGACAGCTAAATTCTTAAAACAATATTTAGTTCCATTTAGTTTATTATAACTTAAGGAAGTTTACAATAAGTAAAAACATATACCTGTTCTTTACTTAAGACCAACTCAAATCAGAGGGATTTCAGCCAATGAGATGCAATGAGAGATTATAGAAAAATTAACAGAGGAAGTACAGAATACCTTAAATAGGTAATTATGACCTAACTTGTATTTTGGAAATGCAACTATTAAGAGTAAATGTTTATAAGGGATACGCTAATTACTTTTACTCTATTCTACCCACTAGAAGCAAGTCACTATGCCTATAATGTTTACTTAGGGAAGGAGAGAGGGGTTTGTGATTGGCATGGCTTGTGTAGGAGAACCTGTGAAGTGGCTGCCAAATTTCTTTTCCTTGACCTAGTGATAATTGCCTTATAATATTTGATTAAGCTATATGTTTCAGTTGATTTTATTTTTCTGTGTTTTATCTTACAATAAATATATTTTTAAAAATTGTTTTAGGGCTTCCCTGGTGGCGCAGTGGTTGAGAGTCCGCCTGCCGATGCAGGGGACACGGGTTCGTGCCCCGGTCTGGGAAGATCCCACATGCCGCAGAGCGGCTAGGCCCGTGAGCCATGGCTGCTGAGCCTGCGCATCCGGAGCCTGTGCTCTGCAAGGGGAGAGGCCACAACAGTGAGAGGCCCGCCTACCGCAAAAAAAAAAAAAAAAAAAAAAAAAAAAATTGTTTTAGAACTGAGTGCTGAAAAACATAAAAACTAAGTGGGCTTCTCAGATTGTTTTAGGGGCTTTACGTTACAAATAGAAAACTGGGGAAACTTGATAAGTATTAAAAGCAGAATTTAGGAGTACAACTGGTGAAAATATCATACCAGGGAAAAATAAACTGGTGAAGTTCACGGAAAAAGTGATATAATGCATTAATATGCATAGTTTTCAAGTCCATGGACACATCATTGTATTCTTATACATAAAGTGAGCCAGAGGAAAAGTATGTGTCATGAATATGAAGATGCACCTGGCATAAGAACACTTTTTATCATTAGCAGCATCTTCAGCTTGTAAAGAAAAAGTAACACTTCACGGATATGATTCATGGGAATTATTTGAGTGTTGACTTTTCTGAACATGCTGGAGGAGATGTGAGTGAGAGAATCTTGTTTCAAATATGGGTGTGTGTGTATATATATATGTATATATATATATATTTATAGATCAAAGCAAAGTCAAAAGCAACAGTATGAATTCCATGATTCCCATTGGGATATTCTTCTAGTTTTCTTCTGTAAGCCAATTAGTTTATGCTGAATCCAGACCCCAACCAGTTATATATGAATTTTCAAATAAATTTGCTCCCAGAAACCTATACCTTATCACTAACAAGGTTTTGAATTGTTTTATATTAGCTTCATGGCATTTGTAATCCATTTATTTGCTCTCAAGAATATTTAGACTGTTTCTACTTTTTTCCTGTTAGAGCTTTAGTGATTTTCTAAGTTCAGCTTGAGCATGGCATGCCAAAGAATAGTTTTTATTCAGAAAATGTCTAAAAAGAAAGATGAAAATTGATGAGAAAATGTACAACGTGTCATAATTTCACCATATTTTAAGGGCATTAAAGTGAGAGATACAGTAGAGAGGGAATACATTTGACAATATAAAGAATATTTAATAGAAGACTAAGTTAAATAGATTGATAAAATGTCAGGACGTTGAGATGTTGAAGAAGAAACTGAGAAAACTTGTTAAGCAGTAAAACTGCTCCTAAGCAAATTTCTGTATTGGAGTGCAAAATTGATCAGTATTAAAATGAATGAATAAATAATGTATGTTTCTCTTCTCTTATTGATATATCACCAGATAACATAAGAAATGCCAATTAGATAACTAAGAAATTCTTAAAATTCAAGTGGAACATCTAATTTGCATATAAATAAAAGAGAAATATCACTTGCATCTAAGGTTATGTCAATCTGTGGGAGATTAATTCTTTCTCGCCATAATTTATTTCCACTATTTATACAAGCCACTTTATCAGACCCAGATATTTCACACCTTCCAGTACGAGCCTTCAACGTACACAGACAAGAACTATACCAATAAATTTACTGCTTGAATAGTCTCTTGTTTATATCTATTCAAGCCGGTCTACACTGAAGCCTAGAAATTATAGCTTTAGTTTGAAAGTTTTATTTGATTACTTTAATTGTAAATCTATGAAGCAGGATAAATTGAACTAAAAGTAATTTATGTTATTAACCTGAACACTTAGTCTAACCTTCAAATTTATTATTATATATCTTTTTATAGGAATCTGGGTCATAGTGTCATATAGTGGGCTATCGAATTCAAGTGATGAAATCTAATATCTCAATGTGCCTATAAATCATTATATAAATTCAGAATAAGCAGACTGTATAAATTTCTTACTGCAGCTGTAATAAATTACCACAAACTGTTTGAAACAACACAAATATATTCTCTTACAGTTCTGGAGGTCAGAGCTATTACTCCTGTAGAATCTAACAGAGAATCAGTCTCCATGTCATTTCTAGCTTCTAGAGGCCGCCCGCCTTCCTTGGCTTGTAGCTTCATCTTCCATCTTCAAAGCCAGCACTGTAGCATCTTCCAACATCTCTCTTTCTCTCTGCTTCTATTATTAAATAACCTTTTCACTGTCTTTTGTGTCCTTGCTTCCCTCTAACAAACACCCTTATGATTACACTGGGCCCACCCAGATAATCCAGGGTAATTTCCCCATTGAAGACCCTTACTTTAATAACACCTACAAAGTCCCATTTTCTATGTAAGATAACATATTCACAAGTTCTGGAGATTAAGATTTGGACATCTTAAGGAAACTATTATTCTGTCTACCACAAAGACTATACTTCAATGAGTATCCCTATAAAAGTTTACCAAATACTTAAATATTCCAGGTAACAAAATATTTCATGCGATTAAACTGGGAATAGTTGGGCATTGCTCATAATGATCTAGAGACCATGAACTTTTATCTGTGTTTAGGATGAAAGGCTTAGTAGAGTGACTTTGAGTAATTTAGCTGTAAGCATCTGCTTCCATATCTTTGAAATTGTCATAAGAATATTAAGTGAAACACATGAACTGCCAATATTAAATAATTTTTGATTTAGGAAATGGCAGTTTCATATGGTTAAAAATAATATATCTTTGCACTTGTGTTGGGATAATTACATAAGAAAATATATAAAATAGGATTAGCACATGCTTGAAAAATGGTACACATGCAATGTAACTACTACAATTTTATATAGAACTGACATATTTATTACATGCAGAAAGACTTCTAATTCTTGATTACAGAAGAGATGGTAAGAAGCCATACAAAAACATAGAGTAGCTCATCTGGAGAGAAACAGGATACCAAATGAATCCTAGAAGGTGTAGTTGGTATGAAAATGACCCCAAAGAGAGGGCAAATGCATAGGGCAGTAGAGGGAGGAGGACATAGATGATTTGCAATTTGTATTGCACCTTTTGAAAAGATTTCTCTTGTTTTAATTTTATTTTAAGATATAATTTTCATGAAGCCAGGTAGTTGGAAAAATAGTTCTGAGATAATTATGACCATATGGACAATATAGTCCACTAAATAAACAGCTGGCACAGAAAATGTAACCTTTCTGCTTTGCTTATAACCTTGCCAGAATATTTGTAATATGCCATGGACTGAGGTTATTGTTGAAAACATTTTCATGTTTTAAACTAAGATGGTAAGTAAAAGCTCATTAATGCTTTCTATATGTCCAGCAAAGTTGTTTTCAGGTGTAAGCTCTAAAATTTGTGATACTTATTCAGTCTGGGCAGTGTAATATCTCCTAGTGGGTGTTTATATATATATTTTTTTTTTTCCCTCATATCTCAAGTAAGAAGTTGACTTAGTTTTATTATTTCTAATGGTACCTGTTCTTTAAAATATAGAAATCAGTTTCAGGTGGATATTGGTGGAGATTTGCAATGAAGTTTCATTGGTAGTCATTTTCTTGGTCTGAAATTCTTTAAGCAATTAAGCATTTACTGAATCGCATTTTCATCTAAAAGTCATGTTTACTAATATAAAAATATGATATGTTTATTGCTTTTATTTAGATGGAATTTAACAAATAGAGTTTTAATTGGAAGATTAAAATAGAGTAAGAAATGATAATAGTAATAATGCTAATGTATTGAGTACTTACCTTGTTTCATTCAATGTTTCAAATTTCTACATAATTTACTTCATTTACTTTTTATTCCAACGTTATGAGGCGGGAGGTACTAATTTTCTCACTTTACAAATAAAAATCGAGGCATAGAAAAATAAATTAACTTACCCACAATCATACAACTTTCTAGCCTCAGTCTCCATTGGGGTGGAAACATGAAGCTTTGGGAAAGCTAAAGGAAGAAGTTAGAGTGAAGTCAGAAAATAGGTTGTCACTGATTGCATAAGATATAATAAAGGAGAGTTGGACGATAAAAGAATAATCTCAGAAAAAATGACAAACTCACAGGAGTTCTTTTCTGTTTTTCCTCTACTCCACACTACTGTGAGAAAGCAAACCTACATAAATGTATCTAGTCTTTTACACCAATATTTTTCTAGGATGGGCTGTTCCAAACTTCAAGATGGAGGTGTATATTCAGATGCTCAAATTTGGAACCACTTTCTCCAGTTAGCCTGTGAAAGGTGGCAGAATACGCCACCCAAAAATATGCCACTTTGGCATAAGGATTATTTTGAGCTAAAGGCACTTGAGAAATAGCAGATGCTAGAAGAACATCTAATCTCCTCTTTTCTTTCTGAAAAAGGGAGATTAAACACTCCATGTGAAAGATGGAGAAAAGGAGAAAAGAAACTTTCTTTAACTGGGAGTCAGACTAGAGAGAAAATCAGAGAACTTGTTAAAATAATTAATCTCTTCCTTTAGGCTCCACGTAGTTTAGTTACATTTCTACAATCGTCTCTGTTTGTTCCACCTTTGCTTAAAAATATTTAGGTTTTTGCCATTTCTTTCAGCCTTCATTAAGAGAGCTCTACTGTCAGGTGAAACTTAAATTGGTATGCTTTTCTCTTGTTAATCTGTTTTATGTCAGTTTAATTCTTGGTTCCAGCCCAACACCCAAAGAGGGAGGTAAAATTTTACCTCCCCTTCACCTCTCAATGCAAAGCAGACATTTCTATTAACCTGACCCACTATCTCTCTATTCTTTGTGACTAGTAAGAGGAATAAAGGATTGTTAGTTATTAAATCTCTAGAGTACAATATTTTTTGGTATACTAATATAAATTACTATTTTGAGAACTTTTGGAAAGGGTAACCTTTGTCAGAATTTTTTCTTTAATTCCTATAGTTTCATTCCTTTAACTGTTAACCTTGAAATTCTTAAGACAAAATAATGGAATATATGAACATATAGTTGTGTAGACACAATTCAACTAATTATATCCATTTTCCTCCTTGAAACTAGTATAGATGAAATGTAAATAGGTTGATAACAAATCCCATCAAAATAAGAAACAATTTATATTTAGGAAGTGGCTTTATAAAATATTTTATTCTAGTGACACAGATATGTAACTTCAGATCCAGACAAATCCCTGGTAAATACCAGAAATCATCCAGATGACATTTTAATACCAATAAGAGTTGTGATCTATACTGATAGAAAATAAAGAGGGAATAGTGCTCAATCAAGTCATTAAAAAACAGATTGCCACAGAATTATGTAAAGATGTAAAATCTAATGAAATGGTACCAAACTATTATTAGAGCCAAATAGGAAACTTAAAATTCTAACACTGGAAAATATAAAATGTGCCCAGATGATAAAGATTAAGTTTTTTCAGTATGTGTGCATGTGTGGGAGAGGCTTAGACATCTTTATCTCCCAGCTCAAACATAAGACTTAAGTATTGATTCAACTTGAACACAGGGATATGAACATTATCTGGCCAAAAAAGTAGCCTCACTAACCTGAGCTGTTAACCTCAAATCACTTGTATCAATTCCAGTTTACCTAGAATGTTGTATTTATAGGCTTAAGGTTCAGGGTCTTTTAACCCTGGAAAGGTTTAGAATAAAATACAGAGATGATGGTGTAAATCATACACACATTAATAATATATGGTTTTGGTTTGGGATGATATCTGTACTTAAGATTAAAATATTATGATTAAGATAATTAGCTATAATTTTTAAAATTTAGTTTGGCAATTCTATTTACAATGTGTAACTGAGTGACAGATTTCACACTTCAGGTTTTAATTTAAGAGTTCCATGATTATTTTACTGTCTGCAAACAATATTGAAATGTTGAAGACAGCTTGAGATGCAAAGTATTTATAATTTACTTTATTATATTTACTCTTGTGGATTAAATAATTATAATTAAAGTATCAATGATTGAGATTTTAAGAGAACATAGTGTTCATTTAAAAAAAAATCCAAATGTCCTGGTTTTGTTAGAGTAAATTGTAGTAGTTTATTTACTACTTTAGAGAGTATCATGTAATTTCTTCTTTCTCTCCCTCTGAAGTTAGATTCTCTTAGGCTAAGGTCTTTGATTAGTGTCCTTATAGAAGTCACTGAAACTATCTGAGCAACAAATGACATCACCTGCAAAATGAAACTCTTAAATCATGTGACTTTTAAATGCTACAGCACCAAGCATCAAAAACAAACATAAACGTGAAGACTATAAGCCAAAGAATCAGATCTGCTAAAGAAAAATTTTTTTTAAAAAAAAGGTAAAATCATATTCTTACACATAGCTGAGGAGAGATTTCTTCCTATAGACAAGAGCTGAATGACAAGAAGTTGTGAGATGCTGGGAGTCTTTGATGTCCCCACCCAACCAGAGAGGAGAGACCTCACTGAGCACCTTCGTCATTCAATTGAGACCTCAAAAAGGCCTCTTTACCTCATCTTTTTGGAGCTTGAAATTATTTCTTGGAAGTGTATTCTGAACATTTTAAAGATTGATTTACACTACTCCTTTATCAGTTGGACCATGATTGTTTCACTTTTCACTCAGTAAGATAGCTAAAATAATCAATTTCTTCAGACTTGAGAACATTTAAGTGCTTGTATCTGCAGCTGAAGATTGTCTAACTTTACAAAAAATTCTGTTTCCAAATGTGAATATTTGATTTTAGATGTGTACATTATGTGTTCTCTTCCTGAAAATTATCAGTTTAAACTTTTACAGATTTAGTGTCATGATTCTAAACATCTAACCTGATTTTAAAATCATAGCTTAAAATCTCATAAGCTGAAGTCGTTTTTTATAAAAAAAAAATTGTAGGATGTTTCTGCTAGGTATTGGAATGGCTTTATTTATTCATCTTTGAGAAGCTGAAGAGGACAATTAGCCTTCAGGTTAAAAATACATGCATACGTACACATATAAACATGTGCATAGTCATTAGCATTCAGATTTCATGGACCTAGTAGAAGTCCAAGTGTCAGTTTCCAAATGCTTAGCCAGGGCATTCCTTGGAGAGAGTTCTCATTAATTGCAACGTTTTTTGTTTGTTTGGTTGGTTTTTGTTCTTCCTGAAGAGTAATTTATGCATATTTACTATAGAGAGTAGAGATAAAGGCTGGAGATTAATGATCTATCTTCACGCCTCCAATTCTTTCATCTCAAAATTCACGTTGCTTTAATGTTTTTCAATTCCTTTTTTCATTGCTATAGATTATGTTTAATATTCCACTTCTAATATGTTAAAATTAATATTGTTTTATAATGATTAGTATTCTTTTTACCTAGTTTTTTAATATTTTAATTATGTTATAATGATTTAATTATATGTTTAATATATTTGAGCTACAAAAATGTTCAGTTTAATTGAAACCTGAAGAATCAGGAGATGATTATCTCCACTTAGCTTTTCACAAGTATTCTCAGATGTATCTGACTAAGGCACTAGATTTAAGAGAAAACAATCCTTAGTATAAAATGCCCCTGTGGCTTTCTGTCCCTCAGCTCCGGGGTTATTCTTGATTTACCCATTTCAATCTACTGCAAATGCCTTCTCTGTGTAGCTTGCACCAGTCTGAAATACTGGAAACCTGGATTTCCATTTTTCATTGTTGCATTTGGATTCTCTAACTTGACTTCAGTCTGTACTCTTTGGCACAACATACCTGCAATTTTGTACAATTCTATGCTTGGCCACTTTTTGTTTGTTTGGTCTTTTGTTTCCTTACAGTGAGTGGTACCTATATTAATTTCCTATTGCTGTTGTAACAAATTACCACAAACTTAGTAGCTTTAAACAACACAAATTCATATTCTTACATTTTGGTGGACCAGAAGTTCAAAATTAGTTTCCCTGGACTAAAATCAAAGTGTCAACATGTTGATTCCTTCTGAAGGCTCTGAGCAATAATTCATTCCATTTTAGCTGACTGTATTCTCTGACTTCTGGTCCCTGTCTCCTTCTTTATAGTGTTACTGAACCAAGTTTGTTTGCCTAATGCACAGCAGGCCAAATGCTGAGACATCAAGGTTTGCAGCAGAGAAAGATTTTATTTACAAGGCAGCCAAGACAGGAGACAGGAGAACAAGTCTCAAATCTGCCTCACCAAAGAAAAGGGGCTCACCATATTTATGCAACAAAACTGAGGCATGGAGAGCATGGGTAAATGTAATTGGCGACAAGAAAAAAGGTGATATAATCATTGTTATGCACTGAAGAAACTAAGCTACAGGCTTCTTCATGGGATGCATGCTCAGAAAATAGCAGATTTAGCATGCTCTGAGGGTGCAGTTTTTGGCCCTCTGATGTCAAAAGGTCATTGAGTGGCCACTGACATATGCCTTGTTGGAGGGTCTGTGGTCTTTTTTTTTTTAAATTTATTTATTTTTGGCTGCGTTGGTGTTCGTTGCTGCACGTGGGCTTTCTCTAGTTGTGGTGTACGGGCTTCTCATTGCGGTGGCTTCTCTTGCTGCAGAGCACAGGCTCTAAGGCTCTAGGGCGCTTGAGCTTCAGTAGTTGTGGCACATGGGCTCAGTAGCTGTAGCACATGGGCTTAGTTGCTCCATGGCATGTGAGATCTTCCTGGACCAGGGTTTGAACCCATGTCCCCTGCATTCGCAGGTAGGTTCTTAACCACTGCACCACCAGGGAAGTCCCGGGTCGGTGGTCTTAACCAGTCTTAATTGTCTCAAGCTCAAACTCAACACAGCTGATTCTAAGTTCCTGGAAAACAACTCAGGCAGACGTTTTATTGTTTAGGCTAAGTGACACTTGGAAGACATGCAAGATTTTGTAAAAATAATGTGCGATTGGGGGCTTCCCTGGTGGCGCAGTGGTTGAGAGTCCGCCTGCCGATGCAGGGGACACGGGTTTGTGCCCCGGTCTGGGAAGATCCCACATGCCGCGGAGCAGCTAGGCCCGTGAGCCATGGCCACTGAGCCTGTGCGTCCGGAGCCTGTGCTCTGCAACGGGAGAGGCCACAACAGTGAGAGGCCCACGTACTGCAAAAATCAAACAAACAAACAAACAAAATAATGTGCGATTGATCAGTGAAAGCAGGTTATAGGTGTGATGGATCTAAATGATGATTACCCTTGGTTTCCATAGTTCATTAATCTCAGCTTCCAACATCTAATCACCTTCTTCTCTTCTGTACTTGAGTCTCCTTCTGGCTCCCTCTGGCTTTATAGGGACACTTGTGGTCACATTTAGGGCTAACAGATAATCTAGGTTAGTACCGTACCCTATCTCAAGACCTTTAAAGTGTATTCTTTTTAAGTTTAAGAATGAGATAAAGATGACCACTATCATGATTACTTAACATGGCCCTGACCAATGCTTAAAGGTTTTGGCTAATACTGTAATACTTAAAGATCCTGGCCAATGCTGTAAGGAAAGAAAAACAAAAATAGTAAGGGTTTTAACATGAGGAAGAAAGAGATAATTTGTCTTTATTTGAAGAGTATCTGTAAAACCAGGTAAAGAATCAATGTCTTTAAAATTAATTAGAGTTCAAAAGGATAACACCTCCAAGATCAATTTAAAATTCAATATTATTTTACTTTATCATGAAAAACCCAATACAATATAATTTTTAAACATTAGATACTGTGGTGGCTTTGTATTCTGCCAGCCTACCAAAGTTGGAATACTATTTTGAAAAATTCCTCTTTAGGTTTAAAATATGGTCAGCTATGAGAGAAATTAGCATGAGACTTGGAAGGTTGAAATAAAGCAGAAAACATTTTTAATGCTCTGACATTTGGTGTCAGTTTTGTATTTTTAAATTAAGGTGTGTACATTGTTTTCTAGACACAATGCTATTGCATACATAACAGGCCACAGTGTAGTGTAAACATAACTTTTATATGCACTGGGAAACCAAAAAGTTCATATGACTTGCTTTATTTCTACATTTGCTTTATTGTGGTGGTCTAGAACCAAATCTGCACTATTTCCGAGGTACGCCTGTATACCCATTCTGTTTTATCCAATTAATTTTCTATTTCAATCCTATTAAATAAAGATTCCATTGTATATGTACTTAGAAACTTTATAAACTTTTCCTAAAATATATGTGGAAGAATAAAAATTCAGAAATAGCTAGGTCAATTATAATATAAAATGTATAAGTAGTTAAATTTCTTTAACAGATGTTAAGACATTTCACAACAGATATTAAGACATTTCACAAAACCATAGCAATGAAAGTATGTTATCATTTAAGGATCATGGTAAAGTTTTGATTGCAAAGTTGAAGTGGAAGTGATTTAGATACTATATCTGATCAGTATCCCATAAGGGTTACCTAACTTGCATCTTCATAAAAATTCTATAGTCAGATATATGGTAGTGATTGAGCCAACATAACATTGATAATCAGACCTAAAAATCAGTATTTGGGGTTTAATTCATTTTTATATGTACTAGTTTTCCAGATCTGTTGTACCAAACTACCATCTACTTAGTAGCTTAAAAAGCCACAAATTTATTATCTTACAGTTCTATAAAAGTTGGATAAGTGTCTTAGTGGGCTAAAATTAAGGTTTTGGCATACCTACCTGAGTTCCTTTTTGGAGAATCTAGAGCCCTTGCCTTTCTAGATTCTAGAGATCACCCACATTTCTTCCTACATCTTCAATGGTATTGCATCCCTCTGGCCATTCTTCCATGGTCACATGTCCCTGTGACTCTGAACTCAGCCAGAGAATGTTCTCCGAATTTAATAACCCATTTGCCTAGATTTAACTCCTTTGGATAATCCAAAATAATTTCACAACCTCAGTGTTCATAACTTAATTTCATCTGCAGTCCCTGTTGCCAGATGTGGTAACATATTCTCAGGTTCCAGAGATTAGGATGTGGACATTTGAGGAAAGTGTTTTCTACTTATTACACATGTGGTCAATTAAAGTGACAAAATGAAGAGGACATATGAAAAGGAAAACCAATCTCAGAAAGTTCCCTACTGCAATGCAAGAACCCTCAGCGTTTTTAGATCTATGGATTTTCTCCCACTGGAGTGGTGCATGAAGCCTCTTGACTCTCCCAATATGGAATGTCAAGTCCTTTGCTAGAGCATCTGACCTTACTTTGACCAAAATTCTTGTACCAGATGACATCCAAAATTTTACTCTATGCTTCCTGGATTTATCACCATAGTAATATTTCCGAAAAGTTAGGAGCCTGATTGAGACTGATAATGAACAATTTAAATCATAGTTCTATTCCAATTCATGTGATTTTGTTTTCTTTAGAAGCACCTTCTTGCATATGGATAAAACAGATGGTCACCTTTAAATAGAGCTGATATAAACTTAGATGGTAAAAGTGTAATATTTTTTTCAGAGAACCCACCCTATTCAGAGTATATCAATAAAGTGAGATCTGAAGAAAATAGAGAAATAAATGAAGTTGATAATGGATAAGGTGTGAGTGTGTTAGAGGATAGAAACCTGATTAAAAAAAAGAGCAACGGAGAGAAGGTACTTGGATAAGCAAGTTAAGAGGTTGCAATTGAAAAGTTTGTTTTGAGTTTGTGATTTAAGAGATGACTCACTTTGGATGATGAAAAATTCAAGTTTGAGACTGGATATGGGTTGTGGAAGTAAAGTGGAAGGGAAGGATTGTGATGGATGGACCATTCACATGGATGTTTAAATAATACATGTTAATGAGAGGAGTTTTAATACAGTAGAGGAATGTGATACAGGAGTTTAAGCTGTTAAGGGATGATAAGGGGTTAACAGAAGGTAAATTAATGGTCCTCATATGAAGGCCATGGAAATGCAATAGATACAGCACAATGCTTAGAGAAGCCAGCATTTTTCCACGTGATAGAAAAATAATATTTTGAAAATGGTGTTTGGAAGCAAGGGTGATACCAGTGCCATCTCCATACCTTAAGTTATAGGTAGCATGAAAGAAAAATAATATGGTAAAGTGATAAGAAAAATAACAACCATAGGTGATAGTAGTCTTTTAATAAAAACAAAGATTAATATTCAGAGGAACATTTGTTGACCATAAATTGAAGTTTTAAAGTACATTCTAGAAAAATTGGTCAGTTGATTGAAAGGAAACTGTTAAATACAGTTGCCCATGGATATCGGTTGGGGTATTGGTTCCCAAATACCCTGCTTATACCAAAATCTGAGGATGCTCAAGTCACTTATATGAAATGGTGTAGTATGTGCATGTAACCTACACACATCCTCCTATATAATTTAAATCATCTCTAGATTACTTATATTTGGCAAATTCAAGTTTTATTTTTTGGAACTTTCTGGAATTAAAAAATATATATATATATATTTGCAGTACGCAGGCCTCTCACTGTTGTGGCCTCTCCTGTTGCGGAGCACAGGCTCTGGACACACAGGCTCAGTGGCCATGGCTCACGGGCACAGCCGCTCCACGGCATGTGGGATCTCCCCGGACCGGGGCACAAACCCGTGTCCCCTGCATTGGCAGGCGGACTCTCAACCACTGTGCCACCAGGGAAGCCCTAAAAATATATATATATATTTTTGATCCAAGTTTGGTTGAATCGTCAGATACAGAACTTGCAAGTACATATACTGGTAATAGAGAATTTAAACTAAACACATACAGTACCAGTATGCTATAGGCACCAAACAATCAGAACAGACGCTGACTGGAAATAACCAGTAGAACCATACTCATTTTTAGCAGCTGAACATAGCGTTAGAGTTCTATTCTGGAGATGATAAATAGAAAACTTGTGTTAAAAGCAGTGTCATAAATAAAAAGGGATGCCAGGCATGAACGTTGTGGTGGAGAAGGGAACACGTAGGTTTGGAACTATGTAATTTGTATTAACTGTCATCGTATGGTGTTGATGGCTTCAATGATTGTTGCCATTTCTGTCAACAATGTGCATATATTAGAGTCAGGTGGTTATTCACTCTTGAGAAGCGTCTGCCAGTAATTCTAAATAAAACACCCAGACAGCTTCTGGGAAAACTATTCCCATGGTCATAGAAGGAAAATTTCAAAGGCTATTGATTGATGGAGAGGGATAGCTGCTTCCCTGATCAAATAGGTGGAAGATGATCTCATATGAAAAATCAGGTATTCTCTCCAACTGCACCTCTTTTGTGTGTGTGTGTGTGTGTGTGTGTGTGAGAGAGAGGGAGGGAGAGAGAGGTTAGGGGCATGAGTTGGATGGTTCTGTCTTTAGCTTTTGTGTTTATCAACATTGATTCTGTAATCTCATATCTTCGCTTTGCACTCCTGGAATCAACTATGAGGGCCTCCTGGTTATTTGCACTATTCTGTTCAGAAAATGATATTCACTGTAAAGGCCAAGTCCTCAGAAGACACTGTTTTCAGAAAAGTGCTTCTGGATTCTTCTGTGTTTCTATTCTGTTTCCTGAAAAAACAGCAGGAATTTTCACCCTCAGGATGGTTCCTGTACTCTATATAATTGTACTGTTTTTAGATAGCACATTTGAAGCATGCTTTCTGATAGAGAAGTACCCACTGAGAGCATAGCAACTGAATTTGACCTATTTTCTTGGATTTAATTCTGTTTCCTGGTCCTCACTGCTGGTGTCAGTACCTGCACTTGCTCTGAAGGCAAAGTGAGTCTAAGAAAAATGAAGCCAAGGATTGATTTACCACTCAGGGCAGTCCTTTACTGGATTCATTATTTGCAACTGGTATGTGCCCAAATTAGGCATATATCATATGTTTGGTTAACAAAAAGGGGGAAAATATCCCTAAAACTTTTTAAAGTTTAGTCAGTCTTACAGTCTGCTTTTTTCAGTTCTATGGCCAATAAGTTAATAAGTATTAGGGACTCCAGTACTGCTGGATGACTTCAGATAAATGGTTTCTTATCTCTGTAGGGCAATTGGCTCTAACCCTCAATCATTTTGCCCCTTCATGTATTTCAATGATGTTTTTACATCTCCATTCTTCTGCTGATATCAGCATTCCCCTGTGTAACCATCTCTTGCTTCCTTCAAGAAAACTAAAGTTATTGGGCAGGACCTGCAACAGTTTCAATATTTTTGCACTAAAAATAAATTCTGTAAACACACACTCACAACCATACTTGTACCTGCATATTTCTGAGAACTCTGTCTTCTTTCAGCTCCTCCACTGGTTTTCCTAGTACAATCCATATCTATTCCATTTAAGACCTCTTTCAATACATTGGATCTATTGCTGTTTCACTGTTTAAGCCAATCTTGAAAGATGCTCAGGCCTTTTTGACAAGAAAAACAACAAACTGTCCCCTATCTCTGCACCCTGCTATAGCTTCCCATGAAATAGAAGGTGCCATTTTATAATCTACCCTCACCTCTTAACATACTTCATTCTGAGCTCTTCCCTCATCTTCACAATGAAGTCATGATTATTCTCATGATTTGTCATTCCATTAGATACCTTCTCAACTTTTTCTTACAGGTAAATCTAGAAAGTGTTTTATGTTGTTCATCACAGCCTTTTTTATTGAATTCTTTACTCCTTTTGATTCTTTCCAAACATATTTTACTGGTCCTAGTCCTGCTTTTTACACCTTCCTTCTAGATCATTTACCAGAACCTTATTTAGCACCATTCTTTGGTTGTCCTCCCTTTCATTTTTCTAAAATCCTACCATCTCTCTTTTCTGTACAATTTCCCTAAGAAATTTATTTTCATTGCTTCATCTGATATTTGCATTTAAGTATTAACCAATCCCTACATCCAGCTTAGGTTGACATACTTTGCAGGGAACATTTTTGGTTCATCATCATCTTTTCAGATCTCCATCTGAAATTTCTATATGAAATCTAATTATCTTTCTCTAAAGTTTTATTTTTTATTTTTATTTTATTATTTTGTTGCATGAAGGAGAACCCCTTCCAGGGCCAGAGAGTGGGCTCTTGTCTAACACTTGGAATTGTCTGAGGAGACACACGTGCTGACAAAGCAAGACACTTTATTGGGAAGGTGTGCCTGGGTGGAAAGCAGTAGGCTAAGGGAACCCAGGAGAACTGCTCTGCCAGGTGGCTCGCTGTCTCAGGTTTCATGGTAATGGGGTTAGTTTCCCTGTTGTCTCTGGTCAGTCATCTCGCTTGGCCTATTGTATGACTCAGGGTCCTTCCTGGTGGCGTGCATGTCTCTCAGCCAAGATGTATTCCATAAAGAAGGACTCTGGGAGGTTGGTCATCTCCTCTTTCTTTTGGCCCCTCCCGAATTCTTCCAGTTAGTTTTTGGAGGCAACACCATGTTCCTTATCACACCTCCTGTTGTGAGACAACTCAGGCAAGTGGGCCTGGCCAAGCTGGATGGTTTCAGTCAACAGTTCCCTAACAATTTTGTTATTTACTTTTTATTGTTTTGTACATATATCCACTTTAACCGACTTTTAAAAATCACATTTAGTATCGCTCTCCTTCATTTCATTTCCAATAATACCTGTCAGACAAAGACCAGCAAACATACAAATCCCCAGGACAGTTTTCACAAATGTGCTTCAGACTCGCGGCCCATTTTCCTGAAGTATAGCCTCATCTGTATTTGGCAAAGGCATTTTAGGTTCTACATATGCCTGTACAAAATCTGTTCCTTCAATTCCAGTATTTATTTTTCACCCTCTGTCTTCATGATCTTTTAATATCCCAAGTCAGAAATTTATTATTTGCCTTTTTTAAAACCTTGAACATATAGTCAATTAACGTTTTGCTTATTTTGCCTCTTTGTTACATAATAGATTAATCCTTTTGCTTTTGTCCTGACTGCTTTTTGATGGATAATTTTATGTGTCATGGAATGCCAACTAACAAAACGCTCCTCCTTAATGATTGCTTAACTTCCTAGCTTGTCTCTTTTCCTCCAGTTTTCCACCATTAGGTCATTTCATCTTGTTGCTGGCAAAGTTTCTATCTTAAACACAACCTGACCAATACATTCCCAAGTAGGAACTTTCCAGTAGTTTTTCAATCCCTTTGTGATAAAATACATTCTTTTTAGTAGGTTACACTTGCTTCTATTACATATCTAGTACCTTACACATTCGTCTCTGCTACTACATACATAACCATTATGTAACATCATTTACATAATTTGCTTTACAAACATGTTACACTATGTGAGCCTTTTCTTATTTTGCCACATCTGTCTGGAATGTCCTGTCCTGCTCTTGCCTCACTCTACTACTTTCTTATTCTCTCTAGCTATAGGCATCCTAATTATACAAGCATTCCTTACTTGAGTTCTTACTGTGTATAGAAGCGAAATGAATCATGACAAGCAAGTATCATTAAATGAAAACTTATTAAATTAGTCCACTCGAAGAAGTCTTTTTTTCAAGTCTGGTTTCTGTTCTTTAATTTTAACATCAATCTGTCTGTGAATCGGTTTCTTGATGATTGTGGAATTTGCAATAATTATACAGCATATATCAATTGCAAAGTAAAATTGCAAATACAATCAAAAAGTAGAATTTCAATAAGTATATGATAATGATCCTGGAGAAATGTTAAAAATCACAATAAAAGAAAGAAAAAAATGTTGGAGAAAATGACAGGTAGATGCAAGAAAGGAAAGGATAAAAAAGATTCTTTAAACAATTGAGGTATCTCTTGATTATTTATGAAAACAATACTTCCCTTTATGATTCTGATGAAAAAGTCAAACATTAAATGCAAGACTTGATAACATGGTTTTACACTGTAATGTTAAGAAAATGCAAACAGTTAATAACCACTTGATTCAGACTCTGATGCAAGAATCAACACTTATACAAATATAACAAATTTTGTTAAATGCAGGATGAATTCAATTGTTTTTTACAATAATTTTCAATTTTGCTGTTCACAATAAATGTTAAACATTTTTTTCACTATTTGCAATGAACTTTTATTCCTCATTTTCATTAAGTTAGTTTAGTCTTTTTCCTTAGGTATCAGTGAGGTTTGAAATATCCTCATGTTGGATTTCATGTATGTTCCTCAGTAAAAGTATTTTTTAGATAAAGTAATATTTCTGTATCTATGTGTTTGCTTTCCCCCCAAACACATACCCAATATGTGCAAGCTTTTGGAGGATAATTTAGTATTACATATGATATCGCTTATATGTGGACTCTAAAAAAATGGCACAAATGAACATATTTACAAAACAGAAATAGAGTCATAGATATAGAAAACAAACTTATGGTTACCAAGGGGGAAAGTGGCGGGGAGGGAGGGATAAACTGGGAGATTGGGATTGACATATACACACTACTATATATAAAATAGATAACTATTAAGAAACTATTGCATAGCACAGGGAACTCTACTCAATACTCTGTAATGACCTATATGGGAAAAGAATCTAAAAAAGAGTGGAGATATATATATATATGTATAACTGATTCACTTTGCTGTAAAGCAGAAACCAATACAACATTGTAAAACAACTATAGTTCAATAAAATTAATTTAAAAAGTAAAAAATAAAAATAACAAAAAAAAGTTTTTAAAAAAACACGCATGTGTCAAATACAGAACAAGGGACCTAATAGGTATCCAAATAATATCCATTGAGCGGAATTCAAGAAAGTCTATTCACAGAATAATCAAGTTCAATATTTGAAATTATTTTTTGGTAGAGAAGAAAGAGTCACAAAGAAAGCATTTTGCTCGCTCATCACTCAGGGCAAATAACTACATCAGAAAGATATACATAGTAAATGGTAAATACCAGAGAGAGAGAAGGAAGGAATGGAAACAAATAATGTTTTCAGCAAGAGAAAAAGACATACAAGAAGAGTCTTCAGCTGTTGGTGAGCATCATGTTTTGATAATGGAGGGATGTAATGGATGCTACTTATAGAAATCACATGCATTGCTGATTAAGACTAAGAATGCACATTCATAGAAATGTGTATGATTTCAGACTTAATGTATTCACAAAATAGCTATACTTTTGGGAAAAAGTCCCTATGAAATAAAATGACTGTATTAAATATTTTCATTAAAAGGGCTGAAATTATTTCCCAAATGATGCTGTGGGAAATCAGGCAGAAATCAACTACTTTTTATTAACACATGGAAAAATATGTGGACATGTTTCAAACTTCATAATGAGAAAGAAAAATTCACAAAATTTTAATAAAAATTCAAAATATCAACATAATAGTGAAAAGTTATTTATATATTAAACAGTATGTTATTAAAGCCTGTATTTAAAAATTAGGGAGCTGGAGATTTTTTTTTTAAGGAGGATCATGAATGTAATAAATACCTCAATCATTTTATGGTAACATTTCTATTATAGTTATTGTATTTTTTATTATAAGCATGGAAATGCCTTGCTGACATATGATTTAAGAATTTAACAGTGGCAGAACAGTGAACCATATGTATAATAAAAATAATTATTCTGATAATGCTTCAAATTTCAGATAGTTACCTTGAGAGATAAGTATGGTTTCTGCCATATTTCCTTCAAATGTATATAATTAAAACAAAAACCTTAGATTTTACTGTGAGCCCCATACTCATAAAATGGGTAAAGAATCTATATAAACAATTGAAGCCTTTATATGTGAATACATTAGTAGTATGCATATAACATATTTGTTCTAGAGATGGTTTTCAAGAAAAATACTTCACATTTGGAGGCCCTGCTTTCAATATCCACATCTATTTATGACTCTTTTCAGATAAAAAGATATTCTTGAGAAAGCCATAAAGCATAAAATTTATGAAGTTTTAAAGATATTAACTTTTAAAAATGTTTTTCCAGATAAGTAATTTATCTCAGATTATGTTGAGAATAAATTGACTATAATACACCAGACAAAAAAGAAAGAAGGAAGGAAGGGGACTGGGATGGGACCAGGGATAGATGAATGGAGGGAGGAAGGGAGGGAAGGAGGGAGGGGGAGAAAGAGAGAGAGAGAGAGGAAGCGCATGAAAGCAGTGTAAATAAGAGGAAGAGGAGGTGGGAGAGAAAACCTAGGGTGGGAGGGAGGAAGAGGGAAGAAAGAGGAAAGAACAAATCAAAACAATTCTCAGGGCAGAGCCTCCAGTGCAGAGAGTGGACGAATATACTATCCATAAATACTGATGAGTAGATTAGAATTCCCTCCTTGGGCACAGAATTTGAGAGCTGAAATAAATATTTCAGATATCCAGTTATCACTTCCTATGTCAGAAACACACTCAGACAATGTAGAAATGTCATGTGGTGTAGCTCCATGGAAGGCTTTCATGTGAAGTTCAGAAATGAGAAATTTTCCTATTATCTGTTTACAGGTGCAGAAAGTTCAGACCTGTTCTATTATTCATGGATATCTTTTTCTGCCAGTACCAAGTGAGGTAAGGGAAAGTAAGACCACAAGAATAAATAGTTCCATTTTCCATACTGTTGCCACTGCGCTTCCCCTCTCCTCTCACCCTTCTGAGCTTCCTCCCTCATCCCATTCTTCCCCTTTCCCCCTTTCCCCGTCCTCTCTCCTCTCCCCTATCTCACACCTAACTAGAGTTTTAACCTTTTTTGTGTGTGTTGCAAGCTTACGGATTTCTTTTCAGAATATGTTTTTAAATGAATAAAAACCTAGATGGGGTTATAAAGGGAACCACTTCTGTTAACATGTGTTATTAAAATTTTCTTATATGGAAATTCATGTGCTTCTGTATTAACCATTTAATAACTTGATATAATATCATGTTACTAAAACGCGATAATTTCAAATAAGTGATGAGCATAAACAATCGTTAGGGAAATATGCAAGTGAATTGTGATATGTAAATATCTGTGACATCTGTTTCTAAAAACGTCATAGTTACTGCTCTTATAATGTGGTTCACAATCAAGATTCATAATTGAAAGAAATGTTAAATTTCATTGAAAGGGTGATAAAAATAAAGATGCAATTTTTTCCCATTCAAATTCATGAAATCTCCACATTCTATTCAAGAACCCCTTGGATGTGGTTGGACCATGCTGGTAGCCAAAAGAGAAATAAATCTTTGTTCTCTCTTTGGTTTTGAAATAGCCTTTGTGTAAAACTTACTGGTCTTGAGTAAAGTTATGTAACTTGGGGCCTCAAAATTTAATTACCTTATAGATATTTACTCATTTTATTTTGTTTTTATTGCCTAATATTTGGCTTTATAGTCCAGATCTCTTCTCAAAGTACAAATAACTAAAACTACCTCATGACACTGAAAGTCTTTTTTCTTCATGCTTTAATAAACACACAGTCTAAATAAAACATTAATGTTCATATAGTCAAGCCAGAAAAAATAGATCTTAACGCTCATTCCTCCTTAAATTTGTAGTGAATGAAAGAAGTGATTCTCAATTACATAGAAAAACATCATGAGAAGCTAGATCTACCATGCTTTTTAAATTGCCTTAGTCATTGTTCATAAATCAGAATACAGATATACATTCCAGACATCTGGTAACCTTTCCTTAATGCAATATTTCAGTTTCTATACTTAAAATAGAAGTAAGCAATTCATTTCCATTGTACACTACATAGCTAACAGTTCATAGTGTCTGACAACTTCAGAAGAATGGGAAAGAATAAAAATTACTAGATATATGTCACTGCCAGCATAAACAAATTCAATTAAACCCAGGCATTGAGCCTTCCTTGAGCAGTTGAAATCTCAAAATCTTAGAGAGAGAATTTCTCTCCATGTTGTACTTGATCATTCTTGGTCATTGTTTATCTCCATCACTGAGGGAATTTATTGCACTACTGAACTTTGCCCTAGATTTATGGTTAAAAGAAGTTTAAAAATCACATTTGTTAATGTCTAGGGTTGTAAGTATTGCAAGTCACTTAACCTCTCTATTCTTCAGTTAAAGACTTAATGTAAGTCAGAGGGTCATATTCTCTTGATAACTAATTCAGATTTGTGGGGTGGCTGGCGGGAGATAATTTTAATCACATACTATGCTTCTATCTGGTTTGTTATAGAATAAAATGAAACTTATACAATTCAGGATAGAGTCATATATTCAAGGTTTTCTTCATCGTTTTGTTTTGTGTGTGTGTGTATGTTTCTGTCCCTTAACTTTATCATGGAGGGTGCACCTACATGATTGTTGTTGAAATGCCACAGCAAAATGAGGGGAAAATGTCATCTGGTCTCTTGTCTTTGGTTGTTGTCCATCCAAATTAATATCCACTGAGTTGCCCTTCTTCCTACTTGGTCCTTCATGCAGTCATCAGCTCAGATGTTTGCGTTCCTACGTTGTCTCCTCATTTCTTTTATTCCAGCATGCACTGACACGTTCTGCTTGTTCTAAGTCCTCTCCTTCTTCCTAGCTCTCAGTGCCATAATATCTTAGCCTAAGGGAAAGATTATTTTGCTCCTTTTTCCTTGCACGACTGTATGTGTCTGCCTTCATTCCATCTGCTTATACATTATACATAACCACTGCATGCAACTCATGCTGTTTGTACACTAGCCTGGACACTGTTTCTTCTCTGTGAGGTTTATTCTTTGTGAGGCTTTCTCATATCTTACTTGGAAAATGAGGCCGTCATAGCCTCGTTAAGCAGATTTCCTAAACAGCTAGACTTTTATTTGTCCCGCCTCCAGCCTGTCCTTCAGGAGCTCAGTTTGAAGGTAGAGAAACAGCAGACCTCCTTTTGAGGCCTACGCCAGCATCAATCTGTTCTGATAGCCTATCCGACATCTTCGTCTCATTAAGATATTTTTTCTATTTAAAATCTCTTAGTAAGAAGAAGGGGTAAGAACTGTCTCAGTGTGTGTGTGTGTGTATTACATTCAATGCAATCGCATCTATCTCTATCTTTATCTCCATCTCTATATCTTCCTCCAGATTCTTAATTTTCCTAATTCTTAACTGTGGAATACTAAAGGTCAAGAACTCACTTCTTTTATTCTCAAGTTACTTTGCTAAACCATGAAAACCAGAGTCTAGAAAGTCTAGTGGTTGGGGGTGGGAGTGGCATTGAGTGAAAAGAATTAATGAGAATGAAAAGCTTAATAATAGAACTAAAGTTAATAGATCAAAATCTTACTCCATCAATAGGTCAGAGTGATCTGTAAACGCTAAAACTGTGGACACACACAAAAAAACACAGGTGTACCACACACATAGTTACACTATTAATGGAATTCTATACTATTTTATAACCATAAAAATGTCTAATCAGTAACACTACATTGGAAATGCTTCTCAGTCTTACAGTTTAAACCAAGTTTGTTAAATTCTAGTTCTTTATTCAGATGAAAACTGATTTATTTAATACTATGACATGAAATTTATCGATTTATCTTCATAATTAATTAAATTATATTTTAAACACATATACAAAATTAGATCAATCCAATGACATTAAAAAGCTATTTCAAAGAACAAAGATGAGGTTTCCAAATCATTACATTCATAATTATTGCTAATAATATTTGGTAACAGTGTCATTTTATTCAAATGTATGAGCAGTTAAATAAACGATGAAAACTTGATCAATTGGAAAAATGTAAAACTAAAAAAAATATGTAAACATATTAAGTCAATAATAATATTATACTCATGTGAAGTAGTAACAGCAAAAAGAAAAGCAGAGTAATTATATTCAGTGCAATCCCATTTTAATTGCAACTCAAAATTGTCTCCTTTATGACACTGTAACCTTATATCCTTAAATGGGGAGTGTCCCATAGTTACCATTTTATTACACTTTGGATGTATGTCAAGCAAATTTTCACATTATTGCTGACCACTTAAAAACCTCTATATAAAGTTTTCGTAAAATGCCTCATTATTTTAATGGAAATTGGAAAATGTCCTAGACTAGACATCTGCTCTTTAACTTGCATTCTGGCAAGCTGATTCATTTCTAAGGAAAAAAAAATCAAAATATTTGAATTGTGATTCTACCTTCCTTTGCTATAAAATGGAATGTAATAGATAGTGTACTTCCTGCAAAGATTGTGCTCCACCCTTGTTATAATATCCATGATTGTCTTGACACCAAACCCCTTTCTCCATGGCTAGTTTACAATTATGGTCACATCTCTTTGTCAGAGTAATCACACTGGAACATTTTTATGGAAGAGTACCCTCATGTCCTTGGGGGAATAAGCTTGGAGAGACAAGGAAAATTCATATACAGTAATTTAGATTCCAAGAACTATATATGATCCTGCCATCACATTTTACGGGGAAAACATGTCATGGAGAATTACTTAAACTTTTTTTAACAATAACATATCATTATATACCTCATCATTAGCTACACTCCAGAATTGTTTTAAAAATTAAACAGTATATTTATAAAATGTCTAACACAGTACTGTTATTTCCCTAATGAGTAGTATATATAATTTTCTTTCTTATCCATTGTCTTCTGTTGATTTAAATAACAAGTTGTCTCCTAGATAAGTTACAGTGGTTTGGAATGAGGAAGTTTTATTTTTAAAGGTCCAAAGGCAGACAAGAGAAACTAATATTTATGAGCAGTTTCTCTGCCTTTGGCATTATTCCTCATATCAAAGTGATCCAAAAAAATTATTTTGATTTCCCTCTTGGCCCATCACCAATTCTGAACCTCCTCAGTCTTTGGGAAGTAGGGGCCACATCTGCCTAGTTGCTCAATTTAAAACTTCAGAGTTGTCTCTGATTCCTCTTTCCTGCTTCAGATGTTTCCCCTACCAACTAATTTATCAACAATAACTCACAAACCAATTCAGTTTACCCTTCATCTCCACTGTAACAACGCAAAACAAATCATGAACATCTTTCACCTGGACATATCACATCATATAACTACAGCTTTTTTTAAATTAATTTTAATTTTTATATGTCAATTATACTTCAGTAAAGTGGTTTAAAAATCTTTCAACATCTCTCATTGAAATTCAAACTGAATTGTCATAAATAATGAGACCTACAAGATCTGGGTCCTGTCTTCTTTTATGATTTTATTTCCTATCACTCTCCCCATTGTGATTAGGTGCGTGCTCTGTTTTATTATGATGTCCAACTATCCTTATATTCAGACCTTCTTGATTTTATGGTTTCCAGACAGGGATACCTTCTCCTGAATCTTTTAATGTCTGGTCATTCAGATATTTGTATCTTAGTTTAAATGTATATGTACACTTTCATAATGTACACAAATATTAATAGCAGCATTATTTGCAGTTGTACAAATTTAAGTAGAATGTATAATCATAAGATGAAAAAACTGTACAACAATAAAAATAAGTGAAAACACTGCTACTTGACATGACACAGATGAAACTCACCAACTTAATGGTTGAAGGAAGGTAGATACAAAATATTACATATTCTATTATTCCATTTATATAAAGCTCAAAACTTGTAAACATGCATTAGAATTTAATACTGGGTCTGTCAGAGAAGAGGCAGGACATAGTGATGGGAAAGGGGCATAAAGAGGCTTTTGTGTTATGCAGGTGATATTCTATTTGTTGATCCTGTGTGGTGTTTACAATGATAGGTTCACTTTGAGATAATTCACTGAGCTCATTTATCATTAGTGTGATTTTTTCTGCATGAAGGTTACACTGCAAATTAAAAGCTTTATTAAAATGACTAGTGCTCAGGTAGTTAGCAAAGAAAATGAGGATGTCAAGCTTGATTAAGAATACACAAGGTTTTGTAATTAGTTGATAGCTACAAAATCCATGTAAAAGATTATAGGAGAATATGTTTTCAGTGAAAGCCAGGATGGAATTGTGAATACTGAATTTTTAAATAGGGGTATATAATTTAAGCCTATATTTAGTGAAGAACTATTGAAATTTTTATTCCATTTTGCTGGGTTAAGAATATTATCTTAAGAGCCCCGGAGGAAGATGGCGGAAGAGTAAGACGCGGAGATCACCTTCCTCCCCACAGATACATCAGAAATCCATCTACACGTGGAACAACTCCTACAGAACACCTACTGAACGCTGACAGAAGACCTCAGACCCCCCAAAAGGCAAGAAGCTCCCCACATACCTGGGTAGGGCAAAAGAAAAAAAGAATAAACAGAGACAATAGGATAGGGACGGGACCTGCACCAGTGGGAGGGAGCCGTGAAGCCGTGAAGGGGGGAAGGTTTCTACACACTACAAGCCCCTTCGCGGGCGGAGACTGCAGGTGGCGGAGGGGGAAAGCTTCGGAGTAGCGGAGGAGAGCACAGCAACAGGGGTGCGGAGGGCAAAGCGGAGAGATTCTGGCACAGAGGACCGGTGCCCTCAGGCACACACCAGCCCGAGAGGCTTGTCTGCTCGGCCGCCGTGGCGGGCGGGGCTGGGAGCTGAGGCTCGGGTATCGGCTTTCAGTCGGAGCGCAGGGAGAGGACTGGGGCTGGCGGCAGGAAGAGAGCCTGAAGGGGTTAGTGCACCACGGCTAGCCCGGAGGGAGTCCGGGGAAAGGGTCTGGAGCTGCTGAAGAGGCAAGAGACTTTTTTCCCTTTTGTTTCCTGGTGCGCAAGGAGAGGGCATTAAGAGGGCTGCTTGGGGAAGCGCCGGAGACAGGCACGAGCCGCGGGTAAGGCACGGACCTCGGAGACGGGCGTGGCCCGCCGCCGCCGCCGCCGCCGCCGCCGCTGCCGCCGCCGCCGCGGGGCCTGTGTGCGAGCGCGGGTCACTGTCCGCCCCGCCTTCCGGGGGGCCTGTGCACCCCGCCACTGCCGGGGTCCCCGAGACCCGGGGACGGCTTTCCCGGGAAAGCGCACGGAGCGCCACGGGCTGCTGCAACGTCACGCCGGCCTCTGCCGCCGCAGGCCCGCCCCACACTGCGCGCCCCTCCCTCCCCTCTGCCTGAGTGAGCCAGAGCCCCCGAATCAGCGGCTCCTTTAAACACGTCCTGTCTGAGCGAAGAACGGACGCCCTCCGGCGACCTACGCGCAGAGGCGGGGCCAGGTCCAAGGCTGAGACCCGGGAGCTGTGAGAGCAGAGGCAGGGAAATCTCTCTGTGCAGCCTCGGAGGCAGCGGATTAAAGCTCCACGGTCCATTTGATGTGCCCTGCGTCTGTGGAGTGCATGAATGGACAGCGAATCATCCCAAATTGAGGAAGTGGACTTTGAGGACAAGATTTAAGACTTTCCCCCCTTTTCCTCTTTTTACAACGAATTATTCCAAATTAAGGAGGTGGACTTAGAGAGCAAGATTTCAGACTTCTCGCCCTTTTCCTCTTTGTACAACGAATTATCCCAAATTGAGGAGGTGGACTTGGAGAGCAAGATTTTTGATTTTTCCCCCTGCTCTCTTTTTGTGAATGTGTATGTGTAATCTTCTGTGTAAGATTCTCTCTGTATAGCTTTGCTTCCACCATATGTCCCAGGGTTCTATCGGTCCGGTTTTTTTTTTTTTTTTCAATAATTACTTTCTAATTTTAATAACGCTACTATATTTCATACTTTATTCTATTTTACTTTACCTGCTCTTTCTTTTTTTCCTACTCTCCCTTCCTCCCTCCCTCCCTCCGCTCCTCCTTTCCTTCTTTCTTTTTCTTTCCTCCCTCCCACCCTTCTTCTTTCCACTTTCTTTTTCTTTCCTTCCTCCCTCCCTCCTGTCTTTCTTCCTTTCCTTCCTCCCTCCATCCCTCCTTTCTTTCCTTCTTTCTTTCCATCCTTCCTCCCTCCCTCCTTTCTTTCTTCCTTCCTTCCTTCCTTCCTTTCTTCCCTTCTTCCTTTCTTTCCCTCTCTCTTTCTTTCTTCTACTAATTCTTTCTTTCTACTTTTTCTCCCTGTTATTCTGAGCCGGGTGGATGAAAGGCTCTTGGTGCTGCAGCCAGGAGCCAGTGCTGTGCCTCTGAAGTGGGAGAGCCAACTTCAGGACACGGGTCCACAAGAGACCTCCCAGCTCCACATAATATCAAGCAGCGAAAATCTCCCAGAGATCTCCATCCCAACACCAGCACCCAGCTTCAGTCAACGACCAGCAAGCTACAGTGCGGGTCACCCTATGCCAAGCAACTAGCAAGGCAGGAACACAACCCCACCCATTAGCAGAGAGGCTACCTAAAAACATAATAAGGCCATAGGCACCCCAAAACACACCACCAGACGTGGACCTGTCCACCAGAAAGACAAGATCGAGCCTCAACCACCAGAGCACAGGAATTAGTCCCCCCCACCAGGAAGCCTACACAACCTACTGAAACAACCTTAGCCACTGGGGTCAGACACCAAAAACAACGGGAACTACGAATCTGCAGCCGGCAAAAAGGAGACCCCAAACACAGTAACATAAGCAAAATGAGAAGGCAGAAAAACACACAGCAGGTGAAGGAGCAAGATAAACACCTACCAGACCTAACAAATGAAGAGGTAATAGGCAGTCTACCTGAAAAAGAATTCAGAATAATGATAGTAAAGCTGATCCAAGATTCTATTTCCAAGATCCATAATCTTGGAAATAGAATAGACAACATGCAAGAAACAGTTAACAAGGACCTAGAAGAACTAAAGATGAATCAAGCATCGATTAAAAACACAATAAATGAAATGAAAAATACTCTAGATGGGATCAATAGCAGAATAACTGAGGCAGAAGAACGGATAAGTGAGGTGGAAGATAAAATAGTGGAAATAACTGATGCAGAGCAAAATAAAGAAAAAAGAATGAAAAGAACAGAGGACAGTCTCAGAGACCTCTGGGACAACATTAAACGCACCAACATTCGAATTATAGGGGTTCCAGAAGAAGAAGAGAAAAAGAAAGGGACTGAGAAAATATTTGAAGAGATTATAGTTGAAAACTTCCCCAATATGGGAAAGGAAATAGTTAATCAAGTCCAGGAGGCACAGAGAGTCCCATACAGAATAAATCCAAGGAGAAATACACCAAGACACATATTAATCAAACTGTCAAAAATTAAACACAAAGAAATCATATTAAAAGCAGCAAGGCAAAAACAACAAATAACACACAAGGGAATCCCCATCAGGTTAACAGCTGATCTCTCAGCAGAAACCCTACAAGCCAGAAGGGAGTGGCAGGACATAATTAAAGTGATGAAGGAGAGAAACCTGCAACCTAGATTACTCTACCCAGCAAGGATCTCATTCAGATTTGATGGAGAAATTAAAACGTTTACAGACAAGCAAAAGCTGAGAGAGTTCAGCACCACCAAACCAGCTTTACAACAAATGCTAAAGGAACTTCTCTAGGCAAGAAACACAACAGAAGGAATATACCTACAATAACGAACCCAAAGCAATTAAGGAAATGGGAATAGGAACATACATATCAATAATTACCTTAAATGTAAATGGACTAAATGCTCCCACCAAAAGACACAGAGTGGCTGAATGGATACAAAAACAAGACCCATATATATGCTGTCTACAAGAGACCCACTTCAGACCTAGAGACACATACAGATTGAAAGTAAAGGGATGGAAAAAGATATTCCATGCAAATGGAAATCAAAAGAAAGCTGGAGTAGCAATTCTTATATCAGACAAAATAGACTTTAAAATAAAGACTATTAGAAGAGACAAGGAAGGACACTACATAACGATAAAGGGATCGATCCAAGAAGAAGATATAACAATTGTAAATATTTATGCACCCAACATAGGAGCACCTCAATACATAAGGCAAATACTAACAGCCATAAAAGGGGAAATCGACAGTAACACAATCATAGTAGGGGACTTTAACACCCCACTTTCACCAATGGACAGATCATCCAAAATGAAAATAAATAAGGAAACACAAGCTTTAAATGATACATTAAACGAGATGGACTTAGTTGATATTTATAGGACATTCCATCCAAAAACAACAGAATACACATTTTTCTCAAGTGCTCATGGAACATTCTCCAGGATAGATCATATCTTGGGTCACAAATCAAGCCTCGGTAATTTTAAGAAAATTGAAATTGTATCAAGTATCTTCTCCGACCACAATGCTATGAGACTAGACATCAATTACAGGAAAAGATGTGTAAAAAATACAAACACATGGAGGCTAAACAATACACTACTCAATAACGAAGTGATCACTGAAGAAATCAAAGAGGAAATTAAAAAATACCTAGAAACAAATGACAATGGAGACACGACGACCCAAAACCTATGGGACGCAGCAAAAGCAGTTCTAAGGGGGAAGTTTATAGCAATACAATCCCACCTTAAGAAACAGGAAGCATTTCGAGTAAACAACCTGACCCTGCACCTAAAGCAATTAGAGAAAGAAGAACAAAAATACCCCAAAGCTAGCAGAAGGAAAGAAATCCTAAAGATCAGATCAGAAATAAATGAAAAAGAAATGAAGGAAACGATAGCAAAGATCAACCAAACTAAAAGCTGGTTCTTTGAGAAGATAAACAAAATTGACAAACCATTAGCCAGACTCATCAAGAAAAAAAGGGAGAAGACTCAAATCAATAGAATTAGAAATGAAAAAGGAGAAGTAACAACTGACACTGCAGAAATACAAAAGATTATGAGAGATTACTATAAGCAACTCTATTCCAATAAAATGGACAACCTGGAAGAAATGGACACATTCTTAGAAATGCACAACCTGCCAAGACTGACTCAGGAAGAAATAGAAAATATGAATAGACCAATCACAAGCACTGAAATTGAAACTGTGATTAAAAATCTTCCATCAAACAAAAGCCCAGGACCAGATGGCTTCACAGGTGAATTCTATCAAACATTTAGAGAAGAGCTAACACCTATCCTTCTCAAACTCTTCCAAAATATAGCAGAGGGAAGAACACTCCCAAACTCATTCTACGAGGCCGACATCACCTTGATACCAAAACCAGGCAAGGATGTCACAAAGAAAGAAAACTACAGGCCAATATCACTGATGAACATAGATGCAAAAATCCTCAACAAAATACTAGCAAACAGAATCCAACAGCACATTAAAAGGATCATACACCATGATCAAGTGGGGTTTATCCCAGGAATGCAAGGATTCTTCAATATACGCAAATCAATCAATGTAATACACCATATTAACAAGTTGAAGGAGAAAAACCATATGATCATCTCAATAGATGCAGAGAAAGCTTTCGACAAAATTCAACACCCATTTATGATAAAAACCCTGCAGAAAGTAGGTATAGAGGGATCTTTCCTCAACATAATAAAGGCCATATATGACAAACCCACAGCCAACATTGTCCTCAATGGTGAAAAACTGAAACCATTTCCACTAAGATCAGGAACAAGACAAGGCTGCCCACTCTCACCACTCTTATTCAACATAGTTTTGGAAGTTTTAGCCACAGCAATCAGAGAAGAAAAGGAAATAAAAGGAATCCAAATTGGAAAAGAAGAAGTAAAGCTGTCACTGTTTGCAGATGACATGATACTATACATAGAGAATCCTAAAGATGCTACCGAAAAACTATTAGAGCTAATCAATGAATTTGGTAAAGTAGCAGGATATAAAATTAATGTACAGAAATCTCTGGCATTCCTGTACACTAATGATGAAAAATCTGAAAATGAAATCAAGAAAACACTCCCATTTACCATCGCAACAAAAAGAATAAAATATCTAGGAATAAACCTACCTAAGGAGACAAAAGACCTGTATGCAGAAAACTATAAGACACTGATGAAAGAAATTAAAGATGATACAAATAGATGGAGAGATATACCATGCTCCTGGATTGGAAGAATCAATATTGTGAAAATGACTCTACTACCCAAAGCAATCTACAGATTCAATGCAATCCCTATCAAACTACCAATGGCATTTTTCACAGAACTAGAACAAAACATTTCAAAATTTGTTTGGAAAAACAAAAGGCCCCGAATAGCTAAAGCAATCTTGAGAACGAAAAACGGAGCTGGAGGAATCAGGCTCCCTGACTTCAGACTATACTACAAAGCTACAGTAATTAAGACAGTCTGGTACTGGCATAAAAACAGAAAGATAGATCAGTGGATCAGGATAGAAAGCCCAGAGATAAACCCACGCACATATGGCCAACTTATCTTTGATAAAGGAGGCAGGAATGTACAGTGGAGAAAGGACAGCCTCTTCAATAAGTGGTGCTGGGAAAACTGGACAGGGACATGTAAAAGTTTGAGATTAGATCATTCCCTAGCACCATACACAAAAATAAGCTCAAAATGGATTAAAGACTTAAATGTAAGGCCGGAAACTATCAAACTCTTAGAGGAAAACATAGGTAGAACACTCTATGACATAAATCACAGCAAGATCCTTTTGGACCCACCTCCTAGAGAAATGGAAATAAAAACAAAGATAAACAAATGGGACCTAATGAAACTTCAAAGCTTTTGCACAGCAAAGGAAACCATAAAGAAGACCAAAAGACAACCCTCAGAATGGGAGAAAATATTTGCAAATGAAGCAACTGACAAAGGATTAATCTCCAAAATTTATAAACAGCTCATGCAGCTCAATAGCAAAAAAACAAACAACCCAATCCAAAAATGGGCAGAAGACTTAAATAGGCATTTCTCCAAAGAAGATATACAGACTGCCAACAAACACATGAAAGAATGCTCAACATCATTAATCATTAGAGAAATGCAAATCAAAACTACTATGAGATATCATCTCACACCAGTCAGAATGACCATCATCAAGAAATCTAGAAACAATAAATGCTGGAGAGGGTGTGGAGAAAAGGGAACCCTCTTGCACTGCTGGTGGGAATGTGAATTGGTACAGCCACTATGGAGAACGGTATGGAGGTTCCTTAAAAAACTACAAATAGAACTACCATATGACCCAGCAATCCCACTACTGGGCATATACCCTGAGAAAACCATAATTCAAAAAGAGACATGTACCAAAATGTTCATTGCAGCTCTATTCACAATAGCCCGGAGCTGGAAACAACCTAAGTGTCCATCATCGGATGAATGGATAAAGAAGATGTGGCACATATATACAATGGAATATTACTCAGCCATAAAAAGAAACGAAACTGAGCTATTTGTAATGAGGTGGATAGACCTAGAGTCTGTCATACAGAGTGAAGTTAGTCAGAAAGAGAAAGACAAATACCGTATGCTAACACATATATACGGAATTTAAAAAAAAAGGAATGTCATGAAGAACCTAGGGGTAGAACGGGAATGAAGACACAGACCTGCTTGAGAGTGGACTTGAGGATGTGGGGAGGGGGGAGGGTAAGCTGTGACAAAGCGAAGGAGAGGCATGGACATATATACACTACCAAACGTGGGGTAGATAGGTGGTGGGAAGCAGCCGCAGAGCGCGGGGAGATCAGCTCGGTGCTTTGTGACCGCCTGGAGGGGTGGGATGGGGAGGGTGGGAGGGAGGGAGATGCATGGGGGAAGGGATGTGGGAACAGATGTATATGTATAACTGATTCACTTTGTTATAAAGCAGAAACTAATTTAAAAAATAAATAAATAAACTTTAAAATCAAAAAAAAAAAAAAAAAAAAAAAAAAAAAAAAAAAAAAAAAAAAAGAATATTATCTTAAGCTATAAATTATTCCCTCCTAGAGAAAATTGTTACGAAATTCAGAAATGAGACTGATGAATGATTATTGAAAAAGTCACTCATCAGTCCTGGTTTCCATTTGCACGGGTGTCTCTGCTTCCTCTCTTCAGGCCAGGCAAACACCTAATTGCTGTCTGCACTGGAAGCCAGTCTCAAAAGAGCTTTCACCTACTGCTCTAAATTGGGGAAGCCCAGGCCCTGCATTCAATCAACAATCTGGCTTTTCCTATTGTCACTCATGGGAAGTTCCTCAGTCTTTGCATCACAGGGAATGAAATCTGGGATACCACTATTTATGTTTTGATATAGATTTCTGTCCTCATCATACTCAACCTCTTATTTGAGACAGATAATGACTCTCATGATCATATCTTAGATGAAATGCCCCTAGATTCTTGGGGTTTTCCTCCCACCTAGTATCTACTTAACCTAGTATCTTAACATGAAGCTCCATAGGATCCATTCCTGAGTTTTCCTTTCTTTTCTCTTTACACTTTGTGAGTCATCTCATATATTCTTGTGGTTTTACATACAAATCTACACTGATCATCTCCCTGGCTTCTGGTCGGTACTTCCACACATATAATTATCACCATAAGCCATAAATATATTTAATTTAGCCTTGATGAAATTTGATTAACACATATGCCACATGTCAATAGCAGAAAACTTGACAGGACACAAATGCTTTTGAGAATTCAAAGCACTTAACAATTAGTGTTTTTTTGGATTGAAAAGGAAGCATATTAATGAATATTTACATACCAGTTACCATATAATTTAATGTAAATTAAATTTTTTGTCTGTCTTGACATCTAATATATATATATATATATATATATATATATTTATAATCTCTTTAAGAAACAGCAAGAAAAACTTTCCTATGATATCAAAAATGTTGTTTGGTTTTTGTTTTGTGTTTGGTTCTAAGAACTGTTGGTTTATATACCTGTAACAATAAATGTTAACTTAGACTTCACTTAGAGTTGTATCTATTTTCCCCATAGATGATCCATTTTATTCACCAACATCATGACAATAGCTCATTAACTATAACCTTAAGAATCCATTATTAATATACTCAACAAAAATATTAATAATTAATATCAGTAACATTGCTAAAGTATTTTACATTTAAAAAATCCCAAATAAAAGGCAGTGGGCTAACTCATTAAATTTTATACAAAAGGTCAAGCATATATGTATGCATGTTTCATGTATGTGTGTATGTCTGTATATATATATATATATATATATATATATATATATTGATACATACACCTATAGATGTGTGTGTATATCCATGCTTGAATAATTTACTTAATATTTTTATCTAGATTTCTCTTAGTCCTCTTAAACTTAATTTATTAAAATGGAACTTCATACTCTTTTCCCAAAACTGTTTCTTAGCAAATCTCTCTCATCCTAGGAAATTGCATTGGCATTTATCCAGTTAATTAAATTAGAAACCTAATAGTCACTCATAATTTTTCCACTTTTCACCTCCCCATTTATTCCATTAGTACTATTAGCAATTCTTCTTGCCCTATTTCATTTTTATTTAACCCTCTCTATATTGCTGCAATTAAACTAATCAAAACCACCATACTCCTCCAACACTGCTTTTATTCATGTTCCATCCAACATTACCCATTAGCAGGAAATCATCTTAAAAATATTTATATTTGATAATGTCACTACCTCTTTTAAGTTGTATGATAGTTTTCACTGTGCTTTTTATAAATTCTAAACTACCTACGGTAGCCTATAAGGTTCTGTGTAATCTACATTCAACTGCTTTTCCAAAATCAACATTTACACCCTTCCAGTTGGTAAGCTCTCTCTTGTCAAAATGCTATAACTCTATACTCTGAGAACTTTTGAAAATGCTCTTCACAATTTGTGAACTCACTGTTCTGTCTTGGAAATGTTCTTTTACAATGTTCTGAGTGTATCTAACTCCTAATTTTTTAGTTACCAGTGCCTGTGTTGTTTTCTGACAGATTCTAGTCCTTTGAAAACTGCAGACCTATTTGATTAGGTCTTTCTTTTCTTTTTCTCCCAACGTCATGCTTTTCCCTTCATAGATATCATCAACTTAATTTTGTTTTTGTTTTGTTTTGTTTGCTTGTTTCTTTAGTTTTCTTTTAGTAATTTCTAAAATTTCAACTCTTACAGGGCAAGTGGCCTCTTCTGTTTTAATAGTCTATTACTAATACCTAGAGAAGATACCAGGGTATACTAGTGAAGTCAGCCAGAATATGTTACCCTAAAATATGCCTCTTTGACATTAAAAAATACTTTGAGCTAAATGCAATTAAGAAGCAGCAAATGCAAGAAAAACTCTTTCTACCGTCCCCTTTTTTGCCTAAGGCAGGGTATAAATTTACCTTCTACTGGAGACAGACTCCGATTAGCCCCAGAGATGGTGCCAAGGAATCTGCAAACAAGCCTTACTCCATTAGTTTCCTCCCATATTTGTACCTTCTCAGAGATAGCCACTCTTGGAAGCCTGCTTTCCCTTGTCCTGTTTTTTCTCTACAAATTTATTGTTCTTTGTTGAATATGCTATATAAAATGGACTTATGAGTCCACTTTTCATTTACCTTTTTGTTTATGTTTCTTCTGCATGGTGTGTACTGCACATGTTAATAAACTGTTGTTCTCTTGTTAATCTTTTTGCTAGGGTACCAGTTGAAAACCTAAGATGGGTAGAGGTAAAGTTTGCCTCCTCTGCAGTAGTTATAATCATTTTCTATATCTGCTGTAAAAACAAAACAAAATAAAACAAAACAAAAAACTATGACAAAGTTAGTGGCTTAAAATAACACAAATTATTACCTTATAGTTCTGGAGGTCTAAAGTGCAAAATGGGTCTAAAAAGGTAAAACCAAGGTGTCCACAGACAGAGCTGCATTTCCTCTAGAGTCTCTGAGGAGAATCCACCTCTTAGACTTTTCTAGCTTTAAGAGGCTGCCCACATTGCTTGGTTCACGGCCCCATTCCTGCAACTACAAAGCCAGCAACATTGAACTGAATGTTCATCACAATACTGTCTCTCTGGTTCTTTCTCTTTTGCCTCCCTCTTCCTCTTATAAGGACCCTTGTTATCATATTAGGCTCAGCTGGATAATCCAGGATCATCTCCCCATTTCAGGGTCAGCTAATTAGCAACCTTTATTCATCTGCAACCTTAACTCTCCATTGTCGTGTAACTTTACAAATTCATATGTATTGAGAAGTAGGACATGAATATATTGGGGAGCCCATTATTTTGCCTTCCACAGTAGGTACTCATAAATTAGTTGTTTTGTTTTGTTTTCAATGGGTAGGTGAGTTAGGTGACATTGCATTACTCCCAAACATATATTCATAATTAATAAAATTTGATTTTTACTTACACATTTTTTATTGACAATATTCTGCCTCAAAATAAACAAACAAAAAACAAAACCAGAACTATCCTAACTATATAAAGCATCATAGTGCTGTGGAAAGCTTGGATCTTGGGAAAAAAGAGTACTGAAATTTCTGTCTCCAGAGATTATTCAAGTGATTTGTAAAATCATGGGCGACTCATATAATATCTCTAATTCTATTTCTTAATATACAAAATAGGGATATTATCATTTTTTAATACTTCAGTCATATTTATGAGAAGTATTTCTGGGTGTAGGCATCAATAAATAGTACTAGTAGTTGTTGATGATAATTTTGTGGTTATCATTACAGAATACCTGCCTGCAGAAATATTTTCAGTCGTTAGAATTACAGTAGTTAGGATTGTTAAAATATCTCCACTCAAAGCAACTGTTTTCAGTCAGTGATTTGGCAAGTTGTGTCTGTGAAAAGTAGACTACAAGAAAGGTCACTGAAACGATTATTCCAGTTCTCTAATACCCATTCTTTCCTCTCAGATGTTGGTTTCTTTTCCTTTAAACATCTGCTCTGAAATAATTTACCATCTCAGTTCTGTTTGACTTCCAGCATTTGTGACTCATTCTGCTTTTCTTAATCACTTCCAAAAGAGTAGTCATAATCTGCCTCAATTGCTTGAGGGAGAGGAAGTACAACACATTCTATTCCCTTTCATCACAATTTAAAACTGAATGCCATATTATTCCGAAAGTGTATGAAATCACGTTTATAAGAATGATTTGCAAAGGACAAGTTAAAAAGTTTATTTTTACATCTCCTCTGATAAGAATGTGTTATATCTACAAGTTTGTAAAGACTTCAGGGAGACAAATATTCTGATAGTTTCTATTATCCAATCCATTCTTCTTTATTAGCCTTTTCATGTGGACTGTGAAACATCAGAAGTGCCATCAAAATTGATTTCCTGTGTAGGCACGGGTATTTTCACTGTAAATGAACATATACATAGGTTTGTGTTTTCACTGCTTTTATATGTGAAGTTCATCTCACTTTATCTGTTCAACTTATTTGATATTTTGAGGGCTTTTTTTCTCAGTTATATTTTTAAAGTTTTTTTATATCTGAGTAATAAATGCATGCAGTTTTTTTTCTCTTATTTAAGTATAATTGACTTACAATATTATATTAGTTTCAGGTGTACAACATAGTGATTCAGTATTTTTAGAGATTATATTCCATACAAAGCTATTATAAAATATTGGCTATGATCCCTGTGCTGTACATTACATCCTTGTAACTTATTTATTTTATACCTAGTAGTTTGTACCCTGCACCTATTTTACCCATCCCCCCACCCCTATTCCCACTGGTAACCACTAATTTGTTCTCTGTATCTGTGAGTCTGTTTCTGTTTTGTTATATTCATTCTTTTATTTTATTTTTTATATTCCACATATAACTGAAAACATATAGTATATGTTTTTCTCTGTCTGACTTATTTACTGGCACAAAAACAGACACATAGATCAATGGATTGAAATAGAGAGCCCAGGAATAAGCTCATGCACACATGGTCAATTAATCTACAACAAATGAGGCAAGAATATACACTAAGATAAAGACAGTCTCTTCAATAAGTGGTGTTGGGAAAATTTGACAGCTACAAGTGAAAGAATGGAATTAGATCATTTTCTCACACCATATACAAAAATAAACTCAAAATGAATTAAAGTCCTAAATGTAAGACCTGAAACCATAGAACTCCTAGGAGAAAATAGGCAGTACACTCTTTGGCATAGGTCTTAGCAATATACTTTTGGACAAGGCAAGGACAACAAAAGCAAAAATAAACAAATGGGACCTAATCAAACTTAAAAGCTTTTGCACAGTGAAGGAAACCATCGACAAAACAGGAAGGCAACTTACTGAATGGGACAAGATATTTTCAAATGATATGTCTAAGGGGTTAATATCCAAAATATATGAAGAACCCATGCAAATCAATATAAAAAAAAACCAATTAAAAAATGCGCAGAGGACCTGAATAGGCATTTTTCTAAAGAAGTTATACAGATGGCCAACAGGAACAAGAAAAGATGCTCAATATCACTAATCATCAGGAAAATGGAAATCAAATGCACAAAGTTTTAAAATCACATAGTGCTATGAGCTTATAGAAAAATCAATAGCAGAATTTCCTTGGCCTCTTTTTCTCTAAACACCATCTCACTTTTCCAGGGGCAGTACTTTTCATTGTTTCAACTGTTCTCATTCACTGTTGTATCTTCACTTACCATGTTATACATTGTCATTTGGCTTCCTCTTATAGAAGATGGGGATTATAGCTTTCTTATATTTTTAGCCCTTCTCCAGCCTATAGTTATGTCAACATTTTTGTTTGAAAAGAAAATTATTTCTTTAAATACTATCACTCCGTAAATAGTACTTTATATTTTCCTTATTGTACAATATAGGCTGTTTAAAATTGCCTAAATTTCTTTCATTGTTTTATATTTTATTATAACATTGCTCACTTATGAACAATTGTTCAAAAAGTGCTGAATATAATTTTATATATAGTCAATCCTGTCAAGTAATATCATAAGTTTTATTTTTGTGTTCTTTTGTGCGGAGGGTTGTATTTGCTTTTCTTCTGTTTTATTATGTGTTTTAAAACATTGGAATATTACTCAGCCATAAAAAGTTACAAAATTCTGCTACTTGCAGAGATGTGGATGGACCTAGAGACCGTCATATAGAGTGAAGGAAGTCAGAAAGAGAAAAACAAATATTGTATATTAATGCATATATGTGGGATCTAGAAATGGTACAGATGAACCTATCTGCAAAGCAGAAATAGAGACACAGACATAGAGAACAAATGTACAGACACCAAGGAGGGAAAGGGGGGTGGGATGAATTGGGAGATTGAGATTGACATATATACACTACTATGTATAAAATAGATAACTAATGAGAACCTGCTGTATGGCACAGGGAACTCTACTCAGTGCTCTGTGGTGACCTAAATGGGAAGGAAATCCAAAAAAGAGGAGATATATGTATACATATAGCTGATTCACTTTGCTATACAACAGAAACTAACACAACATTGTAAAGCAACTATACTCCAATAAAAAATAAATTAAAAAATAAAACAAATTCTTCCAAGTCTTTCAGATTTCTCTCTTCAATCAACGTGAGTTTCTATTAGGATTCCTAAACAACCCTTTGTCTCAACATTTCCCACTGCTGACAGTGTTGAAATTTTCTTCATCCTTATAATTATATAGAATCCACAGCAAAGTATATAATAGCTGAGGATTAAGTCTATGATTTCTTACTTTTTTCTTACAAATAACCATATGCAGTGTTTACAAATTTATTTAAGGAATTTTATATTTTGTAGTTTTTATTTGAAGTTGATATTATTAACCATTATAAGTAAACCTAATTAGTAATACTAGTATCTTAATTTTACATCATGATAGATATTTTACAAACAACTTCCATAAGAATGATTTAATTCAGTCACTTTTTAACATCATTATATTTAGAATCATCATGTGACATTTGTTTTCAACTTACATAGTGCTATTACTATTCACTTCAATAGTAAAACCCCAAATCTCTATAAAGCCAGTTCTCTATTTATTCATTTCCTGAACCAACCTCAAGTAGACACTTAGGACCAGCAGAGATACCACAGTCTTTATTTCCTAAATTCTTTCACATTCCCTTTTTTTGCGACTACAATTCCACTTCTCTTTTCAAACCTTCAAAATTTCCTATCACCTCCTTGCTCCACAACCACTTTGTTTCCTACTTCACTGAGAAAATTGAAGCTATAGAAGTGGTATTCAATATTTTCCTCACCTGCCCCTGAAACATTTTGAAAAACTAAGGTACCTGAAATTTTGTAACATGAATGGTTACATGAATGTAACTGTTGACATATTTAAAATATTAACATAATATATTTTAATGCTAGAAATTTAAAAAGTATTTTAATTCTATTTATTCATGGGGAAATGCAACAGGGTAAGACTGGGGTGGGCAAAAGATATCCTCTTTTATTATAAACTAGTAGAGGGTAATTGTAAAAGCAGAATTGGAACAACAGATCCAGCATGATGCCTCCATCATAAGTGCATTTAAGTACTTCAGTTTTAAGAAAACTAGGAGATTCTGAAAATATATTCCATCATATTATCCCTACTGCACACACCTGGTAAAGTCTTGATGTACTTTTAGAGATATCTATGTCCCAGAATATGGAGAATTCCTAGAGTTTCATGAATGAGTAGTTTCTTGATTCAACCTGTTTGGGAGGAGGCAATACAAAGGGCAGAATGCAAATAAAAGATGCTTTGATTGTTCGTCTTTGGGAAAGTTTACCTGAAGTTGATGTAAGTCATCTTTGGAGAAATGTCTATTCAGTTTCTTTGCCCATTTTTTAACTGAGTTGGTTTTTGCTATTGAGTTATAGGAGTTCCTTATATAGTTTGGATATTAATCCTTTATTGCACTGAGATATCTTCATAAAATGTCAAAGCACCTTTCTAATAAAAAGTATCCAAGGGGAAGTACAGGTACCATAAAATGAATAGGAATCCAATAGCATTGAGTTGCTCAATAGCTAATAAAAGGTAGAAAACAGTAATGATGCATCAAAATCCAGACAGAATTTTCAGTGATGATCTTTTAAAAAAATTCCCATCTATCATAATATAAAGTTAATTGGTAATTTCTAAAATTGATGAATCAAAAGAAAGCAGATTACACATAGTGTTTGAAAGTGTGTGCTGACATCCAGGGGATTTTTTCCTTTTATATTCTATATTGTATCCACTGATCCATAGATCCTAGGTCTGTTTGTTTTCTGGGTTTTACCTTTGTTTCATCCTCAGATTTCTTCCAGAGATGAGGTGCATCAGAAATCTTTCATTTTTTTGTGGCTTTACATGTTTAAATATTTTTCCCTACACCAATTGAAAATTGTGATCATAAGGCAAGTGCCTTCCTTTTTTAAATATTATTTTTAGCTCTATTTGACTAAACTCTGGTTATATAACAGTTTAATAAAATGATTACTATATATGCAGTTAAAAATAATTTTAAATGTTTTCCAGTACTAAAAAATAGATATACTAAGAGAAATATTTGGGGGTTTTGACTGATATTAAGCTATGAGTCAACATAATTAGCTATCAAAAATTGATATAAGATACATTGTTTTAAATATAATTGCATAACAAAAAATTTCCTCTTATTCAAGGAAGACTTAGCAGTCACAGTCATGAAGGTTCACAACACTGAACTTGTTTAAGGACAGAACAAATAATTACTTTGAAGGAATGTTATAAAGGGGATTGACCATAACAGTGCAGGTTTTTATTGCAAAAATATCACAAGGAAGATACAATCGTAAGGCTAAAACTTGAAATCAGGACTACTGGCTTTATTTTTTTAGTAAATTCTTTGTAACTATGTAACATAGAGTTCACATCACACAATATCACAAATCAAATGAATCAGTGTTCTGTTATAAGTATTCTCCATCATAGACAAATTAATTCTAGTTAAATAATATTCCGAACACATCTGAAAATTTTTATGGTAGCATGGTTAACAAGTCTGTGTGTGTGTGTGTGTGTGTGTGTTAGAGATTTCACTGTTTAAAATGGTCCTCAATGGTATTGCTGAAGTACCTAGTGTTCCTAAGTATAAGAAGACTATAATGTACCTTATAGAGAAAATAAATCTGGTTAGTTCTTGTTATACAAGTTTCATTCACGCATAAGTTATAGTGGTATTAAATATGAGTTTAATGTTAATCAACAGTATATAGTGAATAAATTGCCTTTTAACAGAAACACATACCAAGCAAGGTTGTATATTGATTGTTTCATGAAAATATTTTGACCAGAGGATCCTAGGAACCTAACCCTGTATTTATTGTAAAGCAATGTTTCAGTATTCACTAATTCAGTGTTACAACAACTTTATGGAAAATAACTGCCAAGAATAATGAAAATTGTGTGTGTATACACACGTAATATATCCATATATAGGTACCTTTGGGTATATATACATACATACATATATATGTATTGTGTGCATGTGTGAATTTTTAAGTCAGAGAAGCATGATAATATATGTAAATTTTAAAGCAGTGTTCAAAGTTTGTTTCCAAAGATGACTGCAAGAATCTGTCATATTTTGAAAACTGGTTTGCAATGTGACTTTGTCACTTCTTCCATCAACAAATGAAGTCTACTCCTCTTCATGTTGAATATGACTTTAGGACATGTTTTTACCAAAAGAATGTACCAGAAATAACCTTGACCACTTGGAAGGCAACAATTTAAGAGACCTTATAACTTCCATTTTTGCCCTCTTAAAATCCTAGCCACTATTTAAATGTCTAGAAATACTGCTGAAGAGACTCTGGAGTTTGAAATATCGTGAAGGAAAAAGAACCCTGTAGGATAAAAAGCCAAAAAAGAGAGCTCAGAATTTCACCCATGCCTACTGTGGGGACAGCTATGTCACTAAGGCCATAATAGATCTCACAATCTCAGTTGAGCTGCCCAAGCCAATTCTATATAGAGCACAGAAAATTTTTCTCTGCTGAGCCCTTCCCCAATTCTTTACCCAAGGAATAAGGATCATTTTTAAAAAAAAAAAAGAAGTTTTTTTAAGGCATTGCATTTTAGGATGGTTTGTTATGTATAATGGGTAACTGATACAGGAAGAGATTGTCTGCTAAAATAGAATTCTTCAAAATGAATATATTCTTACCTAATGATCTATTACTTTTAGAGAAAACAAAATATACATGTGTATTCCAAAACATAATACTAAAATACCATTCAAAAAAAATAACTTAATTGCTTATTTACTATTTTATGTTAAAAAATCTTTCTTTGGTTCAATTTTGTACATAACATTAATGGAAAAACACAGTGAAGCCACTTCAATATGAACATGGTGCTAACAGAAAAGTTTTATTAGTTATTCATTCTTTTAGAAAATTTGTCTCAAGCATTAATGCAAACCAGTAACTGCACTATGTAAAGACTGTCCAATGTTAAACAAATCTTTCATCCTCCTTGAGTTTCTGGAGTTACAGAAAACTTCCACTGCTAGGCTTTATCATATTGCATACTGGCATAAGGAAAAGCTACATAATGTTTCCTAATGAATGCAGTGAACAAACTGGTCAGTCAAAATCAGACATTACAATAATTGTAAAACCACATGTATTTACTATAGATAATTATTAAATAGCATGGACTCCCCACCCTTTTTTTAATAAAGAGAGAAAAAATATGGAAAATCCAAAAAAAAATAGTCATATATGCATGTATATATGAGATGTATAATTTGAGTTACAGAAAAAGATAGCACAGACACAATAGTTAAAGAAATAGTTGCTAATAACTTTCCAAAACAGAAAACATCACACCACAGATTCAAGAGACACTATAAACCTAGGAAAAGTAAATAAAAAGATGAACATACCAAGACACATCAGGGTAAAACTGTCAAAAGCCAAAAAACAAAGTAAACAGAGAAAAAGAGCTTCTTCAAATGAAGAAAAATAAGGTTGGTTGCTTAATTTTCAAGAAAAATAATGGAAGCCAGAGACAATGAAATTATATTTTTAAAGAGCTGAAAGAAAATGAGCCCCAAGATAAAATTGTATATTCCTTTATATATCTTTCAAAGAAGTGAAGTAAGTCAGACATAGAAAGACAAATATCACATGATGTCACTCATATGTGGAATCTAATTAAAAATGATATAAATGAACTTACTTACAAAACAGAAACAGACTCACAGATTTAGAAAACAAATTTATGGTTACCAAAGGGGAAACTTGGAAGGGGAAGGATAAATTAGGAGTTTGGGATTAACATACACACAGTATTGTAATGGAGCAGGACCCCATGAGGCCTTGGAGGGGAGGCCTTCCCATATCCTCTGCTTTAGCTCCTCTATGAAGTACCTAGATAATAGTATTTGATGCACACTTCCTGAGTTGTTTTGCAGATGTAAAAAGCTCTCCCTCTCCAACAAATGGGAGATGTTAACTACCTGATGACGATGAGCACATAACCCCAGGCCTCCTGGAGCCTAAGGACTGATCATGTTAACCCTGTGACACCACCCTGCTACCTCACCATCAACCAATCAGAGAATTGGGCACAAGCTGTTCCCAGACCCTGTGACCCCCCTCCCTCATCTGGCTTTTAAAAGTGCTTTGCCAAAACCCTTTGGGGAGCTCAAGGCTTTATAGGGCGTGAGCTACCTTGTCTTCTTGCATGGACTTGCAATAAACCTTTCTCTGCTCCAAACGCCAATGTTTCAGTTTGTTTGGCCTCACTGTGCATTGGGCACACAAACTTGCCTTAACACCACTATATATAAATTAGATAACCAACAAGACCTACTTATAACACAGGGAACTCTACTCAATAATAACCTACAGGGGAAAAGAATCTGAAAAAGAATGAATCTATCTATCTATCTATCTATCTATCTATCTATATATATATATATGTATAACTGAATCACTTTGCTGTACACCTAAAACTAACACAACATTGTAAATCAACTATACTCCAATAAAATAAAATAAAATAAAATAAAACACAGACATTTCCAGGTAAAAATCACAAATATATTGTTGGAAGACATAGATTAAAAGTAATATTAGAAAGAGTTCTTCAGATAGAATAACTCTCCCAGATGAAAACACAGAAACATAAGGTGAAGGAAATATTACAGGAGAAAGTACATGTTCAAGTACCTTTAAAAGAATATTTACTGTAATATTCTGGGGTTTTAAATACATGAGAAAATAACACAAAAACCATGAAAGGAGAATGGAAGTTAATTTGAATGTTCCTGTATTTTCCTGAAAAGCATAAATGTGTTACTTTTAATAAGACTTTAATAAGTCTAGGATACATTTTTTAAAAAATTTTACTGGCGTATAGTTGCTTTACAGTGTTGTATTAGTTTCTGCTGTACAGCAAAGTGAATCATCTATACGTATACATATATCAGCTCTTTTTTGGATTTCCTTCCTATTTGGGTCACCACAGAGCACTAAGCAGAGTTCCCTGTGCTATATGGTAGGTTTTCATTAGCCATCCATTTTATATACAGTATCAATAGTGTATATATTTCAATCGCAATCTCCCAATTCATCCCATCCCCCTTTTCCTCGTTGGTATCCATATGTTTGTTCTCTATGTCTGTGTCTCTATTTCTGCTTTGCACATAAGATCATCTATACCATTTTTCTAGATTCCACATATATGCATTAATATATGATATTTGTTTTTCTCTTTGTTACTTCACTCTGTATAACAGTGTCTAGGTCCATCCATGTCTCTACAAATGACCCAATTTCATTCCTTTTTATGGCTGAGTATTTTATAAGGTGTTTCCCTTAATGAGAAAAACTAAACCATTAATATCTATTTCAGTTAAAAAAACCAGTTCAGAAGGAGTGGCTGCTGATTGTGGATGCATTAGGGGGAGGATAAAATCAATAGCACGAATGGAAGTATTAACCTTGAATCGGAGAAGCAGATAGTTGCTATTGTACCTGAAGAGAAATGATAAAGGTACATTTAGTTATCGATAAAGGACAGGAATTTGAAATATTGAAATAACTAATAATAGCAGTTATCTGCTATCAGTGCATCAGTTGGAGTGAGGTTAGTGATGTGAGTAGAGAAGTGAAATTTTGGGACTGTGAGGTAAAAATTGATATAAATTTCTACACTTGGTTTCTAATTTATCTAATTGATTCTTCCCTTAAGTTTTTTTTTTTTTGCTTATGATAACCAAAAATAACATTATTATATTGTTAACCACACATTAAAAAACATCTTCAACTACCTCTTCTTATTTTATTACATGAAATATTTTGCAATAAAAACTAAAAATATTCTCGTGTATTTTGTGCAGTTGTAATTTAAAGATTATAACTGCATACTCATAACTGTATAACTCATAATTATAGTCAGTGTTACAAGGTAAAAATAAATTGTGAAAGCTCTTTTTAGAGTGTTCAAATTCAAATATCTTACACTAGTAACAAGTAAAAGAACTTCAAAAAAGCCTGGCTAAGGATAAAAAGTTATAGCATTTCAAGAATGAAATATCTCCATTATTTTACAATTTTCCTGAATGACAACTGAACTTTGTGATCATTAAATAAAAATGATCCATATTAGGTCATTCATGTAGTATCTGAGTAGACAGTAACCCACATTTATATAAATTTATAAATCAAATACAAATGCTTCCTATATCTTTCAATGAAAAAAAGCTGTACTAATAACTCTCAAACTGAGCAATGTAAAGAATAAAATATCTCAAATCCATGGAGTATTATTATCAAAAAAACTTTTAGTAAAAGAAACAAATCAAAAACAGAACTAAAAATTAGTGGGTTTATTTCTATAAAGAAACATTTTCCTTATATCTTTACCTTTCCATAAAGCTTTGATCACTTATTTTGGGTTCATAACAAATTCTAATCAAATAAGATAGATAGGTAGATAGATGATAGATAGATAGATAGATAGATAGATAGATAGATAGATAGATAGATAGATAGACAGAAAGAATGAATAACCAACTGGCCCATGAGCTAAACCATGTTTGCTGCTGCTTTTTTTAAACAGTTTTATTGAGGCATAATTGATATTTTTAAAATTGCACATATTTTATGTATACAGTTTGACGAGTTTGGACATATGCATATACCTGTGAAACCATCACCACAATCAAGGTTATACACATATCCATCACCTCTACAAGTTTCCTGTGCCTTTTGGGTGTTTTTGTTTTTGTTTTGCTGTTTTGTAAGAACACATCAAATGTGATCTAGCCTTCTAACAAAATTGTAGGTGCACAATACAGTATTGTTAACATAGAACTATGTTGTACACAGATTTCTAGAACTTAATTCACCTTGCATAACTAAAATTTTATACCCTTTGAACAACTCACCATTTTCACCTACCCCCCAGCCCCTGGCAATCACCATTCTCTGCCTTTATGATTTGGATGAATTTGACTATTTGTTCTTCTTGTGACTGGCATATTTCACTTAGCATGTCTTCAAGGTTAATCATGTTGTCATAAATGTCAAGATTTCCTTCTTTGTTAAGGTTTAATAATAGTCCATTGTATAAATATACCACATTTTCTTTATTCATTCATCTCTTGATGGACATTTGAGTTGTTTCTATATCTTGGCTATTTGTGAATAATGCTGCAATGAACATGGAAGTGCAGATATTTCTTCAAGATACCGATTTCAGTTTGAATATATGCCGAGTAGTGAGATTGCTGGGCTATATGGTAGTTCAATCTTTTTTTTGGGGGGTGGATTTCCATAACAGTTATACCACTTCACATTCCCATCAACAGTGTACAAGGGTTCCAACTCCTTTATATCTTCACCAACACTTAGTGTCTTTATGTGAGGTGATATCTCAATGTGATTTTGACTTGCATTTCTGTGATAATTACTGACGTTGAGCATCTTTTCATGTACTTGTTGGCCATTTATATGTCTTCTTTGGAGAAATATGTGTTCAAGTCCTTTGTGCATTGTATAATCATAGTTTGGGAGTTTTGTGTTGTTGTTGAGCTGTAGGAGGTTTTTATATGTTTTGGGTATTAGCTCCTTATCAGATATATGTTCTTCAAATATTTCCTCTTGTTCCTTGGATTGCCTTTTCACTTTTAAGACGTGGTAGAAATTAAACATCTTTAAGATGTAGCAATTAGATGTAGTTAGCTATATTACATAAAAGGCCTCTATCAAAATAAAATTTGCATGAAGGACTAGTAACTTGTTATTGGTTTAAATACATAAGACCCAATTATTTCCAGGTCCAAAACACATCCCATCCTTACATAAAGTTGAAAAGACACAGATTGAGAGGGTTTGGATAACCTCCAACTGTTATTCAAATAAGCAATAGAAATAGGGATTGAACAATAAATCATATATCTCCCTGACTCTTGTGAAATTTTCTCAACACGTTAACTAATGTAATGAATAATTTTGAATTATAGCTTAAGGTCTTTGACAGTGTGGCCTCAAGTTGAATAGTATTTCTGCTTCAAGAACATTCATGATAATGAAAAAATCATAGAAAATAACTGTGCTTAGGGTATGGAGACTTTAGGAATCCAAATCACAATCGCAGAAACAATTTTTTAAAAATAAATTTATTTAAGTCCCTTTTGATCTAACAAGGAGAGGTGTAACTTCAAGCCCCATGTCATGGGTTCATTTTATATGGGCAAATTCTGAATTGTTTAAGATAAATAGTAATTAATAGGTAAGGAATTTTTAGCAGAAATAACATTTGTAAGGTAAAATGATTCATAAAACAAACTGATATACACTGGCTTGCTTAGATTTCAAATTCCTTTTGAATGTTCTAAACAGCTACAGAGGACTGAACGTTCTTATTCAATCCCATTTGAGGCATAAATCTTTCATTTCATTATATACAGAATCTGTGAGATGACCCTTCATATGTATTAATTCTCACTTTGTCTTCATTTCTGTTCACCCAAAGAATTCCAGGCATTGAGTTCAGGAGAAAGTCTAATATTAATAAACTGGATAAGAATTAAAGAATTATACTCCATTTTAGTGGGTAAAGATAAAAAACTATGTTTTGAAATATATGTGGCTTAAATTAAAATTAAATGAAAAATATTAAATTTTATTTTTTAAGAAGAGCAAGTGAAAGGAAGAAATAAAAACCTTAGAAGGGTGCCTAATTACAAGAATTTTCATGTTTTCACTTAAAGACAAGAACAGATCAGAGTTAATGACCCCAAACCAAGATCAAACAACTCTGGGATAAGACTGAACCTGATTATAAAATAAATTGTTGAAAGAAGGTAATTAAGTAGGCAGAGAAAATTCTCAGACTTAGTCTGGAATAAACTGAGCTTAAAATTTATTTTTTTGAGCTAATTACTTTCAAATGATTTGCTCAGCTAAAGCAGAGCACTTCTGTGTGAATATAAATTGATCATTCTGAAAGGATGATGGTAAGGATATTCTTTGTTACGTGTGTATTGGTATAGTTAGTATATAAATATTTATTAAATTAAATTTATAATTAACCATAACTTAATTATTTCCTAAAATTGGTTATAAATTAAAGAATTTAATAAAACATTGTAGCATGGTAAATTGCAAAGAATAAAATTGAGAAATAACACTATACTTTTTAAATAAATAACTTTTGAATCATATTTCTTTTTCTGACTGCAGAGCAGAAAGATACTTTTCTTTATTTCTTTTTTGATTTATTTAATTTTTGTTTTGTTTTTGGTGACTAGACAGGGTTTCTAATGTCCTAGGGAAAATAAGAAGAATTAGTCATTTAAGACAATAAAAATAGCATGGCTTCTACTCAGAGAGGGTCCCCAAGTAATCATTCCTGCACAATACCTTTTCTTCAAGGTAGCAAGAGTACTGTAATTGACGATTTGGGTATGGAATTATTATGTACTTGTAACAGTGCATGGCCTATTTATCATGTGATATCTCCTGCTGCTTTATAATTAGTTCTGTGCATTGTTTGGACAAGTGGCTGTGTACTTCATGGACCGTTCACCAGGTAGAACATAACGGCTCCTTGGGAGCCAATTAGCTGGGCCTGTCAAGGCCAATTTCAGCAATTTTAATTTGTGGATTATAAGCCAAAAAGCCGTAATTGTGACAAACATATAGAGTAGTTGATGTGCTAAAAAGTAATATCAGCTTTGACAATACAAATTCTTCCCTATTTATGTTTATTTCTTATTATAACAAAGAATCATTGCTTAGGATTGTCTATGATTCTTAAATTGCTGGAGTGTTGAGCCAACAATGAGTAATAACTAACAATTCTTATTTTCAGGATAGATTTTTAATTTTTAATGAAAATAAAAGAGCAAAAGGAAGTGAGGCTTCAGGTCCTTTAACAAATGTAATAATAATACTTGGTAGGATATATTAAAAGAGGTTCTTTAAGGATTGAATTGATCATAAAGCAACAGACACAAAAATAAGTGATGTTTCATAATGTGTTTTTGTTGTTTTCCTGTTTTTATTTCAGAACTAGCATTTTGCACAAGTTCAAGGACTTTCTATATGAATGGCAAGCCTACATTTTGCACAAGGTTGCATTAGTTGATTCTACTGCAATTTTATATATAAAACAAGTATTTTTATCAACCCCTTTCTTTAACAGCAAGGAACTGATCTATGAATGTCCCCTGTCTCCTTATATTGCAAATGGAGAGAGGATATAGTTGAAAACCAGACTCTATTCTTAATCAGAATATTTTAATGTGTATTAAGAGATGCTACAGGGGGGTAGGCAGCACCAAAAACTCCTTTAACAAAAAAATCGCTGCATTTAAAATTTCCAGTATTAGAACATTTTATGGAATAAAGCATTGTCTTATAATGTTGCTGATGAAGGCAAATACGCCAGGAAAGATAGTGCAAAGGAAATTTCTTAAAGATATTTGTTACATATTTTAAAAGAAAATGGGTTAGTCTAAACTGTTGACTAATTAATATGTGAAGTCCAGCTTTATCACTGAAGTTAGAAATGAGAACTCTCTGTCCTTGTCAAAAATAAACCAGGCACCAACGTGCCCTGATGTTATACACATTTACATATAGAATAGTAAAAATGTAGATTTTGTTACATCACCCATTTGGTAAATTACTGAAAAAATTGTGCAAATTACTATACTCTAATATTTATCATCTTATCTAGCTAAGAAGATTCTTGGAATAATTTGCTTACTGTAAATTTCTGCATATAAGACATTGTATTAGTTCAACCATCTACTACATAGCAAGACAGAATGGATGATTTTGACAAAGTCATATATTTTTCCATTTTTCTTTAAAATAAATATATAAATAGAACCATGAATTTCATAAAATTCATTAGTGACCGCCTAACATTCTTTTGGAATGGGAATGAAGGAAAAATTCCAAAAATTTTTCTCAATTACTTCACTCTTGCATTTCCTAAATAATAATTTGAAAAAACCAGAATGTAGTAGTATTATATCTAGAATACAGTTTTTAATCTACTAAGGTTGCTATAAACAAAATAGAACAGTACAGGTATGGGTTAGTCCTATAAATTTTATTATGTTTGTAAAATTCTGTTTGGAATTAGATGAATACAGGTTATGAAAGCTTGCTCATTACTCTTTAAACAAGGCACATACACACACACACACACACACACACACACCCATACACACGCACAGATGGAAAATTTAAATAGCTCTTTGTTAAAGATAACAGATTTGCTATTAATGACTATTCATAACGTCTGTCAAACATTAGAGAAGGAGAAAATATTCTCACACAAACATTCATACATACCTTTGATGCCACCATCAAAACCCATAGTTCACAATGTCATCACTGGAAAAGAAAATGACATCCCAATATTTCTCATGAACAGACATGCAAAAATTATTAACAAAACCTTATCAAATTTAAATTTTTAAAAATCCAGACACTGTAAAATTTCTTTCATGCCTCCCTGCTTCACATCAATCTTCATACTAGATAAGAGTCACGTTCTAATCTCTAGCACTACCAATTAGTTTTGACTATTCTTGAAATTCATATTAATAGAATTGTACAATAGGTACTATTTTGCATCCTTTACTCAGCACTGCTTTGTAAGGTCATCTGTGTTGTTGAATGTACCTGGATTTGTGAGCCCTCTAAAGCAGAGAACTCAATTAAGCTGTGCCCAGAATTCCGACCTTTAGAACTGTGAGATAATAAATTTAGGCTAAAAGTTCTGTTTGTGGTAATTTGTTATGCAGCATAGAATACTAATATAATAATAACCTTCATTATCTAATTTAAAATGTATTTGAAAGATGATTGACTCTATAAAAATGATCATTTATTGTTTTCGGTTTTTTTTCCTTGCTAAAACATTTATTAGGTAGGGTGTTTTGAGCTCCAAGAAATAGAAATGTGATTCCTATCAGGCAATAAGGAATCCCACTGGCTCACAGCACTGAAAGTACAGTGGTAGTTTGGAATTCATGCACAACTTCATCACGGTAGCTCTCTTGACTCTATTTTCTTAGTCTGGATTCTTCCCCTTGTGGTTTTAGATGGCTGCAGTACCAGCCAGGGTTCCAAGATTCCTGATTCATCTGAAGTGTTCTATCTTAATAGTAAGTATGCTTTCCATCCTGAAGCCACTGATAGACCTCTTCTTCCTTTCACAGAATCAAATTTGCTTGGGCTTTTCCATCTCTGTACCAAAAGAGTAAAACAGATGGGATGACCATGATTGCTGAAGGCTGATTGGTACCCACTTCTGGAGCTGTTTTTTTTTTCCCCAGATATATTTATTTCTACACAGTGGGGGAGGGTGAAATGAATTTGGGGGATTATATACAATGTCTCCTACAAATATTCCCTAACAGTGCCCCATATACTACAAAATAAAGTCCAAACACTTAGCATGCCATTCTTAACCATTCACAATATGACACCTATTTGGTCCTTTAGCTTTATCTTCCTCATCTCAACTCCTTTCTCTTATTTCTTCCACACAGTTCTCTTCCATTGCTCTCGTACTAATTTACTATGCAGAGCACCTGTGTTGTCCTGTGTTGAATAATACAGGTCCCCTCTGCCTTCTCTAGACACCATTTCCATGTCTGCTACCAAATTAACTCTTAAAAAAAAAATGAATGGTTTTATTGAAATGCTTATAGAGAATGATTAGATAATCATTTACAAGAAGTCATTTTAAAAATGCTTTTCCACATTTGTTTAAAAAAAGTTGTCTGTATTTTCTTTTGCACTTGCCTTCAAATCTAGATTTTAATTTTTTAACTTTTAAATATTTATTTTAGCGTATATTTAGACTCAGAAATTTTGAGAAGATAGTACAAAGAGATTCTATATATTCTGAGTTTCTGCTATTATTTTTATTGTGGTAAAAAATATAAAATGTACCATCTTAATAATTTTAAAGTATACAGTTTAGTAGTGTTAACAGCATTCACATTGTTGTACAGCAGATCTCTAGAACCTTTTCATCTTGCAAAATTGAAATTCCATAGTCATTGAACAACTTTCCATTCCCTCTTTCCTCAGGCCCTGACAACCATCCTACTTTCTGTGTCTGTGAGTTTGAGAACTTTAGATAGTATAAGTGGAATCATAGAGTATTCATCTTTCAGGAACTGGCTCCTTTGACTTAGCCTAATACTCTCAAGGTTCATCCACACTGTTGCATAGAGCAGGATCTCCTTTCTTTAAAGGCTTAATAATATTCCATTGTATACATACACCACCTTTTCTTTATTCATTTATATGTGGATGGATGGTAAGTTGTTTTCATATCTTGGCTTTTGTGAATGATGCTGCAATGAGCATGGGAGTGCAAATATATCTCTGAGATCCTAATTTCACTTCTTTTGGACATATATCCAGAAGTGGGATTGCTGGATCATATGATAGTTCTATTTTTAATTTTTTGAGGAACCTCCATACTCTTTTCCATTGCAGATTCACCATTCCACATTCCTACCAGCAAAGTACTTAGATTCCAATTTCTCCACATCCTTACAAATACTTGCTATCCTTTTTGTTTCTTAAATAATCATGATCTTAACAGACATGAGATGATATCTCATTGTGCTTTGGACTTGTATTTCACTGATTGTTAGTGATGCTGAACATCTTTTTACATACCTATTTTCCATTTGTTTGTCTTCTTTGGAGGCATGCCAAAATCCTTTGCCCATTTTCAATTGGATTATTATTACTATTACTCTTATTATCATTGTTGAGTTGTAGGAGTTTTTTCTCTATTATGAATAAAAGCCCCTTATCAGGTATACAATTTGAAAATATTTTCTTCCATTTCATAGGTTACTTTTTCAATCTGTTGATTGTTTCTTTGATGCTCAGAGTTTTAAGTTTGTAGTTCATTTGTCTATTTTTGCTTTTGTTGCCTGTGATTTTGGTGAATTTATGGGAGAAAAAAAAGGATTCACATATTTTTCCAATTTATGCAAAGAGGTATAATGTTACTTGAAGGTATTTTATAATAAATTAAAGACACATGTTGTAAAGTCTAGCATCACCACAGGAAAAATAAGATCAAACAATGAAGAACAGCTAAGAAGTCAATTATGTACATATAGTGGAATACCAAATTATTTTTTTAAAAGTTAATCCAAAAGGAGGCAGGAAAAAGGAAAATATTTTAAAGAGAACATACTAAGATGATGAGTCTGAACTTAAATGCACCAAAAATTGAAGTTAATATAAACGATACAAATGATCCAAGTAAAAAATAGACTGTCAGACTGGATTGAAAAGGAAGCCTAAGCTACTATATGGTGTGTACAGAAACACAACTTAAATATACAGATTCAGATAGGTTAAAATAGGAGAAAATATATCCTATGCAACATTAATACAAAGAAAGCCTTAATAATTATATTAATGTCAGACAAAGTAAAACTCAAAGAATAATGGCAGGGATAAAGAGGGACATTGCACTGTAATAAAAGATCAATTTATCAAGAAGGCACTACAGTCCTAAATGTATATGCACCCAATTGCAATCTCAAAATACACAAAACAAAATCTGGTATAACTGAAAAAAAGAAAACAATAGATAAATGCTCAATTATAGTTGAAGATCACTCCATTCTTCTCTCAGCTTTTATAAAAACAATTAGACAAGAAATTCAGTAAGCATGCAGAAAACTAGCACAAATTATCAATCAACTTAACCTAATTGACATTTTTAGTTCTGTTCAACAACAAGGGAATACACAGCCCATTCAAATGCATATAAGACACAACAAGATAAAACACATTCTAAACAATGAAACAAGTTTCCATGAATTTAAAATAATTTAGAACATAGAGTATATCTCTTCTGACCACAGTAAAATTAGAGACTAGATAAAAGCAAGATACCTGGAAAATTTCCAAGTGTGTGGAAAGTTATAACACAGTTGTATATAACGACACATAGATCAAAAGAAAAATGACAGTTGGCAGATGGAATAATCATTATTCAGGACCTGTGGTAGTATTTCAACAGTTTTAATGTAGAGTAATTTTAAGTTATAATATCATCTTTTATAACAAAATTCTGAAAGAAGGACTTAGGGATAATTTTTTAAATTATATGCAATGATAGAATAAGGAATGCTAGAATAAAGAGTCACAAAAGTTTGAGACAGGAACAGATAACTCTTGGCTTAGAAATTCTAAGTCACACAGTATTTTCTAAGTCTTTGAGGTATATAGTGCATTTGATTTTGAGTGACAGCTAAAGTGTTTTAATATTGTAACTCTGTCTCTTCTTTATTTGAGGTTAGGTTTTTATTTTTACTTTTATAACTTGAGATATGTCTATATTTTAACTTTTTGTTAGAAAATTTGTGTAAAACTAAATTTATGACATTTAACATACAATGCCATGGAAAATATGTTTTGTATTTTTTAATTTCAGAAAATAAGTGAACATTCTTATATTTTTTTATTCTGTGAAGTTATATGATGTTAGTTATCACAAATTTAAAGTAATACAATTTTTATTTTGTGGACCTTTTCTTCTCTTATGACTAAGCAGATAGATTTTTAGGGAAAATATGTATCTATTGTAAAAATATTTTTAAAAGATATGTTCCATATTAGTTGATAACAGGAAGAATGTAATTTTTGTAAGTCATTAAAAAAAATACACACAACTTGTACTCAAGTATACTGACAACAATTGAACAATCATCTGGCATGTGCGCCTTGACCCAGGTCATTTCTAACACCATATCATCTGGCCCTTAAGATTTCTAGGTATCACTTCTGATGTTGAAATTTGGTAGTTTTTAATATTTTAAAACATATTATTGACAGATGATACTATTCTAAATATGCATATTTGAATTAGAATTAATTCTAAAAGCTGATACAAAGTACCATTAAGCAGTATATGTTTATTACTTATGATCTTTAAAGGTTTGATCATATTGAGCTGTTGTTATACAGCCATACAATTGGCTAGTTATGTTATCTATTTAGAAGAATCACAACGTATCGATTGAACTCTATATGAGTAAACAAATTAGATCTTGAATTCGTGATATACTCATTAGTCTTTGATTTTTTTTGGTTTTATTAAGCATACCTTACTCATTTTACTGACCAGCTTTCATTAATTTCACTAATATTTTTTCCTTTTTGTTTTTGAATACTTATGAACAAACTTGGTATTAGAGTCTGTTAATTAACCAGGAAGACATATCAGGAGCACCACTAGTAGATTTATGTCAGTGGTACTTGGTCTTTTCTATTGATTTAGGTTTACTTTTTTTTTTTTTTTTTTGCGCGGTACGCGGGCCTCTCACTGTGTGGCCTCTACCATTGCAGAGCGCAGGCTCCAGACACTCAGGCTCAGCAGCCATGGCTCATGGGTCCAGCCGCTCCGCGGCATGTGGGATCCTCCCAGGCCGGAGCACAAACCCGTGTCCCCTGCATCGGCAGGCGGACTCTCAACCACTGCGCCACCAGGGAAGCCCTAGGTTTACTTATTAGAGCTATATTCCACTAGAGGGTGTAGTCACTAAGAATAGTGACAAAGAAAAAAGAGTAATTAAAATAATAAGAAATGAGATAATTAAACATTATTTGATATACAGCTCATTGTGAAAAAGTTTAGACATTGGGATTCTTCTAAGTTTCCTTTAACACTTTTATAATATCATTTAAAAAATATCAGTCATTTCGTTGTCAGATATGTTAGCTCTGTGACTAATGAAAAATCTCAGAATATTGTGAAAGAGTGTGCAAATAAAATGTTCCATCCAATGGAAACAGAAGTTCTTGATTATTCTCAATGCAGAGATTTAATTAACTGTAAATTTGAAATAATTCTTACTTGAGTTGTTTTATACCCTCCTCCAATTTGGTTCACACACACTCAAACACTCAAAGAGGATGAGCTGAGACTATTCAAAGATATAGATATTAATTCAAAAAGAAAAATGATAAAATAAAAATTATTTCCTCCAAAGGAGGAAGTGTATCCTAGGGATATCAGAGAAGAGATGCTCAACTCCTTTGTAGGCTGCAGTGGATTGTCATGACAGAACGGAGGCAATATTAATTGCCCTGGAAGAGGAAATAACCAGCCTGAGCTAGTAATTAGTCTGTTGGGGAAAGTCTTGTCCTTGGCAAAGATGAAGCAGACTCACACTGTTTTGTCATACATTAGACAATTTTCTTCAATTTTATAAACATCTGTAACTTATAATTGTCTCCAACTTGAAAAAAAAATTAAAAGATTCTAACCCTAAATTCTTGTCCTAAAGCAACTTCCCCAAATTTAATTTATTTCCAAGTAATGTTATAAATAAATCATGAGAAACAATATACACACACAGACATATATTTTAATCAATTCATAAAATGTCCAGTATACTGAACTCCTTTTGCAAAAAAAATTCTTTTCTGCCTTTTTACAAAAGCAGACCTTAATTAGTACCATAATTTCAAAGTTTTAAAAATAATCTTCAAATTTTTATTTTAAAATTGCAACATATTTTCTCCTTAGTAGGCTGTGTGTGTATATCTACTTATGTATGATATGCTCTTCCCAAGATATGAGGTAAGTGAAAGTAAGACTGGTCAAGACTATATAAGATGAATTTTCTAAAGGTAAATTTTAAAATGATTTCTTCATTAAATGTCATAAAATGAGTCTCACTAAATGTGCTTAAGTTTACAAAGTGAACATGCTTCAGCATAAAATATGTAGTTTTATTAGATTAGTCAGAAATGCCATTGAGACCTGCACCAAATAAAATAAATTTTGATTCTCTGTATGGGATAAAAATTTATCCCTAAGAAAAATCAAGCAGCTTAGCTAATAATTACTAAGCATTTAGTCTTCTGAGCATGTCCTAGAAATAATAAGACACTAAAATAACAATGATCCATTCCCTATTCTGATGAAAGAGTCATAGAATGTTTGGTTTTCTTAGGAACAGAGACAGTGAATACTCTACAAGTCTCAGAAAAATATAAAAGAATAAGAAACTTGCAAGGAGTTAAGATATTTGGAATTAAGGTGAAAATTATAAATTTCTATAGTATATTCAGTGCTGTCAATAGTCTCACTAGTTCTAAAATTAATCGAGATAAATGTGAATACATATTTATATTTAGCATAAGTAAATGGATTCAATATAAACATGAATACATGTGTATAGTGCAAATCTATAATGCACAAATAAATGAAATATTTAAATATTACAATTTTATTTTTTTAAAGTCTTTTTAAGAGGACTTAAATTTTACAAAAATAATTTTAGTAACATTGACATGTTTGACAAATAAATTTGAAATTTCTTTTTTCCTAAACATAGCATTAAGTGAAATATTACATACAGATTTATGGAGAATATTAGTAGGATACATGATAAAAGATATATGGCTATATGAATACAAAGTTTCTATATTACAATTATAAAAATCATAATTAGCACAATAAAAATAAGCAAAGGATTGAAAATAATAAAATAGAAGCACAGAAGACAATAAACATATATAAAAAGTGTTAATCTTGCATATGTTTAAATATGTTGTCTAATCTTTCACCCATCAGTTAGAAAGAAATTACTTAAGATATATTAATGCATGGTATTGACCAAGGAATAATAAAACTCGTCCAATCGTATGCATTTGATGGATATCTAATTTGAAAAAATCTGTCTTTTGAAAAGTAAAGCACTGACCCTAATCTTAAATAATTTCAGAGGAGGACAGAACAGAAACACAAGGAATGGAACATGTTAGAAATAATAATATAAGTTCAGGGTCATACTGTAACCAGTGGATGACAAGCACATAAGAATAAAGATGAATTCAGAACATTATCTACAAAAGACATAAATACAAAAATTTTCAACAAAATATTAACAAAACAATAATATATATCAAAAAGAGTAATGTATCATGAAAAAGTAGGGTTCCTCTTAGGAATGAAAATTTGTGAAAACTTTAGAAAAACAAAATAGAAATCACATGTATAAGATAAAGGAAAAAAATCATATGAACATTTAATCAAAAGAGAGAATGTATTTGGCACAATTCCACATCCCTCTGTGGTAAAAACTCTCTGCTAACTAGGAAACCAAGGGCAATAAGGAGATCGTGGAGCACATCAAAAAGATTCTGGGAAAGAATGAGGAAACCCTTGAGAAAGAAGAGCAGGAGAAAAAACAGCTTTCTCAGCCCACTTTGGCCCCCAAAATTATTGCATCTGGGAGTGCATCTGTGACGTGGAGGGGCAGGTGCCCTGCCTGGGCCTGGTGCCATTGCCCAAGGAAATGACAGGGAAGTACAAAGCCACTCTGAAAGCCAGTGCCCAAGACTGAGGCCCCAGAAAACCCCGGTCCTATTGCCCAAGAGACTGAAAATCTCTTTGCAATAAAAGGGTATCCTTTACACACGTGTGTAAAAGCACATGGGGGGAGGGGAGGAGTTGGGCTGCAGCCAAGCTGCCCAGTGTACACCCTGTGCCATCAGGGCAATAAATGCTTCAGAATCAAAAAAAAAAAAAAATTTTTTTTCTCTTACCTGATAAAATGCATCTACAAAAATGCTACAGCTAATGGCACACATAATGGTGAGAGCCTAAATGCTTTTTTCCTAAATTCTGGAAAAAAAAGTCTGATTTTACCACTTACACTCAACATCATACTCAATATCACAGCCCATGAAACAAGATAAAAACATAAAAACATTAATAAATAAATAAATAAATTCCATAATGATAAGAAATAATAAACTACTAGCAAAATAATAAAATTTAGTTGAGTAATAGAGGCAAGGTCAATGTACAAAAAATATATTTTTGTACACCAGCAACAAACAATTGAAAAAATAAATTTAAAAAATAAAAATACAATAACATAAAAATGCTCCAGAATATACTTAGCAAAATCAGTGTAATATCATTACAATAAAATTATAAAATATTTCTGAGGGAAATTAAAGAATATATAAATAAATGGAGAGCTACAAAATGTTTATACATCAGAAAAGTCAATAGTTTAGAAGTTTATTTTCCTTAAATTAACGTAAAAATTCAACACAATCTCATTCAAAATCTTAAGCAGAATTTTTCTGGGAGGTGGGCTGAAATCAACAAGCTGATTTTTAAATTTACATGAAAAATCAAAACACTTAAAATAACAACAAAGTTAGAGATCTCAGCTTAAATGATGTTAAAACTAACTCTAAAGCTACAATAATTATGGTGTTATACTATTGGAACAGAGAGACATAAAGATAATGGATAGAATTGAAAAGTCAGAAATTGGCCCACACATATTAACCAAGTTGAATTTAAACATTTGATCCAACATAATTGAATGAAGAAAATATAGTCATATTAAAAAATGGTAAAGAAAATTTAGATATACTTATTTTAAAAAAACACCTCAAGTCCTACCACACACTATACAGGAATACTAATTATAAATGCATCATAGACCTAAAGATAAAAGCTAAAATTCTACATCTTTAAAAAAGCTTTGGAGAACATTTTTACAACATTTAAGTTTTTAAATATTTACAGTGAACTCAAAAAGCATTAAGTGTAAGAGGAAATTAATAAATTGGACTTACCAAAATTAAATCTTCTACTCTCAAAATACTCTATTAAATGTAACATCACACCTAAAGGAACTAGAAAAAGAACAAACAAAGCCCAGAATTAATAGATGCTAGGAAACAATAAAGATCAGAGTGGAACTAAATGAAATGGAGACTAAAAAAAATAGAAAAGATCAATGAAACTAAGAGCTGGTTCTTTGAAAAGATAAACAAATTGGCACACCCTTAGCTAGACTAACCATGAAAGAATGAGAAGGGCTCAAATAAATAAAATCAGAAAAAAAAGAGGAGAAATTACAACTGATACCACAGAAATACAAAGGAACCTATGAGACTAATATGAATAATTATATATGAACAAATTGGACAACCTAGAAGAAGTGGATAAATTCCTAGAAATACAATCTTCCAAGACTGAGGCATGAAGAAATAGAAAATTTAGAATAGAATATAGAATAGAAATAGAACAAAAAAATTTCACAATTTGTATAGAAACACAAAAAACCCCGAATATCCAAAGCAATCTTGAGAAAGAAAAACGGAGCTGTAGGAATCAGGCTCCCTGACTTCAGACTATACTAAAAAGCTACAGTAATCAAGACAGTATGGTACTGGCACAAAAATAGAAATATAGATCAGTGGAATAGGATAGAAAGCCCAGAGATAAACCCACGTACATATGGTCACCTTATCTTTGATAAAGGAGGCAAGAATATACAATGGAGAAAAGACAGCCTCTTCCATAAGTGGTGCTGGGAAAACTGGACAGCTACCTGTAAAAGAATGAAAGCAGAACACTTCCCAACACCATATACAAAAATAAACTCAGAATGGATTAAAGGGCTTCCCTGGTGGCGCAGTAGTTGAGAGTCCGCCTGCCGATGCAGGGGACATGGGTTCAAGCCCCACTCCAGGAAGATCCCACAAGCCGCAGAGCAGCTGGGCCCGTGAGCCATGGCCACTGAGCCTGTGCGTCCAGAGCCTGTGCTCCACAATGAGAGAGGCCACAACATTGAGAGGCCCGCATACCACAAAAAAAAAAAAATGGATTAAAGACCTAAATGTAAGGCCAGACACTATCAAACTCTTAGAGGAAAACATAGGCAGAACACTCTATGACATAAGTCACAGCAAGATCCTTTTTGACCCACCTCCTAGAGCAATGGAAATAAAAACAAAAATAAACAAATGGGACCTAATGAAACTTCAAAGCTTTTGCACAGCAAAGGAGACCATAAACAAGACAAAAAGACAACCCACAAAATAAGAGAAAATATTTGCAAACAAAGCAACTGACAAAGGATTAATCTCTAAAATTTACAAGCAGGTCATGCAGCTCAATATCAAAACAACCAACGACCCAATCCAAAAATGGGCAGAAGACCTAAATAGACATTTCTCCAAAGAAGATATACAGATTGTCAACAAACACATGAAAGGATGCTCAACATTGCTAATCATTAGAGAAATGCATATCAAAACCACAATGAGGTATCCCCTCACACCAGTCAGAATGGCCATCATCAAAAAACCTACAAACAATAAATGCTGGAGAGGGTGTGGAGAAAAGGGAACCCTCTTGCTCTGTTGTTGGGAATGTAAATTGATACAGCCACTCTGAAGAACAGTATGGAGGTTCCTTAGAAAACTAAAAATAGAACTACCATATAACCCAGCAATCCCTCTACTGGGCATATATCCTGAGAAAACCATAATTCAAAAAGAGTCATGTACCACAATATTCATTGCAGCACTATTTACAATAGCCAGGACATGGAAGCACCCTAAGTGTTCATTGACAGATGAATGGATAAAGAAGATGTGGCACAGTTATACAATGGAATATTAATCAGCCATAAAGAGAAACAAAATTGAGTTATTTGTAGTGAGGTGGATGACCTAGAGTCAGAGTGAAGTAAGTCAGTAAGAGAAAAACAAATACCGTATGCTAACACATATATATGGACTCTAAAAAAAAAAAAAAAAAAAAAAAGTTCTGAAGAACCTAGGGGCAGGACAGGAATAAATGTGCAGATATAGAGAATGGACTTGAAGACACGGGCAGGGAAAGGGTAACCTGGGACGAAGTGAGAGAGTGGCATGGACTTATATATATTACCAAATGTAAAATAGATAGCTAGTGGGAAGCAGCTGCATCGCACAGGGAGATCAGCTCTGTGCTATGTGACCACCTAGAGGGGTGGGATAGGGAAGGTGGGAGGAAGATGCAAGAGGAAGGGAATATGGGGATATATGTGTACGTATAGCTGATTCACTTTGTTATACAGCAGAAACTAACACAACATTGTAAAGCAATTATACTCCAATAAAGATGTTTAAAAAAAGAAAAGCACAATGAGATATATCACATATGTTCTAAAATGCCTAAAGTTTAAAGGTCTGAAATACCAAGAGTTGATTATGATGTGTACAACTGTGCTTTTGGTGCCCTATGTAAGGGAGAGTAAACAGTGCAACCAGTTTGGAAAACAGCTTGGAAGTTATTTATAAAACTAAAATGTCCTTAACCTATAACATAGCAATTCCAAGTCCTAGATATTTACCAGACTCATGTATGAGTATTGATAGCAAATTTACTCATGGTAACTGTATACTGAAAATGACCAATATATCCACCTATGAATGCATGGGTAAACAGGTTGGGACAATTCTTTCAAAAGGATACTGTTGGGCAATAAAAAGTCACCAAATACTAATATTCTAACTTTATGGGGAGGATCTCAAGATCACCATAGTAAAAGTAGTGAGACACAAAAGAGTACATACTATATGATTCTATGCATTTGACTTTCTAGAACAGAAAAAATTATCTGTAATGATAAAAGTCAAATCAGCTGTAGACTGGAGTAACCAGTTAGGGGGATTTGCTGCATAAAAGCCTGAGGGAACTTTCTGTGGTGATGGAATGTTATATGTCTTTACTGAGTGATGGTTACATGAGTGTATACATTTGTGAAAATGCCTCAAAATGTATATTAGAAATATGCACATTCATAACCATTTCATGATGTAGGTAAATCAAGTCATTATGCTGTACACCTTAAACTTAAACAGTGCTCTATGTCAATTATATCTTAATAGATCTGGAAAATAAAGGACAACAACAAGACTGAGTTTATCCATACATACAAAAATACCACATACAATTTTAACATCTTATGATCCTAAATCCCTTTTCAAACAACTCTTTTAAAAGATACCTGGAGATTACAACATTCTGTTACCTTGTTACAAAATAATAAGTATAGACTATCATTAGGATAATTTTCTCAATGACGATTGTATATTTTTTAACCAGAGGTCACTTAAGTAAAATTTCAAAATATCTGTTTTGTTTCACAGACAATTACTGCCATAACTTTACAGTGAAACTACAAATTCCTTGAGGGTAAAGCTCAGTACTATTTGCTTCTTTGCATCCTCATCTTGCCAAGGGCTCATTAGATGAATTAAAATACAAAAAAAAAAAAAAAAAAAGACTCACTTCTAAAAAGTGTTACATTAAAAAGTGTGAAAAATGTCACCTCTGGAAAGCTTAAATTACTTACGTCTCCCAGAACATATCATGCACTATTCTCCTTTTTGCAATGTCCTTTAATCTGCCCTTCTCTCTGCAGCTCCTGAACATGTCTCCTCCAAGGCCTAGTCAAATATGACCTTTCCTTTCAGGCGCTTTCTGTCTTGTCTGGGAAGAATGAATCCTTTCTTCCTCTTCAAGTGCTTTGTACATACTCTTCCTAGAGTATTGCCACTATAGAAAAGTGATGCTTACTTGTGATTGTGATTGTGTGAGAGAGAGAGAGGGAGGGAAGGAGAGAGATAAACATACACACAAATAAATAAATTAAATTAAACATGCATACTTTAATGTAGATTATATCACATAACAGTGATAAAACACAAATAAAAGTATTAAAGCTGACTTTGTGTATTGACTACTCCAAAGTCCGTCATAGTCTTTCTCTCTTAACTTCATCTACCATAGATATTGAACAAATAGACTTACTTCTTAGAATACCTTGTAGCTAAGGCTTGTCTTTTGGCCTAGTTCTGACTAATAAGATGTAAACTGAAGTTGCTCTTAACTTCCAGAAAAGTTTACTAAAGGGAGAAACTTACTGTAAGGACTCCTTCAACCCTTCAACATTTATTGCTGTACCTTGCACTTCTACTTTTCAAATATGGATATAATAACTGAATTGACAGAAGTCATGTCATAGCCATCAGAACAGAAACACATGCCAGAGCAGTTAAGAAGGAAAACAGGAAGATGATGTGTTAATAAAGTCTTTGAGCAGTCAAAAGCCCTAAAAAGGCTTATTTCTGGACTTACAGCATGACTAACAAAAGCCTCTGTGAGTTAGAGGAATTTGAATGAGGTGTACTTTTGCTTGCAGCTGAATGTACAACTTCCTGCTTAAGAACGTAGTCTGTGACTCAGCAACCTCAACACTGACAAAGAAAGAAATAAGAACAGGGTTTTGTGTGTTTTTTATATTCTCCTAATTTTTTGTGATAGATATATGATGAATATATAAAGAGAGAAACAACAGCAACAACAAACAAATAAAAACACATTTAAAATGGTTATTAAAAATATATTTTAAATAGTTTAGAATTTGAGGATGTCCACTAAAGATTTTAAAGAAGAGTCATTTGTCAAAAAAGAAAGAATAATAATATGGGAAATGTATTTAGATTAAGCTATCCATAAATCACTTATCTAAATATTATGCATTTGTAACAAAATCTATCAAAAAAATTTGCACCAGACAAGTTAAACAGGAGGAAAAACTTTACTCAAGACTATTGCAATAAGGGAGAGGGATTGGACTTAACTCCAATGAAACAGAAGGGACTAAAATTTTTAAGTGCTGGAGTCAACTAGTGCAAATGTACGAGAGGATATTAGGGGTGAGGTTGGTCAATGCAATTAGACCATGTGTGTTTGCTAATTGGCATAGAGACCTAGAGACTGGAACACTATTTTTCCTAATGATTACATTGTAAAGGGATGGCTCCCAGTTCCTTGAGAAAGATATTCCTGGGTTGTAAAACTGGCAAGAGTTTGAGAGAAGATTTACATCTCAAAGGGACAGAGAAAGAATTTACAATTGCAAATTTTCAAAAGTATATAAGAAAAGGCGGTCAGGGGCCTAGAGTCAGTAAAAAAAACTGTAGTGTAAAGTTTAGTCAAGCTCAGAGAAATGTTGAGCTGTCTTGGCCAAACTCAACTCAATTTACAAGTTGAAGACAGCTCACAGTTTTGCCATCTGCTAATACATACCAGATGAAGAGAGAAGAGTAAGGACTCTTTCACATTTAATCACGGCCAATGTATGCTTCTTACCAGAGATACAGTGTGCAGGTTACTGAAACAAATTTAGATCTGCTCACCTACAGTGCAGCAAAACCAATCTACTGACACCAGGTTGTGATGAAGGAAAGTACAGCTTTTATTTGCAGGGTGCCAAGCAAAGAGAATGAGCAGCTCGTGCTCAGAAGACTCAAACTCCTTGATGGCTTTTAGGGAAGGGTTTTTAAAGGTAGCATTAACGGTGAGGGTTGAAGGGTGCATGACTTTCTTCTGATTGGTTGGTGGTGAGTTAACAGGGTGATGTTTTAGTAATCTTAATCATCAACCTTCTGGTTTCAACCAATCTGGGGTCTATTTGCTTGTGGTCAGCATGTAGTCACCATCCTCCACCTGGTGGGTCTTAATTTCTACAGAACAGCTCAAAGATAGGAGTCAGATTGTTATGTATATCCCTTGAGGAGGAACTAGGACTCTATTTTATCGCTGAACTATTTATTGTTCAAGCTATCTTGCTTAATTACTTTTCCTTTGTTTCTTCATTTCATCACTTCTCTAATTAATAACTGCTGGAGTCTGCTCTTTGGAACTCAGGGAACGCCTAAGAGACTAAAGTCTTTTTCCTACAAGCAAGAAACAGGGGGCAAAGAGGGATCTTGTCACCAGGAAGGCCTCACAGGGCTCAGTTTCACATGGATTTCAGCCTTGTCATTTGTTATTTTGAGCAGATCTGGGGAATCAACTTGTGTTTTAACAGAAAGACATCTGAGTATCTTTCCTCTCACAATAGTTGGTAGCTAAATGTTCATTCAGGCCTTTGTTTTATATCATATGCTTGATATAAATACTCATACAGTTTAGGAAAAATATAGACCATGTAAGTATTGTGCCTCTGAAGAGGGGAAGGAAGTACAAGTGCATACAAGCTGGAGGACCAGAGAAGGGAATCAAACACTAAATGATGTTGATGATGTTGATGATGATTACACTAAAATTAAACTTTTTGTGCTTCCCTCTCCTAATGTAAATTGTTTCACCCTTGCATGACAAAGCGTTGAAATAGTTCCATTCTGAATCCTGTGATGTTGGGCTGAACCATCAGACTTGACAGTTAGGTCTCTGTACCAGATCTACGCTCACCTAAGTTCTCCAGATGTCCTGTCTTCTTGGTGCTACATTAGTCCTGAAGGTGGTAAAAATTTTACACTAAACTGATCTCAGTGTACTAATGATTTTGTCCCTGGTAGCCATGGTTTATTATTTTGTTTCATTTGTTTGAAGTCAGAGAGGTAGTAGAAATCTTTTAGTTGCCAGGAATACAACCTAACTATTCATAACAAAATATTTAGAATTTTTTAATGTTAATGATTATAAGATTTATGAGCATGGACTGTTAAATCAGGCTCATAGGATTTTAATATGTGCCCAGCCCACTTCATAGTTGAGTAGTTGTGGATAATTACTTTAAACTCTCTGTGCATCAGTTTCATCTTTGGCAAATAGAAAAAATAGTAACACATGCCTTATCAAGACATGAAGATGTCATATTAAATGAGCTTGAGACATAATATGCACTATTATTGTAAACATGATTGTTACAAATTCAGTATCCAATGGCTAAGAACCCATCCTAGTGTATAGGAAAGAGTATAACTCCCAAGGACAATCTGTCCTTTTTTTTTTCTTTCCCCAAGCAAAAGATATATAACCCAGTGAAGCCTGCTTCACAAGTTTCTTATCCTTAAGGGTGGAATCGTGCTGAACCAGCAGCTATTGGAGTATGGCCTGAATTGTAGGCTCAGCAAAAATATACAAGATATTCCTCTCTCCAGAATCTCATTATTTTGAACACTGCATGGGTAGAGAAATGCTTTTTTTATACAGGGTATATAGGAATAATGCAATAAAAATTAGAATAAATGGAAAGTACATAGCCTTTACCTTTATCTGTATTCTGAGTTTTACATGACCCCCCCCCAAAATGTGTTTGCAGGGTCAGAAGATATGATATGCTGTTTGAATACCTTACATAATCCCTAATATAGTTAATTTTAAAGGTCACTTCTTTTCTAAAAATTATCATTCAAAGTGTTTGGCTCATGGCTTTTCTTCTCTGTATTTCCTCAATGGCCAGCTCCTTAACCTCCTCTCATAAACAGCAAGGCAGTTATCTGGCTATTACTTCCACCAGTTTGTGTATACAATTTTACAGGCGGTAGCATTGAGATCTTGCAAACAGTGTCAGCCTGTATCTTAAGAATCCACTTGAAAACCTTTCCCCTAGAAGATTTCAGATAAACAGTAAGGTAAATGCAGTGAAGGGGGAAAAACTTCTCATGCATTGAATGCTATATTGGCAGCCTCTGTGTTCTAGATTTGCTTTCTGTTAGTATTTATTCATCATTAAACCATTAAATGGGAAACAAAGTTTCCCTAAATGGTATAGCTATTACAAATGAACTATAATTGCAATAACGGAGAATGTCTCATTACCTTCTAAACTTAGTGACCATGGCATAATTGTAAATATATATATATATATATATATATATATTTTTTTTTTTTTTTTTTTTTTTTTGCGGTACTTGGGCCTCTCACTGTTGTGGCCTCTCCTGTTGCGGAGGCTCTGGACACGCAGGCTCATCGGCCATGGCTCACAGGCCCAGCCGCTCCGCGGCATGTGGGCTCTTCCCAGACTGGGGCATGAACCCGCGTCCCCATCATCGGCAGGTGGACTCTCAACCACTGCGCCACCAGGGAAGCCCAACTGTAAATATATTGATGTGCTATTGATTAAGTGATCTCTTTCCTATTATTGTGGTGCTCTCATGTGCCTAATGCAAATGAGTAAACTTTTAAGAGATACATAACAAAACACACAAATCAAACCAGCTTCTTTTTGTGTTTAATTTTTTCCATGTTAGTTTTGATTGGTTAAAAAGTAGTATTTTAAAAACTGTATACATTTACCTATTTGTTTTAGAATGGTAAACCTGGAACTCTTGTAAGTTCTCTGTGTCTTCATTCAAATTCATAGTTATTTTTCTTTTGTTTTTTTAACATGTAATAAACCTTTATTTTAAAATTGTTTTAGATTTACAGGCAAGTTGGAAGAATATTGTAGAGAGTTCTTATACACACATGGTCAGATTTCCTTATTACTGTGGGGCATTTGCCACAACTAATGAACCAGTATTGATGTGTCATTGTTATCTAAAGTTCAACCTTTATTTGTATTTCCTTAGTTTCTACCTAATGTCATTTTGCTGTTCCAGAATATCATCCAGGGTACACATTATATTTAGTTGTCATGTTTCCTTAGGATTCTTTAAAGGGTGGAGTTTTTCAGACTTCCCTTACTTTTTTTTTTTTTTTTTTTTTTGCGGGATCTTAGTTCCCTGGCAAGGGATGGAATCCATGCCCGCAGCAATGGAAGCGCAGAGTCTTAACCACTGAACTGCCAGGGAAATCCCAGACCTCCCTTTCGTTTGATAACCTTGACCATTTTCAGGAGTACTTGTCAGGTATTTTATAGAATGCCATTCACTTTGGGTTGATCTGATATTTTTCTATTGTTATGCAGTGGCTATGGTTTGGGGATGAAGACCACAGAGGTTAAGTTCCATTCTCATTAATTCACATCAAGGGTATCTGCTATGCTATCAACATAACATCATTGCTGGTGTTGACCTTTATTACGTGGCTGGGATAGTGTTTGTCAGGTTACTCAATTGTAAAGCTCTTTTAGAAGAAAGTAACTTTGCTTATCTGACACTTAAGTGATGGGGAGTTATGCTCCACCTCCTGGAAGGTTAGTAACTTCAGAAAATTTTCAGAATTCTTTTCTGCTGGAAATTTGTCATTTGTTCCTTATTTATTTATTTATTCAATTAGTCATTTATATCAGTATGGACTAAAGAATATTTATCTTATACTTTAGGTTATAATTTAATACTATATAATTTTCTCTGTTGCTCAAATTGTTCCAGATTTAGAGCTCTCAGTTAGTTCTTGTGATTGTTATACCCCACTATTGTAATATATTTTGCTTTTATTTGTTTTGTTACCATTTCTTTACTTCTTTATTGCAAGATGCTCCAGGCCCATTTTTTACATTCCTTACCTTAACCATAGAATCTGCTATTTCACCAAGGAGTCTATATTCCTTTTATTGATAAATGTCATTAGAAGCCAAGATCTGGGAACTGATGTGCTGTTGTTACCAGGGTGTCAGTACTTTTAGGCCCTTTAGCCGACAGAGCTAGGATATTTATTTGTATATGCTAATCTATCTCTCCATATATTTGTATGTATACTGAGCTAAATATGAGCTCATGCTGAGGTTTCTGAAATTTATACAGTAAAACATGCTTCATTCCAGTTGTTGCCCCTTGCTTATCTATAACCTCCCCTTCAAATAGTGAGAAATTTGGATTCTACCATCTGTCATACATTCACTTATTTCTTCAATTACAATATGCATGTTTAGTGGTTTTAGAATTGTTAACCCATATCCACATAGGAAAGAACTTACCACCTAGAGTTCAGTGTTTATGTATATTTCATTTTGTGTTTAGTCTTAGCGTCTACAGTTAGTGCAGTATCATTTTTGCCCATCAATTTTGATGTTTATGTCAGAATTTTGTAATACAGTTAGGTTATTTTGCTATAGTCTATATTCCATGTTGGGGTCCCCTTCACTTGTTCCTTATTTTTCTTAATTTGTACACGTTAAGGTTCACTCTTTTCAAATATGCAGATAGTTAGATAGATAGATAATTGTTTTGTTTTGTTTTGTTTTTTTGCGGTACGCGGCCTCTCACTGTTGTGGCCTCTCCCGTTGCGGAACACAGGCTCCGGACGTGCAGGCTCAGCGGCCACGGCTCACGGGCCCAGCTGCTCCGCGGCATGTGGGATGCTCCAGGACCGGGGCACGAACCCGTGTCCCCTGCATCAGCAGGTGGACTCTCAACCACTGCGTCACCAGGGCAGCCCAATAATTGTCTTTTTATTTTTGTTTCACTCTGCTTTTGCTCTCTCAACTTAATTGCAGTTACGTGGACATGATCAGGTTTTGGTGAGACAGCCATCTCTGAAGTTTCTTTTTTCCTGAGCAATTTCACTCAGTTGAAAGTATAAACTTTGCAGATACCTACTTAGGGACACCTTATTCAATTCAGATGTAGTCCCAGTATAAATCATGGTCACATTCTGGTTCATTCCAGCACTGAGTCATACTCATACAGCATTGCTCAAATGGCTTTTCACATTTATCTTTTACTTTGCAGGAGGAGATGGTTGCCTGTTCCAATCCTGTAAGTCCCCAAATTACTAGTCTGGTTTTTTTTTTTTCCCAAACTGCCTCCTTTTCTGTTTGTAAATCAGCAACTGCTTTCTATCCTTGCCCCTTTTTTGTAGACACAAATAGCTCATAATAACTCATATCTTTACTAATATTTTGTCTTTAACCTTCTTCATAGAGCTAAGATTTCATTAGGTACATGAACTGCTTTCCAAGAAATCACAGAAGAGTTTATTCAATGTTTCTCTACCACCTAACTATTTAACCATTCTTCTAACCTTCCGTATCCATTTCTTCAACATCCATCAGTCAAAAATAATAATACAATAATATTATATGGAATATAATATTCCATAATATAGTTTTTCAAAGTCCTAAGAAAGATTCCTTTGAAATAGTATATTTCAATAACTTCATGTTTCAGTAGTTATTTCTGTGATCCCTCCCCCAACTTGCTATCATCATAATAGGTGAATGCTATACAGAAGTGGGGAATGAAAAATTCAACTAACCTTCTTCCATGTAGGGCACATGATTCACAGTAGAAAATTAAGATGCTCACCTTGAGAATGCATCAGAAGGAACAAAATTCTCAGGAAGAACTAGTTTCTCCTCAAAGCAAAAATTGGAAGGAAACACTAAGAGAAGATGTCTATGATAAGAGTGGGTGTTCCTATATAAACCTCAGTTCCAAATGGAAAGGAAGAGTCTGTGAAAGTATGAAGGGTTGAGAGATGGATTCTGATAAGAATTTGTACAGAGAAGCAAGAAAATAAGTAACCCCATAATGCATAGTAGTGGATAATCTGGCGGGCTTCATTCCTAACAGTAACTCAGGTAAATGACCTTATGATACATTTTGATCTAAATATCAAAGCAACACATCTGTTTGCAATTTCTTGCTGCTGATGTCACCACCGAGGGAAAGAAATGATTCCTCTGGACCCTCAGAAACTAAATACCCTGGAACACTTTTTTGCCCTAAATAGAAATGTTGTGCCTTGCAGTGTTTGACACATGATTTTCTCAAAAAATATTTGTGACATGAATAAATCTAGGACACAATTCACATAAGAACATCAGTGACAATACATGGAAACATTACATGGAAACAAAGAAACATTGACCTTGCTGTTGGGAAAGATGGTTTCTGGTCTCAGAGCTGTGGCTTCCATATCTTCTGATCTACAATGTGGTACTATATCCTACTGGAACTTTTCACAGTCTGAAAATGAGCATAAAGGATTATATTGTTTCCAAGCTTCTTATTAGGAAAATTATGTAATTTTAATAATCCCCCCATCAGTTGTACACAAGTGAATGACTTTTCTTCCATTTTGATATATGTTATGTTTCAGAAATAAAGTGACACTGTAATGCAAAATTTGGCATCTTTTCCAACATTCAGTTTGCTGCTATGCAGTCTATAGTCTATCATAGGACTTTATACCACCAGCAGCAATCACCTTGTACTAGCAACCCCCCCACTGTTAGTCTGGAACGGAGCTACTCACCTATAGTGCTTCTAATTATTGATGCATTTTTCCTTTTTCAAAATGCTAGACAGTGTTTATGTGTAATCATCTGGCTTACCACCTGTGGCTACTCTATCCACTAGTATAGATACGGACAGTCACAAATCTCCCTCATTGTTTTATTTGAGCCTCTGAGTCCCATAAATTCTTGGGACTCAAGAACAAAAATCCTGGGTCTCTAAAATATTTAAATTGTGTTTCCTAATTATCTCAATGAATCATGCATCTGGTTGTGATTACTAAGCCTAGAAGGAAGCTGCCTGATTGCTGATTATATAGTGATTTTATATTTTTCCATTGATAATGTTAATTCCCTTTATATTTGATTATTGTACTGAATGAAAAATTACTGGCACTTGCTTCTCATATCATGAAGGATACTTGGCAAATATTATTGATGCTAGACAGCTTATTTTGATCGTAAGTTTTATATAAAACAAATAGTTTTAAATGATACATTTTTCTGAACAAAACTGTTTTGTTCTTTGGCATTTTTCTTCTGTGTAATTTGGTGTATGTATAATTTTAGGTAATGATGCTGAGAGAAGAGGAAAATAATTTGTGTAGGGTAAATACGTAGTTCAGAACTATGTCCCTTTTTTGCTAATATACAAATGTTATACTCTTTTTTCCTTTTTTCTTAGTTCCAAAATAATACCTTTCCTTGTTTTTCTGGCATCTTCTCACTGACTTTTTTTTTTTTTTTGCGGTACGCAGGCCTCTCACTGTTGTGGCCTCTCCCGTTGCGGAGCACAGGCTCCGGATGTGCAGGCTCAGCGGCCATAGCTCATGGGCCCAGCCGCTCCGCGGCATGTGGGATCTTCCCGGACCAGGGCACGAACCCGTGTCCCCTGCATCGGCAGGCAGACTCTCAACAACTGCACCACCAGGGAAGCCCCTCACTGACTTTTTAAGTAAATAATTATAACATTATCTTGAAAATTAAATACTACATCTACTCATACTAAACAAGCATTTGTCATGTTCATTCATCTGTTTGTTTCCTTTTTAAATACAAAATGTTCATGAAGCTTTTTAAGCTTAATTCACTCCCTTTTTTATTGTTCATGTAGCATAAAAGCCCATACTTTCTTGTTCAGGTAGAAATTCAGGTATTAACACTTAATAGGAATGTGATCTTGACCAAGGTACTGAAACTTCTCTGCCTCACTTTCCTCTGTTCAATAAAGGTGATAATAATAATAAACATCTAATAGGACTCACACAAGAATTAAAGAATATGAGGTTAGCAGTTTTTAAAAGTCTCTGGCATATAATTATCACATGAATGATTTACCAAGGGTTAACTTTCTCAAACTCAATTCTACACAATAGATGATAGGTAGGTAGGTAGGTAGATAGCTAGATAGATAGATAGAAAGAATTTTTTATTTTGTCTGTCATTCCAGTTAATAGGAAGTTCAGCTGAAGTTTTCTGTTTTGGAAATGGACACATAAAACAAATTCCATTTAGAAAGTGACTATAAATATGTAAATGTATCAGTAGCAAGATTGATGGGTATATCAGCTACAAGTTTTCTCTAAAAATTAAAATATTAATTATTTTTTTCAAGAGTATTATCAGATAGAAGTACACTGAAATGTGATAATCTCTTTAAAACATTCAGTGACAAAAATATAAGAGCTTAACTCTATGAGACCAAATATTGTCATGTGTGTGGTTATGTCTTTCAGCAATACCAAGAACTGAGAATGATTTGCAGGCAGTGTTTCTTTCCTTTTTGATTTCCTCTTGTTTCTGTCACTGTCTCTTTCCCTTTTTAAGCTCAATTCTTCTGCCCAACTTTGAGACTAAATAATTTATGGCTTAGGCATACCCCAGCTTCTAAATGATGGTTTCAAAGGAAGTTTCCGGGACAGCTTGCATGGAAAACACTTTAATGTTAATCTAAAACAAATTTCTGAGTCTACTTCAGACCTACTGAATTAGAATTTCTGTAGATGATGCCCAGAATTCTGTATCTTTATGAAGTACCACAGATACTTCTTAGGCATAGTGAATATTGAGAACAACTCTTCTATGGTTAAAACATTTATGAAGAGAAACTAAAGTGCCTAAGCCCATGTTTTTGGATTTTGCATCACCACCCTTGTTGTTCATCTCACCCTGATCTTGAGATCAATGTCTGATATATGCTCTTTAACTCTGTTTCAGACCTAGTTTCTAAGTTATATCCCAGATTTGATAAGTAGAATTCTTTGTATAAGTTAATGTTTGAATCTGACCCTCTTTTTGATTGTCTGCCTTGTTTTGTCTTGTTTTATTTTGTTTCTACTTCTCTAATTGGGAAGGCAGCTTGCTTTGTCAATCTCCATTGCTAGTAATGTTTTTGCTTCTATGCTTTTCTTTTTATGCAAGATTTCTCTGACATTATTTGGGTACTATATATATGTGGATTCCCTATCATTTACTATATTCCTTTGTTGGGGCATATAATGACCTAATTAAAAAAAAATTCTATATCAAATTGTTTTTCTAACAACTTTCTATTTATCATTATATTACCCACCCCCTAACATAGCCTATTTGAATAGTGTATCTGGATTCTCAGCATTAACATCTGGTTCTCTCTGTTAGGAAGCCACATCCCAAAGTGCCATGTATGTATGATACCTTTACAAAAATATATTCAAGTGACAAATAAAAAAAATATTTCCATATTGAATGTTTGTATCTCCAGTTTGAAAACAATATTTTGTCTCACAATTAATATGGATATTGAGCAGAAAGAGAGGAACAACATCTATAAGAATCATTTGCATCTGAACATTGATCTTCTCTTTTGGTCAGGTAATAGGACAAAGAGGGAGAATGTCTTGTAACCCTTAGCTTTTTATCTATAAAAATGGACTGCTATTATGAAGAGACCTAGCTACAATTTTGAATGTAAGTCAAACTATTACATTAATAAGATGTTGTCAAATATTAAGATTATATGATATCCTTTGTTGATGAGGGAGTAGGAGAGCTATAGCAACACCTTGCAGCCGATAATCAAGTCTCCCACTGTTTTATCCTGCACACATGCACATATACTCTGGCTCTGCAACAGCTGTGCTCACATTATTTGCAATTTGTCAGAATCAGTGTGACCCTGAGATTTGTTTATTAATCATGAGTACTTTCCATCTGTAGCCACTAATTGTAATTTTTTGTTTGTTTGGCTCTACCTAAATTGATTGTATAAATTTGCTAAAGCAAGGATAAATCAACTGTTGGGGAAAATACAAATGATTAAAGAAAATTTTATCTCACATATGTAAATAAAAATGATTATATTAAATACCATTTATTAAGATTCTCTTCATTGCCAGATAAAGTAGTTGGTGATTTTCTTATGTTATTTCAAATGGTCTTCACAACAACTTCATGAAAGAGATGTTCTTAGCTTTATATTATACATGAGAAAACTGAGCTTCATAAAGCTTAATTACATTGTCCCCAAATCATGTGACAAATTAAAATTCAATTTTCTATTACTCCTAGATAACTACATTTTCTACTCTTTTCTGTTACTGTTTTCTACTCTCTGGTGTTATTCTACTGTCTTTTGGTATTGTAGAGTCTAAGGGGTACTTTATGAGAGCATTACAAACTAATTAAAATATCGTTTAGTAAGAAAACTGATTTCCTATGAAGACATATACAAAAAGTTATCATTATAATAATCATAGTCATCTCTGGAGCCTATATAATTAAAATTAAATGCTTCTTCCTTTATTAAAAATATTTTTAGAACTCTTCTTTACACAATATATTCAGAAACCCTTTACTAGTTACCAACTAAAATTTGTCTCATAGCAGTTTGTTTTGACCCAATTCATTGTTTTGCTCATTTGATAACTGTCTTTCTTTTCTATAATCTTACATAGCTGTAATAGACTTTGGACAAGTCTGACTTGCCTTTATGCAATAACTACAAATGAAATCCTCACAATAATAGCTTTCTTGTGAAGGATGGCTGAAACTCCTACCCTGCAAATATTCTTTTGGAAAAACTAAAGAAATAATTTAGATGATATCAGCTTCCTAAAGAAATAGTAGCAGATTGAATGTGGTCTTGTGGGACATAAGAAGTGACAAATCTCAAAAGTGTTTGGGGCCAAGAATTGGAGAATGAAGCAATGAAAGTTAATTGTAGGGAACCCCTTTGTGATTTTTTTTTCAAATTTGTAAGATATAATTTATATACAGTACAATTTTTGCTTTTAAAATGACTAGTTCGATGAGTTCTGACAAAAGTGTACAATCAGGTAACCACCAACAAAATCATGGTATAAAACATTTCCATCACCTCTAAAAAAGTTATGTGCCCATTTGTAGTCAATACCTGTTCTCACTCCATGCCCTGGCAACCACTGATTTTGATAGTTAAAATATACAGAGTGCTTTCTCTGAAGTGTCTTTCTTTTATATTTGTCTCAGGTATCTTGTTGTCTCTCTTGATCATTCACTTTAAAAGTGAGAAAAAAACTTTCATGACCTATAGTGTATACCTATGCTTTCTTTGATGTTTTTGTTAACATAGATCACTTATTAATATCTTGCCAGAAACTATTTATTAAATGATTCTATCCTTAGAATTTCCTACCTAACACATTAAACCCAGTTAATTTTTCTTATTTGATACTCTTTGGGCTTCTTGGATCTGGTTGTCTTTTTCTTTCCCCTGATTAAAAAAGTTTTCATCCACTATTTTTTTTTAATAAGCTTTCTTTTTTCTTTTTTTTTAAATTGAATGTACAACATAATGATTTGGTATTTGTATGTATTACAAAATGACCACGAAATAAGTCTAATTAACATCTGTCATCATACAGAGTTACAAAATTTTATTTTCTTTTGAAATAAGAACTTTTAAGATAAGCAACTTTCAAATATGCAGTAAGCTTTTTGTTCCTTTTTGTCTCTCATCTCTTTTTTTTTAACATCTTTATTGTAGTATAATTGCTTTACAAGAGTGTGTTAGTTTCTGCTTTATAACAAAGTGAATCAGCTATACATTTACATATATCCCCATATCCCCTCCCTCTTGTGTCTCCCTCCCACCCTCCCTATCCCACCCCTCTAGGTGGTCACAAAGCACCGAGCTGATCTCCCTATGTTATGTGGCTGCTTCCCATTAGCTGTCTATTTTACATTTTGTAGTGTATATATGTCCATGCCACTCTCTCACTTCGTCCCAGATTACCCTTCCCCCTCCCCGTGTCCTCAACCCCATTCTCTACGTCTGCATCTTTATTCCTGTCCTGCCCCTAGGCTCTTCAGAACCATTTTTTTTCTAGATTCCATATATATGTGTTAGCATATGGTATTTGTTTTTCTCTTTCTGACTTACTTCACTCTGTATGACAGACTCTAGGTCATCCACCTCAGTACAGATAACTCAATTTCGTTTCTTTTTATGGCTGAGTAATATTCCATTGTATATACGTGCCACATCTTCTTTATCCATTCATCTGTCGATGAACACTTAGGTTGCTTCCATGTGTGGCTATTGTAAATAGTTTTGCAATAAACACTGTGGTACATGACTCTTTTTGAATTATGGTTTTCTCAGGGTATATGCCCAGTAGTGGGATTGCTGGGTCATATGGTAGTTCTATTTTTAGTTTCTTAACAAACCTCCATACTGTTCTCCATAGTAGCTGTATCAATTTACATTCCCACCGACAGTGCAAGAAGGTTCCTTTTTCTCCACACCCTCTCCAGCATTTATTGTTTGTAGATTTTTTGATGATCTCATCTCTTTCAGGAACCCTTATAGGTCATACATTAGGCTGCTTAATGATGACCCTTAAGTCCCTTAAACTAACTTTACTCTTTTTCATTTCAAAAATTCTTGCTCCTCTGATTGAATAAATTCCACTGCCCTGTCTTCGAGTTTGCTGATCCTTTCTTCTGCTTGTGTAGTTTTCCACTGAACCCCTTTACTGAGGTTTTCAGTTCAGTTATTGTGTCTTCAGCTCTATGATTTCTATTTGGCACTTTTTCATATTTCTGTTGAAATTCTCACTTTTCATGCATTGCTCTCCTGACCTGAATGAGCATCTCTCTGACCATTATTTTGAACTCTCCATTGATAGGTCAGTCACTTATCTCTATTTCATTAATATCAATTTCTGGAGATATATCTTATTCTTTTGTTTGGAAATATTCCCCTATTTCTTCTTCTTTTTTGTGTGTGTTTTTGACTCTCTGTGTTTCTGTGCATTAGATAAGACAGCACCACTTCTCCCAGTCTTAACAGAGTGGTCTCATGTAGGAGATGAACTTCATCACTCAGCATGGCTCCAGCTCCTCATTGCCTCTCAAACCTTTGTGAGTGTCCAAGCTGAAGATTTTGTTCTTATTTACTCCCAGTAATTGAGGGAGTTTCAAGACAGATCAGGGTCTCAAAGGGGAGGATTGCAGTCAGCACCTAGATGCATGGTTTTAGAAGCTGGACCCTCAGGCTCCAGGTGGGAAAATATTTAATCAAATTCCTTACAGGGAGAATCCAAGAGATGGACATTTTTGCCTGTGACCTTTACAGTGAGCTCTGGATGCATAACTATAGTGAGTGCTTACACACCCATGAAAAGCTGCTTCTTTATTTCCTATAGTCCTGTGGAACTAGTGAATGCAAACCTGTTGGCTGTTAGAGCTAGGTGATTTAGGGGTCTGTCCATTAGATGGTAACTGTAACATTTGGGGCACTAGATTTGTGGACAAACTCTTTCCAGAAAAGTGCTAATGACTTGGTTTTGTTGTTGGAGTCAGCTGGAGGGAAAAGGTGGGGGAAGTACTGATTAGCTCTTTGGGGCTCCCCAGAGATCACAGTCATCACCTGGTTGTGTGCTAATTAGAACTCAGGCCTTCAAGTATCAGCTTGTAAAGTATGTAATCAAACCCCTTCTAAGGAAATACTAAGAGATGGATGTTTTTGCCTGATCCTTCTGCACTGGGCCCCGGGGGCACAGCTATATAGAGTACTCGTGCACCTATTAAGAAATATTTATTTGTCTGCTGTAGCCCTGTGGGTCTTCTGAATGCAAATCATGTTGGCTTTCAGAGCTAGACAGTTTGGGCACCCATCCCTTAGCTTGCAGCCATAAAAATTGGTCACTAGGCTCCTCAGAGAGAAAATGAGAGCTGGTGGTTGCCTCCCAATTGTATGGCACTGTGCCAAGGGTGGGGTTTATGGAGAGTGTATGTGTCTTAGCCTTTTCTACCTGATATAGGTGACCATTTTCTCAGTTGCCCAAGTTATAGGGTTCTCTCAGATTATAACTGGATTTGTCTCAGAAGGAATTGCTCCATGTATAGTTCTGTATTTGGTGTGTCTGTGGAAGGAGCAAAAGACAGAGGCTTCTATGTCACCATCTTGGTTTGGATTGTCTCATCTATGGTTACTAGTAATAAGAAATCATTATATAGATATTTTAATAAAATTACCATGAAATCCCAAAACATACCTATTAAGTTAATTTGTATTTCCAATCCCAATAGCTTGGCAATCTTCCCACCCTTAAGTATTTTAAATAAATTGTGGAAATAATAAAGAACATTATTTTACATAGCTTTAGTGTTTTCATTTTTGTTGATAGACTGTAAGTTCCATAAGGAACATAATTTCCATGTATCCCCACTTAAACCACATGGAAGGCTAACAAATATTTGTTGAATTAATATGGGCTACATGTCAATTTATGAAGATTATTAAAATGTAATAATAGCTGAATATATTACTTAAATGTAATAAATTTTTGGTTTATTGCATGAAGCTTAAATGTGATTGAATGTTTAAAATTATATGCAGCATCTTTTTCTAATGATACTTGTAAATTAAGTAGAATGCCTTCCTGTAATTATTTCAGGGCAAAATAATTTAAGGAGATTATGAGGATAGAAAAAATTAACCAAAATAAACTGATTATATATGTGTGTCAAGTATTCTAAATGAAAGCTATTAAAGTTTTAAGTCTCTTCTTTCCATTTGCTTTAAGTTAGTGTAATCATCTACTTAGAAAACCTTCCTATTACTTCCCAGCATACTTAGGAAAAAAGTTCAAACATTTTGCTGTGAGAATTGAGGTTCTACAATATCTTCCCTACTTCATTGGCTTTATTTCCAACATTCTCCCTACCCTCCTACATCAACCTTGTGTAAACACACTTCAGTTTTCTATGCCTTGGATTTCCAAAATTATGATTGCCTCAGGAACTTTGGATTTTTGTTTCATGTACCTAGAATCCACTTTTCAAGAAAATTCTATGGAATGGGCCCCTTTTTTCTTCATTCAAGTGTCTTTTTATATGACAGTGTTCTTCTGGAATACTTCCTTGACCCATTCCAGGTAAAATTGGCACCATGTCTCTCAAATTCATCCTCATTTACCTTGGTGTATTTTTTAAAATAAAACATCAACACCTGAGGTTACATTATATATTTATTGTTTATTTGTTTAAGATTCCTTTTCCCATTAGAATGTAAGCATTTTGGGGTCAGGGATTTAGACATTTCAGAGCTTTAACAGCAGCATTTACAATATGCATATTACATGGGAAACAATTATGTGAAAAGTGATTAATGGAAATTATTAATGTTGAATTGCAATTATAATTAAAATATATTTGTTTTTGTATCACCCTTTATGGATTTATTTACATAGTAAATAAGTTATTAAAAGAAGGAAAAAATAGCAGTGCAAGCATAAGTATATACACATATTTTATACTTGTAATTTTATATTTTATACTCATTATTTAAAAGTATAGTCTTAAGAAAGTTTACTACTCAGAGATATGTCCACATTTTTAGTAATGAAACTTTTTTTTCCTTTTCTGTTATAGTTTATTACAAGATATTGTATGTAGTTCAGTGTAGCACCTTGTGATTGAAACTTTAATTTAAAATAAAGCTATTTTAATATTTATACAATCTCTGATGTTTTTTTAAAATTTTATTTATTTATTTATTTATTTTTGGCTGTGTTGGGTCTTCGTTTCTGTGCGAGGGCTTTCTCTAGTTGCGGCAAGTGGGGGCCACTCTTCATCGCGGTGTACAGGCCTATAACTATTGTGGCCTCTCTTGTTGCGGAGCACGGGCTCCAGAAGCACAGGCTCAGTAGTTGTGGCTCACGGGCCCAGTTGCTCTGCGACATGTGGGATCTTCCCAGACCAGGGCTTGAACCCTTGTCCCCTGCATTGGCTGGCAGATTCTCAACCACTGTGCCACCAGGGAAGCCCTCTGATGATTTTTTTACTTATGTATTAATCATATTTCAGTTTATTAAAATCTTTAACAAGATAATTTGTATCACAGGACTCATTTGACAAATGTGCATAGCCTGTAGAAAGCCCTTTGACCATTGCCAAGAGAGAGTGAATTTGAAAGATGCTGTGTTATGGAATAAAGAAGAATAATTCTTGGTACCTCAGTGTATGGAATAAGATAGGAAACATTTATTTGATGCCATATGGTCATTTGGCCATTAAAATTTTTAAACAGGTAACAGAGCATCAACCTATGTGAGGCAAAAACTAATAGAATTGCAAAGAGAAATAGCTGGATCCATTATCACAGTTGAAGACTTCGAGACTCCTCTATCAAAAATCAACAGACCCAACAGGCAGAAAATCAGTAAGGACACACCGTCAGCTCTCCATATTCACAGATTCTGCAGCCAAGGATTCAATCAACCATGGATTTGAAATTCCAGAGAGTTCCAAAAAGCAAAATTTGAATTTGCAACTATTTACATAAGATTTACATTGTATTAGGTATTATAAGTAATCTAGCAATTATTTAATGTATACAGGAGGATGTATGTAGATTATATGCAAATATTAAGCCATTTTTTATAAGGGACTTGAATATCCATGGATTTTGGTATTTGCAGGAGGTCCTGGAAGCAATATCAGGTGCAACTGTAGTTGAACTCAACAGCACCAGCAATCAACTAGATATAATTTACATCTATAGAATACTTTATCTAACAACAGCAGAACAAACATTCTTCTCAAGCTAGCATGGACAGTCACCAAGGCAGAGCATATTCTAGGCCATAAAACACACCTTACCAAATTTAAAACAACAGAACTAATACAATATCTGCACTTATATCATAATGGATTTAAACTAGAAGTCAGACAACTGGAAAATTCCAAAATATATGGAGATTAAACTGTACAGTTCTAAGTAACACATGGGTAAAGAGGAAGCCTCAATAGATATTTTAAAGTATTTTGAACTTAATGAGAATGAAAATATAACTTATCAAAATTTGTGGGATGTAGTGAAAGCAGTACTTAGAGGGAAATTTATAGCATTGTATACATTTATGAGAAAAGAAGATTTAAAATCAAGAATCTAATTTTCTACCTTAGGAAATTAGAAAATGAAGAACAAACTTCATCCTAAGTAAATAGAAGAAAAGAAATAATAAGGGTAAAACAGAAATCTGTGAAATTGAAAACAGGGAAATCAGGGAATTCCCTGGCAGTCTAGTGATTAGGACTCTGTGTTTTCACTGCTGAGGGTCGGGTTCAATCCCTGGTTAGGGAGCTAAGATCCTACAAACTGCAGGGCCCGGCCAAAAAAAAAAAAAAAAAAATCAGCAAAACCAAGAGCTTTTTCTTTGAAAAGATCAATAAAATTGGTGAGTCACTAGCTAACTAAGAAAAAAAGAGAGAGGAAACAAATTACTAATTATCAGAAATAGAGGAGGGGACATCACTATAGACTCCATGGACATTAAGAAAATAATAAAGGAATACTATGAACAGCTTTATGCCCACAAATTGGATAGCCTAGACAAAATGAGCCAATTCCTTGAAAGATACTATCTGCCAGAACTCACACAAGAAGGAACAATCTGAATTGGCCTATATCTATCAAAGAATAGGATCAAAAATTAGTAACCTTCCAAAACAGAAAGCATCAGGCCGAACTGTGCTTATAGGTAAATTCTACCAAATATTAAAGGAAGAAATTATACCAATTTTCTACAATTTATTTCAAAGAATAGAAGCAGAAGAAATACTTTCTAACTCATTATCTGAGGCCAGCATTTAATACCAAAACCAGACAAAAACTTTACAAGAAAAGAAAATTACAGACCAACATGTCTCATGAACAGAGATGTACAAATCCTCTACAAAATATTAGCAAATTGAATCCAAAAATATATAAAAACAATTATACACCATGACCAAGTGAGATTTAGCCCAGGTATGCAAGGCTGCTTCAACAATTGTAAATCAGTTAATGCAATCCATTACATCAACAGGCTAAAAAATAAATTAGAAAATCACATGATTATCTCAGTACATACAAAAAGAGTTTTGACAAAATCTAATACTCATTTATGATAAAAACTCTCAGTAAACTAGGAACAGAAGGGGACTTCCTCAAGATAAAGCATATTTACAAAAAACCTACATCTAACATCATACTTAATAGTGATAGACTGAAAGCTTTTCCTCTAATATCAGGTACAAGGCAAGGATGTCCCATCTCCCCACTTCATTTCAACATCATACTGGAATTTCTACCTAATGCAGTAAGACAAGAGAAGGGAATAAAAGTTATACAGATTAAAAAGGAAGAAATAATCTGTCTTTGTACTTGGATGACATGATTGTCTATGAAGAAAATCTAAAAGATTTGACCAAAAAAACAAAAAACAAAAACCCCACAACACCTTCTGGAACTAGTAGGTGATTAAAGCAAGCAAGTTCATGGGTTACAAAGTCAATATAAAAAGTCAATCACCTTTGCTATATAGCAGCCATGAATAAGTGGAATTAGAAATTAAAAACACAATACCATTTACATTAGCACCCCTAAAATGAAATACTTAAGTATGTATCTAACCAAACATATACAAGTTTTATATGAGATAAGCCACAAAATCCAATACTGAAATTAAAGAAGACCTAAATATTTCCATTCTAGAAAATGTCCCTACTGCTTGAGAAGTACTCCGGCAATTTGTTGATAAAGATGGACACATTGTAAACTCGTGTACAATATAATATCAAGTGCTATCATTCAACAACCAGATTCAACTAATACTAATTTACTATCCACTATCTGCCAGGAATTGTGCTAGGTAATGGGAATAGAGCAGCAAAGCAAATACAACATTCCTGCTCTCCTCCAATAAATATTCCAGTGTTCATGGAAAAGACCCACTTGAAACAAATGATTGTATAAAGTCAAAATGTCTGCTAGTGTAAAGTTTTACAAAGAACAATACAAATGATCAATTATAAAAAATGTGAAAAGGGCAGTGCTATTTTATATGGGGTGGTGAAGCGCCAGAGACATGGAAACTTTGGATAGAGATCCATCCAAAAAGAGTGAGGAGAGTGCCTTGCGAATATCTGGTGACAAGGGTATTGGAGAGGGAGTGAATAGTCACTGAGGTACGTAGGCTTGTCTAATAATGGGGAGGCCAGTAAAATTGAACAGAATAAAGAAGGTGGAGAGTGAGAAATGATGTAAACATAGCCAGGGACTATATCATAAGTGACAGTATACACCATAGTGATTTCTTCGGGTTCTACTGCGTGAGATGAGGGGTAAAGTCAAAGTCTCCCTGCTGGGACTTGCAGTTTTAAAAAGATGTCTCTATTTGTTGTATGAAGAAAGGACTATAGGGGAGCAAGTATAAATGCAGAGAGACCACTTATGAGATAATTTGAATTATCTGTGGAAGAGATTATGGGGTCAGAATATAGGTGCAGAAAGTGAAAAGAATTTGCTTTCATCATATATTCAAAAGAAGAGTTGACAGATTTGTTAGTGGATTGGAATTGGTGTCTGACAGATAGGAGTCAGAATGTAACTACCGAAGTCTTTGACCTGAGTAACTGAAAGAATGATTGTTTTGTAATTAGATGGCGTATAGGGGAACAAGCAAAAACTATGAAAGTGGTGGGCAAGAAACAAGGATTAGTACTTGGAAATATTAATTTTGTGATGCTTATTAGAAATCCTGGTGGAAATGTTGAGCTGGCAATGTAAATATTCATGTTTTTGATTTATGGATTTTTAAATATATATTATTACTGCTGCTTTGGAGATAATTAATTTTTTCACTTAATGTAAAATAAGAATATCTTATTTAAACATGACTTTGACCATCCAGAATGCATATTTTCTTATCTTGAACATAAATTGCAGCATATTTTATGGCTATTTTCCAGGTTACCAGGATAATGCTTATGTAATACTTGGGATTCACCATGAGAAATACACTGAAGAAATGGACAATGTGATGCTTTTATCTAACCAAGGTAAAAAAAAAATTAATAAATAGACTATTGCTGTTTCAGACACTCTGTGGTCAATATTAGCTGAAAAATATATTTTATCTCAAAAACTAAATAATATATATTTGTGTGGGATGCTTGTGTGTGTGTGTGTGTATGAATTTGTTCTAAATAGAAAAACTTGAAAATAAATGTTTTTTAGGAATATATCAATGAATGGAATTGAGTTGGTTTTAGGAGTAGAAGGATGATTCCAGTGTTCACCCTTTCATATATTACCTTTTCTACTTGACTAGGAATTAGAGTGAATCATATTCTTATAGGGATTATAGAAATTCATCTACCAAGGTCTTGGTGGAAGTTTTTAGTAAGTTGTGGGCATACAAGGGAAATTCGTCATTTCAGAAAAATAAGTGTGGCAGGAAAGAAGACATGGTAGTTGATTATTCATATAATATTACAGGTAGCATCTTAAGATTATGATAGTGACAATACCTGCTTTATAAATGAACCTAGTCCTGCTTTTATTACTTTTGGCCATAACAACCTGAGATATAGACATTAGCACTGACTTGAATGATCTCTCTGAGAAAAAGGTACTAATCAGTATTCTCTTTTTAAGAAAATAAGGAAAAGGTCTTAGAATGCTTCCAAGTCAAATGTAATTCCTTTATTTGGCTCTAATGCATCTATAGGAACAGGGATATGGAGCAGTAGGGAATGGCATAGACCCTAAATAACCTTTGTGAAAACTTATGTCTTGGGGTGGGTCCAGACAATTATCATAGGAGAGGTTTTATAATTAATGGCATGTGCTGCTTGGGAGTGCTTCCAAGTCCCTATCTGTAAACTTTGTGTTTGTGATTTAAGGTTGGTTGATGAACCACAAAACAAGTTTTTAGAATGTTTCCATGTTGTTTTCTCGTATAATTATCAGTATCATCATGGCAGTATCTAATTTAATGTTTCACATTGCAAATGTTTTACGTTGCAAATGTATTTCAGAAACTTGCATTAGTAGATTTTCTGTTCACTCAACTGAGAAAATAGCCAAAATTTATTATACCGTTTTCAATTCTAGATGATATATAGGCATACTTTTGTATATCTATGTCTTCTTTGATTATTGGAGATGACATTCCTAACCATTGCTTTTGGCATTCAATAAGATGTAGGGAAATAAACCCTCAAATAATATTGAGCCCTTAATTTTTTTTTGTTCAAATGATGAAATTTTATTTTTATAGTTCAAATTATATTTATTTGAATAGACTGTATATTATACATAATAAGCACCTACAAATGGCCTTCTAGATTACTAACATATTAATATGATTTGAAACCTTAAGTTATTATGAGGGCTGTGACTTGCATGTGATACTAAGAAAGACTCTAGAGCATATCTATGTTGAGCTTCAGTTAAAACTGTGCCCTTACCCAGAGAACATTCCCACTACTAACTGTCTTTTAGACCATTAGCATAGGCAGTGATTAATATGACACTGTAAATGATTAAGCAGGTGGCAAATATTAAGTAGCTTAGCAGGATTTAACTTAATTGTAGAAATACAAAACCCCAAATAGAGTTCCTTAATGACTTCTCAGTAATTGTGCTAAGTGACTAATACAGTATTAACTATCTTTCAAATTAAATTCAGGTGTGAAAACATATGACTGTTTACTAGCTTTAAATATCTCCTTCGGATTTAGTGTTTGTTCCATTATTTTTTTTCTGCAAAGGAAATAATCATTATGCTTCCTCATAACATTTTCTTGCTTTCAAAATTATAGAAGCAAAATGTAATATATCAAACTACAATGCTTCCTTCCTTCTTTACTTCCTACCTCCATTCATCCCTCTTTTCCTTCCTGCCTTCTTTCTATTTCTGCCTTGTTCTTCCTTTAGTAAATTACAGCATTCTGGTGAATATGAAAATGTATCCCATTGCAGTTTTAATTTTTACTCCTTAGCTTGTAATGAATTAAACTATCTTTTTAGCATTTTTCTACCCATTTTCCTCCTCTGTAAATTACTTGTTCATATCTTTGCCTTTGGTCACAATGAGATTTTTGTTGATTTTGTATGGATTTGTAAAAGATCTTTCTCTACTTTGTATATTATCTTTGTTCAGTTTATGTAGCAAATGTCTTTCCGTAATGTTGACTTATTACATTATTTGTTTTATAATGTCTTTTTCATACAAAAGTTTTAATTTTAATACAGTAAGATTTGTTATTTCTTTGTGCATAATATTTGTGTCATCTTGTTTCAAAAGATTCATCTATCCTTGAGGTCTATAGGAAGTCCCTACATTAGAAATATGGGTTTACTGCATTTTATAGTTCTAGGGTTTTTCAGTAGAAGATTTCAGGGCTTCTAAGTCCACAGTATTTTTGTAATAAAAAGCCTTGGAATCTAAAATAAAAAAATCTTCATTATAAATTACTCTTGACTGTAAAGGAAAGTGTTAAGGCTTTTATTTTAGGGAAAAGCCATAGAGGTTTATAATTGAACACGATTATATGTATTTTTCCTTTACATGTATAATACTGTAGAAGAAATATATGCCAGTTAAGCTATTTTTCCCGGCAAAACATACGAACTTTGCTGAAACTATGCATTTTATTAGCAAACTCTCATCTTTGAAACAGAGGTTTTACCTCACATTCTGATAAACTATTATGGAGTTTGAAGTCAGCATTAGTCTCAAGGCTTAAAACATTTGCCAATTAATTAAATCCTACTTTGAGTATTTTTTTTCTAGATTAAACTAAGAACACATTAAGACAATTTAAAAATTCTCACTATCCTTTTTATTTGGAAAATACTGAAATAAATTGAATATTCACTGAAAACAATTTAATCTATTTAAACAACAAAAATGCAGAAGTAATCATATGTGAAATATTAATCATATGTGAAATATAAAAACTACACTCTTTAATATATCATTCTTATTTGCAGATAATTTCTTAAATAATATGTATATTAGTTTCTGTAAACTAGAGTTCTAAGACAGAAAATAAAATAGGAAATTAAAAAATTCTCGGGCTTCCCTGGTGGCGTAGTGGTTGAGAGTCTGCCTGCCGATGCAGGGGACACGGGTTGGTGCCCCGGTCTGGGAGGATCCCACATGCCGCAGAGTGGCTGGGCCCGTGAGCCATGGCTGCTGAGCCTGTGCGTCCAGAGCCTGTGCTCCACAAAGGGAGAGGCCGCGGCAGTGACAGGCCCGCGTACAGCAAAAAAAAAAAAAAAAAAAAAAAAAAAAAAAAATCTCAATAAAACGTTCAGGAAGTAAGCATAGAAATACATCTTGCCATAAAATCAATTCATATATTTTTTTAGGTATACACCTAATACACACTGACTCTCAAGCCTAATAATGATATATGTATGTGGATGTATGAATTTCCATTGAGTTACTTAGAATCAAAGTATAAGAGCATTAGAAATGATTGCAAACTGAAAGGCTATTTTAACTTAACAGAAAAGTAATCTTGTTTTAATGGTTCCATAGTTTTTCCCCTGGTTAAAGATTTAGTCCTGAGAATAACCAATATGCAAAGACTAGTGAAGGAAATGTCAATTTTTAAAACCTGAGTGAAATAATGTTGTACTACTTGACATTGCACTATTAAATGCGTCAGTTTAAATAATTGTTTATTTTAAAGTATCCACAGTAAATTTAATTGAAATTAAAGATATGAAACAAAAATATTGATTAATCTTAATCTTTGTTATTAGTAGTACTTACATGTGTATACATAAGAGCTTTTCATTAGTTTATAATTTATTTAAATATTCATACACTTCAAAATAATGAACATCTGTTAATTTACTATTCAATACAGGCATACCTCGTTTTATTGTGTTCTGCTTTATTGAGCTTCACAGATATTGTGTATTTTATAAACTGAAGGTTTGTAACAACTCTGAGTTTAGTAATTCAGTGAATGTAATTTTTGCAACAGCATTTGCTCAGTTTGTAACTCTATGTCACATTTTAGTAATTTTGCCAAAATTTCAAACTTTTTCATTATTATTATATTTGTTATGGTGATGTGTCATCAGTGATCTTTGATGTTACTATTGTAATTGTTTGTGGGGGAGGTGCCACGAACCTTGCCCATATAAAATGTTGACCTTAACTGATAAATGTATGTGTTTTGACTGTTCCACCAACTGGGCATTCCCCACCTTTCTCCCTCTCGTTGACCTCCCTATCCTCTGAGACACAGCAGTGTTGAAATTAGACCAGTTAATACTCCTAAGATGACCTCTAAGTGTTCAAGTAAAAGGAAAAGTTTCAGGTCTCTCTCTTTAAATCAAAAGCTACAAATGATTAAGCTTAGTGAGGAAGGTACGTCAAAAGCTGAGATAAGCTGAAAGCTAGAAATCTTGTACTAAATAGTGAAGTTGGGAATGCAAAGGAGAAGTTCTTGAAGGAAATTAAAAGTGCTAACCCAGCGAACCCACAAATGATAAGAAAGCAAAACAGCATTATTGCTGATATGGGGAAAGCTTTAGTGGTCTGGATAGAAGATCAAACGAGCCATAACTCTCCCTTAAGTCAAAACCTAACCCAAAGCAAGGAATTAACTCTCTTTAATTTCATGAAGGCTGAGAGAGATAAGGAAGCTGCAAAAGAAAAGTGTGACACTAGCAGCATTTGGTTCATGAGGTTTAAGGAAAGAAGCTGTCCCCATAACATAAAAGTTCGAAGTGAAGCAGCAAGTGCTGATGTAGAAGCTGCAGCAAGTTATCCAAAAGATCTAGCTAAGATAATTAATGAAGGTGGCCACACTAAACAACAGACTTTCAATGTAGATGAAACAGCTTTATATTCAGCTTTTTATAACAGCTTTTATTCATCTTTGCTATCGTTTCCTTCATTTCTTTTTCATTTATTTCTGCTCTGATCTTTATGATTTCTTTCCTTCTACTAATTTTGGGATTTGTTTGTTCTTCTTTCTCTAGTTCCTTTGAGTGTGAGTTTAGATTGTTTATTTGAGATTTTTATTGTTTCTTGAGGTAGGATTGTATTGCTATAAACTTCCCTCTTAGGACTGCTTTTGCTGCATCCCATTGGTTTTAGATCATCGTGTATTCATTGTCATTTGTCTCTAGGTACTTTTTGATTTCCTCTTTGATTTCTCCAGTGATCTCTTGGTTATTTAGTAATGTACTTTTTAGCCTCCATGTGTTTATGTTTTTTACACTTTTTTCCCTGTAATTTATTTCTAATCTCATAGCGTTGTGGTCGGAAAAGTTGCTTGATATGATTTCAGTTTTCTTAAATTTACCGAGGCTTGATATGTGACCCAAGACGTGACCTATCCTGGAGAATGTTCCATGTGCACTTAAAAAGAAAGTGTAATCTGCTGTTTTCGGATGGAATGTCCTATAAATATCAGTTAAATCTATCTGGCCTATTGTGTCATTTAAAGCTTGTGTTTCCTTATTAATTTTCTGTCTGGATGATCTCTCCATTGGTGTAAGTGAGGTGTTAAATTCTCCCACTATTATTGTGTTACTGTTGATTTCCTCTTTTATAGCTCTTAGCATTTGCTTATGTATTGAGGTTCTCCTATGTTGGGTGTATATATATTTATAATTGTTATATCTTGTTCTTGGGTTGATCCCTTGATCATTATGTAGTGTCCTTCCTTGTCTCTTGTAACATTCTTTAAAGTCTATTTTATGTGATGTGAATATTGCTACTCCAGCTTTCTTTTGATTTCCATTTGCATGGTATATCTTTTTCCATCCCCTCACTTTCAGTCTGTATGTGTCCCGAGGTCTGAAGTGGGTCTCCTGTAGACAGCATGTATATAATAGGTCTTGTTTTTGTATCCATTCAGTAAGCCTGTGTCTTTCGATTGGAACATTTAATCCATTCACGTTTAAGGTAATCATTGATATGTATATTCCTATTACCATTTTCTTAATTGTTTGGGGTTTGTTTTTGTAGGTCCCTTTCTTCTCTTGTGTTTCCTACTTAGAGAAGTTACTTTAGTGTTTGTTGTCAGGCTGGTTTGGTGGTGCTGAATTCTCTTAGCTTTTGCTTATCTGTAAAGCTATTGATTTTTCCATTGAATCTGAATGAGATCTTGCTGGGTAGAGTAATCTTGGTTGTAGGTTCTTCCCTTTCATCACTTTAAACATATCATGCCACTCCCTTCTGGGCTTGTAGTGTTTCTGCTGAGAAATCAGCTGTTAACCTTTTGGGAGTTCCCTTGTATGTTATTTGTCATTTTTCCCTTGTTGCTTATAATAATTTTTCTTTGTCTTTAATTTTTGTCAATTTGATTACTGTGTGTCTCGGTGTGTTTCTCCTTGGGTTTATCCTGCCTGGGACTCTCTGTGCCACCAGGACTTGGGTGGCTATTTCTTTTCCCATGTTAGGGAAATTTTCGACTATAATCTCTTCAAATATTTTCTCGGGTCCTTTCTCTTTCTCTTTTCTTTCTGGGACCCCTATAATGTAAATGTTGGTGTGTTTAATGTTGTCCCAGAAGTCTCTTAGGCTGTCTTCATTTCTTTTCATTCTTTTTTCTTTACTCTGTCCCATGGCAGTGAATTCCACGATTCTGTCTTCTAGCTCACTTATCCTTTCTTCTGCCTCAGTTATTCTGCTATTGACTCCTTCTGGTGTAGTTTTCATTTCAGTTATTGTATTGTTCATCTCTGTTTGTTTGTTCTTTAATTCTTCTCGGTCTTTGTTGTACATTTCTTGCATCGTCTTGATCTTTGCCTCCATTCTTTTTCCGAGGTCCTGGATCATTTTCACTATCATTATTCTGAATTCTTTTTCTGGAAGGTTGCCTATCTCCACTTCATTTAGTTGTTTTTCTGGGTTTTGTCTTGTCCCTTCATCTGGTACATAGTCCTCTGCCTTTTCATTTTTTCTATCTTTCTGTGAATGTGGTTTTCGTTCCACAGGCTGCAGGATTGTAGTTCTTCTTGTTTCTGCTTTCTTCCCTCTGGTGGATGAGGCTATCTAAGAGGCTTGTGCAAGTTTCCTGATGGGAGGGACTCTTGGTGGGTAGAGCTGGGTGTTGCTCTGGTGGGCAGAGCTCAGTAAAACTTTAATCCACTTGTTTGCTGATGGGTGGGGCTGAGTTCCCTCCCTGTCGGTTGTTTGGCCTGAGGCAACCCAGCACTGGAGCTTACAGGCTCTCTGGTGGGGCTAATGGCAGACTCTGGGAGGGCTTACGCCAAGGAGTACTTCCTAGAACTTCTGCTGCCAGTGTCCTTGTTCCCATGGTGAGCCACAGCCACCCCCCACCTCTGCAGGAGACCCTCCAACACTATCAGGTGTGACTGGTTCAGTCTCCTATGGGGTCACTGCTCCTTCCCCCTGGGTCCAGATGCACACACTACCTTGTGTGTGCCATCCAAGAGTGGAGTCTCTGTTTCCCCTAGTCCTGTCAAAGTCCTGCAATCAAATCCCAGTAGGCTTGAAAGTCTGATTCTCTGGGAATTCATCATCCTGTTGCTAGACCCCCAGGTTCAGAAGCCTGACGTGGGGCTCAGAACCTTCACTCCAGTGTGTGGACTTCTGTGGTATAATTGTTCTCCAGTTTGTGAGTCACCCACCCAGTGGTTATGGGATTTGATTTTATTGTGTTTGCTCCCCTCCTTTGTCTTTGGATGTAGGATATCTTTCTTGGTGAGTCCCAGTGTCTTCCTGTTGATGATTGTTCCACAGTTACTTGTGATTCCGGTGCTCTCGCAAGAGGGTGTGAGCACACGTGTTTCTACTCCACCATCTTGAACCAGTCTCTCAGTATTGCTTTTTAAATAGAGCCTCAACTTAAATTCACTTTTAATTTATGTTTCCACTGTATACCAAACAGGCTAAAATTCTTCTTAAAGTTAAATTTCTAATACAGAAAATGTCAAAATATATATAAAATGATACAAAAAGTAAAACTAGCCTAGTCAACTAATTAAATGGACAGCTGTCCTTTGAGTGTCAATTTTGCATTCCCAGTCAATGTTGCTTGAAGAGTAGAGATGGGAGAGACACCCACAATCTTAGTAAAATTGTCAACTTTTTGTTAATACATGTTTTCTGATACTTCTAATTTGCCCAATTAAGGAATATTAATCATATTGTAATGTACCAAATAACTTAGTCTGGACTTAATTCAGAATGTGTAAAATAAACTTTAAAAGGTACTTTTTTCTTTCCTTTATATATTTTTCTAAAATATTATGTTTATAAATTGACCTTTCTTAAATCAGTTTTATGTCTTAATAAACTAACAATACGTGGATTTGCAGAAAGTCCTAAAAAGCAGATTAAAAAATTTAGTTGGTTTCTAACATCAATGAAAATGTTAGCTCTTAACATTTTAAATCAGATAATTTTGTTTCCATATCAATATTTAATGCTTTGACTTAATCCACATGCTTCTTTACTGTTTGTAATTTTTATTTAAACTCTGAACACTGTGTATCTAAGATAAATATTCACATGAAGTATATAAAATAATCTCATTTTAGTATTGTTTACTAAATAGATGCATCAAAAACAGGTTAAGAACTGGCATACCACTGAAATAATACAGAATTTGCTGCATGTATTTCTGGATCATGTGATTAATAGCAAAAATTGTAAATAATTCATGCTCAATTTTAAATATGAAGCCTATCTGCAGAACACATAATGCAAATTATTTACCAAACCAAAAAAACGTGTTGTAAAAATTAGTAATGAATATAGTAAGGAAAACAAGTTGGGGTGATATAATTTGTAACTGGTAGTAATATTGATTAACAATAGAGAAAAAGAAAATGCTAAAATTCAGATGTATGTAATTAACATTTTGATTCCTCAAAGTAACTAACCAACTAATTATATGGAAAATGATTTATTATCTTAGCATATTCATTTGTATTTTGTGCTGTCATTATGATTCACACATCACAATTGATTTACATATCCATATTTAGGATGGAATACTGCAAGACTATAGTAAAGATTTTAGTGTCAATATCAATTACTCAACAAGTGCATATTAGTAACATATCTTTTAGAAATGTCATTGAAATTCCAACCCTGAGTTATTTTCTAAATATCTAAACTTTTAAGTTACATATATATATATATATATATATATATATTTTACTTAATTCTAGGAAATACAGAAGTTTATAATCACAGTTTTCTTTTTTTCTATTTTAGGCCACTTAGAAATAAGTGCCACATATATTCACAAGATAATCTTACTGATCTTAGATTATGTGATAATAATAGCTAACTACCATTTATTCTGTACTGGTAACATGTTCATCAATTTATATGTCCTTAGAATATCTGTATAATATGGATAATATTACAAAAGTCATTTCTATAGAAGGAGAAACTAAGTCTTATCCAGTGTGACACAGTTAGCAAGTGATAATTCTATTATTTGAATTCTTGCAATTTGGCTCCAAATCCTTGACTTCTCATTACCTCTTAGCATTTATCAAATATTGAGTTAGTATTAAGGACACAAACAAAAAAAACTAAGTCCTTGACCTCACAAACTTTCTTCACAGTCTAGTGTTGGAAGTAACAGTAGTGAATAAATGATATGATAAATAGAATAATGAACAAAATCATATGAGTTTGCAAAGAGGAAAAGCATCAGTATCACTCTAATAGGTAGTAAGAAATGTTATCATAGACAGAAGAAATGACATGTACAAAGTCATAGAAGTATTAATTTTGATTGACCCTACACCTTTCCCCATTTGCATCGTAATTAGTTGAGTACACCTTCTAGCAATCTTAGGTCATGTTTGTTGTAGCATGTGTAAAGCAATATTTTAATTATGCACTTCCCTGTCTTTTTCAACTACTGAATTGTTAAATTCCAGAAACCAGGTTCTACATCTTAGTTTTCATTTAATCTCTAACTTATAATTTAGTGCTTGGCTGTAGTAGAGGTGCTCAAGAAATGCTTGTGGAGTAAGTGGAAGTATTAACAATGGAGACTGACACATTTAAGATGCTTAATTGGTATAATTACTATATTAAAATTTAATACTTATTACTCAATTTTTAAAATAAATTTATTTATTTTTGGTTACACTGGGTCTTCATTGCTGTGCGAGGGCTTTCTCTAGTTGCGACGAGCGGAGGCTGCTCTTTGTTGTGGTTCATGGGCTTCTCACTGCGGTGGCTTCTCTTGTTGCAGAGCACAGGCTCTAGGCATGTGGGCTTCAGTAGTTGTGGTGTGCAGGCTCAGTTGTAGTGGCTCACGGGCTCTATAAATTTATTTATTTATTTTATTTTTGGCTGCGCTGGGTCTTCGTTGCTGCACGCGGGCTTTCTCTAGTTGCGACGAGCAGGGGCTACTCTTCGTTGTGGTGCTTGGGCTTCTCATTGCAGTGGCTTCTCTTGTCAAGGAGCATGGGCTCTAGGTGCGCAGACTTATGTAGTTGTGGCATGCGGGCTCAGCATTTGTGGCTCGCGGGCTCTAGAGCACAGCCTCAGTAGTTGTGATACATGGGCTTAGTTGCTCTGCAGTATGTGGGATCTTCCCAGACTAGGGATCGAACCCATGACCCCTGCATTGGCAGGCGGATTCTTAACCACTGTGCCACCAGGGAAGTCCCAATACTCAATTATTAAGGTAATAAGAGAAACATTTACATAATTAGGATTCAATTATACCAGTTAGATATAAAGTATCTTGATAGCACACAAAATTATAAAGTGCTTTTCTAAATTTGACAAGAAGGAAATGAAGGTAGAATCACCATTATATTGCATTCCAACTCTATACAGGGTAGAGTTTCTTAATTTTCCTTGGTCTATAAATCCACTTTTCAAACTGTTGATTCATTCTCAGTAATATTTTAAAATATATAAAATGCATAAGGGGCTTCCCTGATGGCGCAGTGGTTGAGGGTCCGCCTGCCGATGCAGGGGACACGGGTTCGTGCCCTGGTCTGGGAGGATCCCACATGCCGCGGAGCGGCTGGGCCCGTGAGCCATGGCCGCTGAGCCTGCGCTTCCGGAGCCTGTGCTCCACAACGGGAGAGGCCGCAATGGTGAGAGGCCCGTGTATCGCAAAAAAAAATAAATAAATAAAAATAAAATGCATAAGATTACAAAGGAAACAAGTTATATTGCAATATAGTTATAAATTTGTCAAATAAACTTGTTATTTTTTATTATAAATTCATCCTTATTAACGTATTAAATAACAAGATCTTGTAGCTCGCCTAATAATTATTATACTTTTAAAATACTAATGAGTGTAAATGATATTTTGAGATATCTACAAATACTTTCCCCTTCATCATGGAAAGAAAAAAACACAAAACAGACAAACAAAAGAAACAGTAAAAAGAAAAAAACTCTTGCTTATATATCATCTAGGAAACTTGGTTTTACCAAAAATCCATGACCTTGTGAATACTGCTTATCAGCTAGCAGCAGTAATTAAGTTATGTGGGACAAATGTGTTCCAGAAGATTGCAAAAGTGACCCCAATTCTTCATCAGTCCCCTTGCCATATGGCTTTGAAGTCCCCTCCCACTCTAATAATTGCTTTGAGCATGTGACTTGCTTTGCCAAGGGGTTTTTAGCAATGTGATACAAATAAAGGCTTATAAAAGCACATGTACAATTGAACTTGCTCTTTGTAGCTCTGCCAGTGTCATAAGAACATTCCCAGCTTAGCCTGCTAGCAGATGAGATATGTGGGCTAGCAATAACTTGCTTCAATAGTCCCAGCTAAGGCCATCCTAAATCAGCAGACAGCTGGCCAAATCCCTATGTGTAAACTTAACTAGCCAAGGTCAGCAAAGCTGTTTTGCTGACTTCTAGATGACCTCAGAAGTGTGAGTTATAAACACTATTGCCATATGCCAGCATCGTTTTGCACACTTTCATTTAATGTGTCTCAAATTGAGAGATAGAATAAAATAGTTGCTTTAAAAAATATATATGTATATATATATATACGTGTATATATATATATATACACAAACATGAGAACTTTCACATCTCCTATTTTTCATGAAATCTTATTTTGCATATAGTGATTAACAATTAGTGAGGTCAATTCTGCACAATGTAAGAATTAAAAAATGCATATTTCCTAATAAATTATAAAATCACTTTCACAATGAAACATATTTTAGGATTAGTATGAGATTATGATGAACAAGGTCAATTTGTTTGAACATCTGCCGTGAGCTTGATTAATCCCTATGTTGACTAAAAAAAAAAAAAAAAAAAAAAAAAAAAATTCACCTGAAAGCTGTGTGTAAAGTTTTATTTGGGACAAAATGAGGAGTATAGCCTGGGAGACAACATCTCTGATAGCACTGAGGTACTGGCTCCACAGAGGTAGGGGGAGAGATCGGAACAAAATATGATTTTAGTGAAGGGGGATGTGTGCAGTCAAGACTAGCAGAGGCTTTCTGCTTGTCATGAGGAGCAGATGTCACCATTAATGATTTTAGTGCTTTTCTAGATATAAAAAGATGCAAGAATTTGGGCTCATAAAATCTGAAAATATCTAACTACCTGAAGTCGTGTTCTGCCAGTTTTTCCCAGAGCACAGAGTGTCTCATTCCTGTTCTCCACCCTGAACTCCTTTCAGGGTGTGTTGAAGGTTAGCAGTTACAGTGGCTAGAGACTTAATCCTTATCGAGGCAGATTGCAATTGCTAATTTTTAGTTGGCACCTACTTTGAGGAAAGTATTGGTATAAGACTGTACATTGAAAAATAGTGTATAGCAAAAAAAAAAAAAAAACTGAGTAGTAAAAAGCCACTCATTTTCAAGAAGTTAAATATTTACAAAAGTTACAAATAACATGTAAAAACCATGTGAGTCTAACTTACATTTACTCACCTATTACACTACTCACTAAGAAATAATTTCCCTTAATGTCCACAATTTACAATTATGCCTAACTAATAAATTACTTAAATGCACTGCAAATGTCTTACTTGATATTTAATTAACAACATCAAAAGCAGGTTTCTACATATTTTAATTTAGTCCAACATTTTAATTTCATTTTAGAAAGAAAGCCATTTAGCTATAGCAAATAAAATGCAGTGCATGCTAAGTCAAATGTGTTTGTTCTACATTTTCTAACAAGTTTGTTTTTCATCACCACACCTGGGCACTCTGCAAAAAGGAAACATGATTAAAATAGAATTGTACCCAGTGGCCCAAAGAAAAGAAGCCAGTCTGTCAAAAATGAAATAAAAATTCAAAAGAATAAATTGAAGTTAAGAAAGGATAAAAAATTAAAAAGTTGGTATTATGTAAAAAAACCCATGAGAATAACAAATAGTTGGAATGCTGAGCTATTTCATCTACAAAAGAACTCTGGAGAAAAACAATGGCTAGCAAGAGGGAAGGGATATGGGAACAGATGTACATGTATAACTGATTCACTTTGTTATAAAGCAGAAACTAATACACCATTGTGAAGCAATTATACTCCAATAAAGTTGTAAAAAAAAAAAGAAAGAAAGAAAGAAAAACAATGGTTAAACTTTTCTCCTAGTCAGAGAGAACAACTAAAATAGTTTTAATATTAAACATAGTTAAATTACTAAAATAGTATTTTTTTCATTCTTTTAAGCAAGTATTGCTCATCAAAGCCTCGATTCATATAGCTTTATTATGAAGATAAAGTTGAAACTACAATGAGGCATTTGAATAAATCAGCAACGAAGTTCCTCTTAATCTGGTTTCATTCATTCCATAATTCCATAAATATTTCTTGAGCACCTATTTTTTTCCAGGCACTGCTCTGTTTGCTGGGGACAGGACAGTCAATAGAAGTGACAACATGTTTACCACATGAGACTCATTATTCAGTGAGAAGATTTAGAAAATAGTATAATAAGCGAATAAGAAACAAATATTTTGTAGTTAAGAATAAATACCCTAGAAAAAATAAACAAGACTGAAGGCATAGAATGTAGAGGATTATAATTTTATTAGAGATCATTAGGAATGACCAGTGTGATGAAGTAAAATTTGAGTTGAGACTAAAGGATATAAAAGAGGAAGTAGTGCCATACTTGGGTGTTATGGGTTGAATTATGTCCCCCACAAAGATATGTAGAAACTCTAACTCCCTGGTACCTGTGAATGTGACCTTATTTAGAAATAAGGTCTTTGCAGATGTGACCAAATGAAGATGAAGTCATTAGGACGGGCCTTAATCTAATATGACTGGTATCCTTTTGAGAAGAGAAGACAGAGACACAGGAAATAAGAATGTCATGCCTTGTGACAACAAAGGCAGATATTGAAGTGCTGCAGCTCCAAGCCAAGGAACTCCAAGGATTGCTGACAAACTACCAGAAGCTAGGAAAAGGCAAGGAAGGATTCTTCTCTACAGGTTTCAGGGAGAGCCTGGACTTGCTGACACTGTGATTTTGGACTTCTAACATCCAGAACTGTGAGACAATACATTTCTGTTGTGATTAAGCCATCCAGTTTGTGGTACTTTGCTACACTGGCCCCGAGAAACTAATATATTGGGAGAAGATAATCACAGATTAAAGAAACAAGTGTGAAGGACAAGTTATAAATATTCCAGCATAAAGAAGATGAGTGAAGCTAAGGTGGCAAAGGATAAAATGAGGTGATGAATGGAGATCACTAATTCAATCAATTTCTCTAGTAATCAAAAAGTTAATCTGTAATTAAAAAATAATCAATTTAGGAAAAAATAAAACTGTATTTAAGAAAGCCATAAGCCTGTCTCTAAATTTGAATGTTTCAATTATTAAATGTGATAATGAATGAGAACAACTAGAAATCTTTTTTAAAACCAAAAAAAAAAGAAAATTATTAAAAGACATTACAAAATATTTTGCAGTGAAATTAAATAAATAAACAAAAACATTAGAGATGACAAAATAATTATAATACCTTTTATTAATGAAAATTATAAAATGAAAAAAAAACAAAACACTATCCACTTGAGGTAGGCATAGTGCTTAACAATACTCAGTTTTCCTTAGTTTCCTGGGCACATGGCAAATCTACATTCATCCAAGGCTTAAGCAAGTGACCTAAGCAAGGTAAAATAAAATCAATCATTACAACTTTTTATCTAAACCATGGGATGAAATTTGTCCCTTTCTTTTCCTAGAAGAGCTCTAGGAAAAAAATAAACTCCCATTGACTTTAATGTATTACTTAACTTCATTTCCTGCTTTACTTTCCTCATTAGCACTTATACCTACATGTTTTATGTTTTTACTTCTCTGTTCACTAAAATGTAAGTGCATGAGGGGAGGAATTTTATTCATTGTGTCATTGTTGTACCATCTATTGCCAGAAGAAATTCTCCACTAGTGCTAGTAAGAGAGTCTCAACAAATGTGTATTAAAAAGAATGCATGATATAGCCTGTATTGTGTGTGTGCATGACTAGCATATATATGAGGGGATAAATCTATTTTAATGTTAAAAATGTGCAGGAAATAATAGTATTTCCCTTAGATATTACATATCCTTGGATATTGTTACTCACAGAAATCATTATACCCATTCCCTTCTTTCAGAGGGGAAATGAATTTACAAAAGATTGCATTAAAATTGCATTTATTATGAGAACTTATGTTACTACCTTATTGCAAAAGTTGTTAATCATAATATTTTGGAAATTTCTCTGGAATTAGATTAATGAAACATTCCAAAAATTTTATGTGTACAGGTTAGGAAGTGTCATTGCATATGCTATTAGGAGTGGTGACACTGATGGGTTAATAGGAGTCATAAGGATAAATGAATATTGAATATTTATAGGCTATAAAGCTCTTCATATCTATCTTTCTATGCACTCCTTATACTAGAACTCCATTAACAGCTTAGAATTATTTTTCAATCTTTTGTAATTTATTTTCTTGTCAGTAAATAGCTATTCTTCCACAATTTCCTGTTACTCTTTTTGTAACGGACTGGTAAAGTTTGAAAAACATAAAGCTCCAGGGAAATCATTGATGAGGATTTTTATTAAGGGTAAGAAATTCCAGCAGCAATCTTTAAATGGATTTAAAAGATTATTATTTTTGTAACAGTAATTCAAAATAATATAGACAAATGAATGTTTTAACAAAATTTTATTAATTATTTGGGCGATATATTTTCCTGTATACTTCTGTTTCTTGAATATAGTTTAGCTATCTCTTGAAGTTTCTGGACTGTATCTTATACTTTATAAAAGTTAAAAATTGATTTAGAAAATTGAAATTATTAATTCATCATACATCTTAGTATTACTTAAAAGCTGGAAGGGGAGATGTTATATGATTTCTATGTTGAGAAAAAACTCAGATTTGCAAACATGTGAAAGATCTTAAAGGAGTACTCAAAATAGATTCTATGGTAAAATATTCAGCTAAACCTAGTTATCTCCTAAGGGCCCCAGCTTCAAATATCATCACATTGAAGATTAGGGCCTCAACATAAGAATTTGGGGGAGACATAAGCATTCTGTTCAAAGCATTAGGTCAGCTCGATTTTTTCCCCACACTGTAGAGTAGGTTGTGTTATTAATTTGTTATGTTTGATTATTTTGTCACTGTTTTCATTCTGTTCTGGGGTGTCCAATATTCTGGTTGATTTTTTTTTTCCACTGCATTCAGAAAAGTTCACTCTATATGGGTTTTGGAAAATAAATGAAGTCAGTTATCCGTCATCTAGTTACTATACTTCATCACTCTAAGAAAAACCCTGGATGGCCTCTTCGTAGTCAACAACTCTTCACATTCAGACCCCTGGCATCCATGGATGTGTTTTCTCACCATACAATATTGACTTCTATAATATCATGCAAATAGAATTATTCACTATGTAGCGTTTTGAGTCTGGTGTGCTTCACTTAACAAAATGCACTTAAGTTTCATCCATGTTTTTGTATGAACCATGTACCTTGCTCCATTATCAATGGATAGTATTTCATTTTATGAAATACAAGTCCTAGTTTTATTATCCATTCAAGGACATCTATATAAGGGTACCTTGGTTGCTTCCAGTTTTTGATGATTAGGAATAAAGCTCCTATAAGTATTCACATGCAGGTTTTTGTGTGGTTATAAATTTTTAAATCTTTTTGATCAATACATAACAGCAAGATAGCTGAGTTTGGTAAGCATATATGCAGAAGTGAATTAACTCAGCAGACTTTAGTTGCTCAAACTTTGTACATTTCCAGTAAGGGCCTGTTTTTATAACCGTCACTTGCCCTGCAACTGTGAAAGGCTGGCAGTCCCTTTATTACTGCATCTCCCAGGAGATTCTCACTATCACTCTAGCTTACACTCAGCCTCCAGCAATTTCTCATAATTTCTAATTTAATAAACTTACCAATTTATATGAAGTCTGACAGTCTTCTGTCCAGGAAAGAAAATTCTTAGGTCGAATGTATGCCTGCCAGTATCTGTCTCTCTCCAAATTTTGGGGGGACTGTCCTATGAAATCATTCTGATGGATTTCACAAAAAAGTCATCTGATACTTGTCTAATTTTTTTGGTAAGGATGGGAACTTTTTTCTTTTCGTTTCTTTTTTTCTCATGTCTTTGCAGAAACCAGAAGCCTTTTTCTCTTTGCTTTTGATTATCTCTACCTGCCTCTCTGCAATGATTACAGATAGAACCCTCAAACAATAGCCTTCTCTCAAGAAAAAGGGTGATAAATTAAGTGATATGATAAAAATTGGAATATGGTTACTCACATAGTAGAACTTGACTTGTAAAGCACATGAAAGATATTTGGGGATGATGAAAAATTTCAATATCTTGTTTGGTTGTTGATTACATAGAATGTGCCTATCTGCCAGTACACTCAAGATTTGTGTACTTTTGTAAATTTTGTAAATTAAAAATAAGTAATTATATTTTGTAATCCTTATCTGGCATTTTGTGTTTGTTATAATATTCACTATGCTGAATTATGCAGAAACAGCCTTATGAAAGTAAGTCTTGATTCGCAGATGGTGGCTTTGTGTGAAGAACTTGGCATTGCCTTTTCTTCCTCAACCCCAAACCTGAGGTACAAAGCTTGGAGAGCAGAACATGGGTTGGTTTGTGCCCCTGCTACCCACCAGGGCAGGGCACAAACTGCTCAATGGATGCAGCTGCCCTGATCTAAAGATTGGGAGGAGGACAGTAACTTGGAAAATCTAACATTAAGAATAACAGACAAGATAGCAAACTGATACATACCAAACCCAGTCTTCAGAACCCTTCTCTTTTAAATACATCAATAATGTTAAGTATTTTTATATTATTTGGTGTAAATTATTATTCTTATGATGAAAGGAATTCTGAAGCTGTTTCAGAGACTGAAAAGGAGAAAATTCTGATTGCACCCATGGTAAGCGGAGATGTCTCCCTTTGCTACACTGTTGCCACCATATACTATAGTGTAGTGGCAACGATATACTATAGTATGTAAATTTCAACATTTTTCTCTGTATTTAAAACTAGTACCTATGTCCTGGACAGTTTCCTGTGTTTTCATTTAAAATACATTTGAAAAGGAATATAGGCACATGGCTAAAAAATTACCTATGAATTTGAATGCCCCCTTTCATTGATATAAATTCTTTTGTATCCTTGCAGTGTTACTGTTCATGAAGGCAAATATAGAAATAAATCCTTATCTTCACTGATTTTCAATAGAAAAGGTAAGACACTTGACACTCTGTTTCATTCATAGGTTTTAGACTAACAGTTTACCTTGGAGAAAATTCAGATTCTTCCATAGTGTTTCCTCATTCTTTTTCTTTCTTAGTGCACGTTATTACATTTGTGGATATACCATGATTCATTTTACCAGTTCTCCATAGCTGGTTATTTGGGTTGCTGACAATATTTTGCTGTTTCAAACAAAGCTAAAATTAATAAACTAGTTCATATATCATTTCACATCTGTAAGAATACCCATAAGATAAATCCCCAGACATAAAATCGCTGGGAGAAACTACATATACACATGTAATTTTGATATATACTGCCAATTTCCCCTCCAGGAAGTTTGTGCCAATGTACACTGAGCAGTAATATATCAGACTTATTGTTTCCTTAGTCTCACAAAAAGAGTGTGTTATGAGCATAGGATTTTGTCAAGTGGACAGATGGAATATTGTATGACAGAGTAGTTTGCTTTATATTTTATTAAGGTAGAATTTACATATTGTAAAATAAATAAATCTTAAGTGTACAGCTTGTTGACTTTTTACATATGTATGTATGAATTTTTACATATGTCCACCTTGTGAACACCACCCCTGTCAAGATATGAAGCATTCTCAGCATCCTAGAAGGCTCTCTGATTCTACCATGCAGGCAGTATATCCCTAAGGATAACCACTATTTTGACTTCTGCCATCAAAGATTATTTTTTCACATTTTGTATATAATATAAATGGAATATAATAGCATTAGTGTTATGCTGTAACTGGCTTTTCCCCTCAATATTATGTCTGTGACATTTATTCATATTGTGTATGCACATTTTTCCTTCATTTTTACTGCTGGAGTATCCCATTGTATGAATGTCACAATTTATGTATATATTTTGCTTGATTTGGTTCCCATTCTTTGCTACTAAACAGTAATCTCCTAGCCATGCTTTATATATATCCCACAAAATTAAATATGTTGATTTTCATAATCATTCCACTGAAAATGTTTTCTCACTTACGTTTGATTTTCTTCTTTAACTCATGGATTGTATGGATTTGTGTAGCTCAGTTTCCAGACATTTGGAGATTTTCTGCTTAGCTTTCTAATGTTGCATTTTAGTTTGATTCCATCTATTAAGAGAACATATACAAATGATTTCAATGTTTTGATATTGGTTGCTACATAGTTTATAAAGGAACATGTTAATTTGAACATGCACTTGAAAAGATTATATTTTATAGATGTTGGATATGGTGTCCCACATAACTCAAATACATCAACACTTAACCATGTTATTTAAATTTCTATGTTTTTAATGATTTCGTTGTTTGCTTGTTTTACCAATTTTTGAGAGAGGTCTGTTAAATTCTGATTGTGGATTTTTCTGCCTCAGGATTTAGTTCTGTCAAATCTTCATTTTTTGGGAGGGGGAGGGGGAATGCTCTTATTAAGTATATAGAATTTAGGCTTGTTACATCTTTTTGTAGTAGTAATATTTTAAATCATAATAATATGTCTCTTTATCATGTACTCATTTTTGTGGTAATTTGGAAATGAGTGGAGTCTATACGACTAAAGACAAAAGGAATTGTACATAACAATTAGAGTATAGTTGATAAAGTTGTCTCCTACATGAATATGAGTTAATAATTCTGGAACAATGATATGTTAATTCTTGAAATGAACAACTAAATAAATGAATAGTGCATAAGTTAGCCAGGACTCTCACTGCTGGAATGGGATGGGTTAAAGATAAGTAAGCAGAGGAGGCTAAACTTATCTGTATGGTAGTGGATTAACGTTGGTGAATCAGTATGAACTCATGTTTTGCTTAATATAGATACAGATGGCTACATAGAAAAATATTTATAGATGTGTGTGCATATACAGGGTAGTATACACACATATATTTCTTCATCCCCAATAAAGGAAATCAGGGCTCCTTGGAGAAATGGCTGATTCTAGGACGGGGGCTGGAAGTACATAAGATGAACCTGGCACTTCTTGTAGTGCCAAAAATTAAATTAAATTAAATTAAAAATTAAAAAAAGAGGCAATACTCAAAGAAATCTACAAGGGACACAGGCGCCAAATGAAAGCCATTCCAATGGCCAAAGCTAGAATAATTTAAGCAACAAAATAAGTATTAGTAGTACCTCAGCCAGGTGATTAATAATTAGCACTGACAGTGATGACATGTTGATAATGTATTCCCTTGATATGATGTGTCAAACTGTCAATATCATCAAAAAAATCTGAGAAACTGTCAACACCAAGAGGAGCCTGGGGAGGCAAGACTACTACATACAATGTGGTGCTACAGTTGATATCCTGGAATGAAAAAGGGAAAAAGCAAAATCTTCGTATATTTGAATAAGTATGGACTTTGGTTAATACTACTGTATCAATCTTGGTTCATAAAATGTGACAAATGTGACACACCATTGTAGATTTTAGCAATAGGAGAAACTGGGTGCTGTAATACAGTAGGAACTCTCTGTATCATCTGCAACTTTTCTGTTAACATAAATCTATTCTAAAGTGAAAGTTTATTTAAAACAAAACAGGAAAAAAATATCTTGCCAGTTGATGGCAAAAGTGTCAAATAATTTGAGGCCATTTTAACCCATCACATGTTAAACCTAATGCTATGTTTCGATCCTGGACTCTAAAGTCAAATGAAAAAATAAAAAATCTAACTAAAGCAAAGAGGAGACACTAGGTGTACAGGTCATTTAGATTGTTTAGATCATCCTGAAGCAGGTTTCAGTTTACATTCCACTGTCACTTATTTTTCATAAGTCACAGAGTCCCCCTTATTAATAAATGGAAAAACAATAGTATCAATGGAAATAAATCAATAAATTCTGAAGAATAAAGTCAATTTAATACCCAAAGTCTCATGTTGATGAAAACACCAAAGTTAAATTCTTTACTCCAGATTTAATCAATTTATTATTACTCACAATTCTCCAAGAATACCTAAAAACTTACCTTGTTTGCCTCACCTACCAAATCTTTCATATGGTCAAATGTGTAAATAAAATTAATTATGAATTTTGGTTTCTTAATGACTTTTAGCCTTTGCAAACATTTTGATGTGGAATAAGGTAGTTTCACTGGACAAGCACAGTACTCTTAGAGAAGTGAGTCAGTTAATTCTAGAGCTGAAGCTCCATTTTCTGCGTGCCAAGAAAGGCAGCCCTGAAAGAATACTGGAATACAACGATAGTGAAACATTTCAGTGCAAGTGGAAAGGACATTTTGTTTGGGAATAATATCCTTCTAAATTCTACCTTCCAGAATTGGTTTGGTGGCTGTTTACAATATACTACTAATAAAATTTCTACACTGCTCTTAAATATGCAATGCCGGCAAAAGCATGCCAGAAAGAAGAGCCTATTACAACTTCCTACTTTTGTTTACCCCCAACCTTATATATAGGAGTGGGGATTGTATTAATGTTTAGCCATAGGGCTTTAAAGTATCTTTAGAATTGGAAAAACACATACTTACTGGATAAATACAGCAGGAGTCTCGAAATAATATATGCAATCATACCAGGTGGCTTTTTATATTTTTTGAAGAAGCTTATTCTAGAATATAATAAATTATCAGACATAGTGGAAACTCTGGTTTAGAAGTCCACGAGAATTCTGATAGCAGTCTTAAAGATAAGTAAATTGGAGAAAGCACTCCAATTTACTTGAAAAACTGTATAATAATTGCCTTCATTCCACTACACACACTATGAAGTCCTTTTAAAGAAATAAAATCCTAATAGAAGATATCCACTAAAAATCAGATAGCCTTTTAACTATCTTTTAGCAGCTCAAAGAAGACTATGTGTTTTAATCAATCAGATACCTTGTACCTGTAAATCCAGATAAGTACATCAAACCAATATAATCAAAACTCAGACTGCTGTGAAGCTATACGAATAAGCTCTACAGACTGGGTCCTCAGTCTAATTCACAGGCCTACCAGCGCTCTAGGAAAAAAAAAAAAAAAACTACTTAAATGATATTGGAAAGTTAATGATATGTATCCTAACTCTTTTCCCTTCCTTTTCATTTTTATTCTTTTATAATAAAGTATAGCATTCATGCATATGCAGACAAGCAGAAAAATCCCTCTTCAAACATGTAGGTTTTAACCAGTCTGAATAAACTGAGCAGGGTAGTTTTCAGATAATGCATATCCAAAGATAAATGGGCAATTCCCTTTTAATTGATAATCACTCTTTGTGGAGAAGCATGCAAAACAATGTGCTTATCAGAGGTAGGTATCTAACAACAACAACAAATTTCCAAGAAAATAGTTCCTCCAGAAAATAGTTGAGTTTAGCCAGAAAATTGTCTTAACAGAATACTCATAACATTTCACTAGTCATGTGACATATGACACTGAGACACCTGCATTTGCTTCTTTGACTCAGTGTTCCCCAGCCCAAAGGCTGAAAGCCTGATTTCTGTATTAGTCAGTTATCAGGCTTCTGTAATAATTCAGCATTAAAGCTTCTGCTGCACACCACCTACCAATGTGAACTGGTGTTTGTTACTATTAACTGTCAGTGAAATATCAGAATTGGGATTTTAAAAAACCACTTACAATAATATCAAAAATATGAAATATTCAAGGATAAATCTGACAATAGATATGCAAAAATTTTACCCTAAAAATTATAAAACATTGCTGAGAAGCATTAAAAGAAAGAGATGTACTGTGTTCATGGTCAAAAGAGTCAATATGTTAATATATCAATTCTCCCCATATTAATCTATACTTTTAAGGCCAATTCAGTAAAAATTCCAGTACTTTTTTTGGTAGGTGTTAGTAAGCTGATTTTAAATTCATATAAAATTTATAGACTATAGAGCAGCCAAAACAAATTGAAAAAGATACTTGTTAGAGGACAGACTGTGATATCAAGACCAATTTTAAAGCTGCAGTAATCAAGATGATATGGTATTGGCATATAAATAGAGAAATAGGTCAGTGGAATAGCAAGGAAAGCCTACTGATAGACCTATGCATATATGTTAAATTGATTTTTGAGAAAGTACAAAAGTACTTCAATGGAGAAGTAAATAATCTTTTCTACAAATGCCACCAGAAAGTTGAATATCCATATGCCAAAAAAGTATCTCTATCCATTCCTTGCAACATACATAAATATTAATTCAACTATAGCAGAGGCCTTACTGTAAAAACCTTAAACTATCAAACTTCTAAAGGAAAGCATAGGAGATAATATTTGTGACATTGAGTTAAACTGGGATTTGTTATACACAAAACCAAAATAAGATGAACCATAAAAGGAAAACTGGTAAATTGGACTTCACCAAATTAAGGCCTGCTGCTCTTTGAAAGACATTTTTAAGACAGTATAAAGACAATCCACTGATTGGGAGAAAATATTTTCAAATTACATACCTGATAAAGTATTTTTATCCAGGATATGTAAGAATAGTCTCAAAAAATCAATAATAAAATATTTTTAAAACCCAATTGAAAATATCCATAAAAATAGAACAAAAAAATGAACAAATGTTACTAAAGAAGAAATATTAATGGCAAATAAACACAAAGAATGTTAGACCACATATAGCATTGGAATATTTTTTAACAATCTGAAAGAGAAGAAAGTATATTCTTTTAAAATTGAATTAACTTGGCAATGTTTTAGAAATAATTTAGGTCAACTTTTATATTATTAATCTTAAGCATTATTGTATTACTCCTGTGTATTATTTCCTCTTTTCTATCAATCTTGATCATTTATATTTTCAAAAATTCCATGATCAAAACTTTTTTGCAAATTTATGAGCACAGAGCTGTATAAATTATTCTCTTTCATGTAAAAAAAGAAAAAAGCACCTAACAGCTCTTATTCATTTCAAATATTTCAAGTCTTTTTACTTTCTGTACATTCTCTACAATCAGTATATCCAAATAATTTTATCTGTTAGCATTTTAGTAATTTTTAAAAAATAGCATCCTACGATGTACTTCAGTTATTGTTTTATGATAAACCTAATGATATTGTTACATTCTAATATGTGATCTACGTTGTGATAAAAAACACATTTTCTCTTAAAACATATCCCAATATTTTCTTATCTACAAATTAACAAAAATAAACTGTAACCTTTTCTTTTAGCAAAACAATACCAGTGTAGTATCTTCCTATCAGCAAAGGCAACACCAATGGTAATGATTTAGGATTGTCTAAATATCTTAATCTTTCTATTTTTATTCTAAGATAACAATTTTTATTTTTTTTTGATAAATATATTTTCAGGTATGTAACTAATGAAAAATTTAGGTTGATATTATCACATTCATCAAGACACTGCCACACTTATCAATGTCTTATGTTAACATTCCAGCTTTTATGAGTGAAAACACTCTCTTTGAAATGAGTCTCTACAATTTTGTAAGGAAATCAACAGTAAAATCAGAACCTTAGGAACTACTTTTGGATAATGTGCTATTTCAGAGTTAATGAAACACGCTTTCTAGGCAGACCAAAATATAGCAATTACAATGCTGGGAAAACACAGTTTGTGAATTGCAATCATAATATCATTATTTTCTGCTTTCTTTTTTTTCATTGGCCTGAACACTAAAAGAATATTCTCATTAACATGTATTGCTATATATTATACTCATTGAAAGCTTGTAACGTTTATTATACCCGAAATTTATCTTGAATGGTATTTCTGTTCCTCTTTGCATTAGCACCTCAATTAATTTGTCATGAGGAGAAAATAGTTTCTTAGCATGCTTATAATTTTTTTCTTAATATCAGACCATGCTATAATTTTAACCTGTTCAAAAATATACTAATAGTGGGCTTCCCTGGTGGCGCAGTGGTTGAGAGTCCGCCTGCCGATGCAGGGGACGCGGGTTGGTGCCCTGGACTGGGAGGATCCCACATGCCGCGGAGCGGCTGGGCCCGTGAGCCATGGTCGCTGAGCCTGCGCGTCCGGAGCCTGCGCTCCGCAACGGGAGAGGCTGCAGCGGTGAGAGGCCCGCGTACCACAAAAAAAAAAAAAAAAAAAAAAAATATATATATATATATATATATATATATATATATGTGTATATATATACTAATAGAGAGAGAAAAGGGTGTTTCAGGCAGAAAAGCCTGGTAATCACAACAGTATATGAAATTGCATAGATGTTAGATTGACTCCTGTCCAATATTTCCTTAAGAAACTAATATTAACTTGTGTGAGAAACCAGACGATTTCTGTAAAATTATCCCACCTCAAATTGAGCGGTAAAAGATAAATCAATCTCCTATAATTATACTTTATAAGTTAACGTTAACTGGAAACTGTTAAAAAATGTATCAAATTGAGTTGGCATAATTTTTGTACTCCTTTTTGCTTAATTGTTCTGCCTAATAGAGCAAAGGGACACAAACAAGTCAGGTCACAGTCGTCATTAGTATCAACATGTAATATGAATAAAGCCCAAACTTCCAACTGTTTTGTGAAAATATGAAGTCGCATCTTTTAAAATAAGTTAACTTATCATATGTTATCTCTTGAATATGTATCAAAATTATCCCACATTTACTCTCAGGTTTAAGACCTTCATTAAATGCAGCATGCTTAGATATGGATATACTTTTGGATTTAGAGGTAGAAATTGCCTCTGCTGACTTTATCCTATTTTAAAATCAAGACATGTATTGCAACTTAACACTATCATCAACTAACATTTAAAGGCTTTAAATAATGTTTTTGAAGAGTAAATGAATTGCAGTGAAACAGCCTGAGTAATTGAATCTGAATCATCTGGTTCCATTTGTTAGGAAAAAAAAAATAAAGTTTATTATGACAATTCAATTTGAAATTGTCTAGTTAAATGTAATGTAAGAATCTCTATTAAAGACCCAATTTTCAGGGCTTATTGCAGCTTTGGAAAAAATTCTTTAAGCTAAAACTTGATGGATATTTTTGATGAATTTGTAATTTACAATTCTTTGATTTAACAAAGCGATATATTAATGAATATTAGCAATTTCAGCTTAAAGACCAAACTTAAAATAACTGGTTTAAATAATTTCCACTTGCCTTTTCTTTTTTTCTAATTCCTCTCCATTAGAATTGAGCAATATCTTAAGACTGAATTTCCAAGCAGTGTTGTGATAAAGAATAAAAGCCTTGGGATTGAGTAAAATATACAGGTTCTTCTGAAACAGGCAATACATCTGAGCTATCAAATATAAAAAGAAAAAATACAATGATCTATGATGTAAAATTAGCCTAATTCTATGTGAACATTAACATTATTTTCTCACTTCTCTGAATGGGTCATTATTTTAAGGTTAATAATTTTAAAAGACCCAAGAATACCATAGAAATTGATTTTTTTTTCTCCCTAATATCCTCTTTTGAAAGAAAACAATTCATGTATAATGATGCTTGTACTGCTGTCAGACCCAATTTAACTTTAAGAGGAATTGATTATTCAGTGTATGTAGTAGGTTCTATTTAATAGGGCAATTCTTCAATTATAAAAGGAAACTTAAACAATGTCTTGCCTCTTGTCTTCTCAACTCTCCAGAGTCCAGAGTTTTTTACTCGCCAATATGTGATTTTTTTCTTACAGAATAGTCCCTATTGCTTCCATTCAGCAATAACTTGATTGTAGTCGTTGCTTTGATTCTAAAATGTCATGAAAATAAAATTCAGTTAAGTTAGCTGAGCAACAGAAGAAGATGCATTATGTACAAAATCAATTACATGTAATCATAATCATAATTAGTCCTGCATTTATTACTACATTCAGACCACAATGGAATAGCATGTGAGAGTCACTCAGTATAACACAGCTTTCACTATGATCACCATGATTTTTATTCCAAACTTCATTCAGGCACACAACGAATGCTTTAAGCGTCTTAAAAGATATAACTTACTTTACCATACGTGATTTCAGTGGTACCATCATTTTACAAAACAAAAGTAATGATAAACTGTTATCCATAATAATAACTTACCTACATTTTTACTTAGTTAGATTTTATCAGAATTCTACAGGAAAAAAATATGTATGGCTTTAATTCTGGTGTATATATTTTCACTGCAACGTACAAATATATTTAAAACAATGTGATGACAGCTAGCAGAATCCTTTATTTCTGCATTTAATGCCTTTAGAAGTCTATAAAATTTAACTTGATGCATTTATTCAAATGTTTACAGAGCTGACTCAACAACGCCATTTCACTTTATTGTCCTAGATGGCATTCCTTTTAGAATCTAATGCTTCATTGATGAAGAATGAATATTTGGACACAATTTTCACCACATTTTCCCAAATTCTTGGGTTTATCCTATCTATCTGTCTATCTGTCATCTACCTATCTCTACCTATCATCTTAGCCATCTATTTTTCTTTCAAGTAAAAATCAGATTAGGCCACAATAAATTGCTAGTGAGGTATATGTTTATGTTCAATAAAATATTCCATTTAATAAATCATTTTGATCCATATTAATTTCTAAAAACTCACAAATATATTGAAATGAACAAAGAAATTCTGCTGAAAATTGGAAATGTTAAAGAATCATCATTATTACTATAAGGTATCTGTATTGAGAATGTGTGGAAATAAATATTGGTAGTGAATTACATTTGACAGACTTAATTTTCTAGGGTATTACATTGATTACATAAACACTTCATTAAAGATCAATGTATAGTATAACTGTGTCCAAGGAATGTAAAACTATGCTTTCTTCAATCCAGCAAGCAAGACTAATAATTAAATAACGTTATTAAACATCGCCATGATGGACTAAAATTTTGCGTCCTTCAAAAATTCATATGGGGGCTTCCCTGGTGGCGCAGTGGTTGAGAGTCCGCCTGCCGATGCAGGGGACACGGGTTCGTGCCCCGGTCTGGGAAGATCCCACATGCCGCAGAGTGGCTAGGCCCGTGAGCCATGGCTGCTGAGCCTGCGCGTCCGGAGCCTGTGCTCTGCAAGGGGAGAGGCCACAACAGTGAGAGGCCCGCCTACCGCAAAAAAAAAAAAAAAAAAAAAAATTCATATGATGAAGCCCTAATCCTTGTTAAAAGATACACTGAGGCATATTAAAAATATTGAGTATATTTGAGCAAAAATGAATTCGAACTGGGTAGTATCCAATTTAGCAGATAGAAAGGAGTTCCCAGGAGCTGAACAAAATGGAGGACTTTTATAGCCAGGAGGGAACAGGAACAAGGAAGTTACCTAGGCAAAAATTTGGATTAGTTATTGCAAGGTTAATTTCCTTTAAGGGATGGCAGAGGTCATCAGACAGATTATCTAACTAGTGCTAATTAGGAGATTCCGATTGACTGGTTTAATATTCCATTTCTGGGAGAGCCAATACTGTAATTAAATTGTCTCAATTTGGTGTTATGGAACTTAGCATAAGCGACTCTATTTGGGGCCTTTGGGAGGTAATTAAGTCCTCCCAAATGACAGGTGAGATCATGAACATGGGGCCCCCATAGTAAGATTTGTGTCCTTATAAGAAGAGAAGGAGAGACTGGAGTTTTCTCTCTGCTATCTGAGGACACAGAGAGAAGGCAGCCATCTGCAAGCCAGGAAGAAAGCTCTCACCAGAACATGACCTTGCTAGCACTATGATCTCAGACTTCTATTCTCTAGAAGCGTGAAATAGATTTCTGTGGTTTAAAGTCACTCAATCTATGTCATTTTGTTATAATTGCCCAAGTAGACAAAAGCAATCTCCAAGAGTAAGTTTATTTTTCTTCAAAGTGGATATAATGTCTGTACCTCTGCCTGACTTCCAGGATTATGTTGCAAATATCAAATTAGTAAATGTTTGAAATTATACAGTTATATGTACTTTTGGATTGAGCATCTTAATGTCATTCAGAGCATTGGTGAATGCACTAAGGAGATTGAAAAGGTGTCTAAATAAAAGTTCAATATAAAGATTTGACATATCTTTTTATAAAATTAATTTTAGTCATGGTATTTTATAATTTATGTCTTTATATATTGTTCTCTATTCTCAGCTTTACCAGCTATTTTTAGCCTCTGCCACCCTCAAGGTATGCGAGTAATTTATTTCATTATTTCTTCTCTGGTAACGCTTGCCTTCATCATTTCAATTTCCACCAGACCAAATTACTTATTTTTTTTTTTTTTTTTTTTTTTTGCTGTACGCGAGCCTCTCACTGCTGTGGCCCCTCCCGTTGCGGAGCACAGGCTCCGGACACACAGGCTCCGCGGCCATGGCTCGCGGGCCCAGCCGCTCCGCGGCATGTGGGATCCTCCGGGATAGGGGCACGAACCCGTGTCCCCTGCATCGGCAGGCGGACTCTCAACCACTGCGCCACCAGGGAAGCCCCAAATTACTTATTTTTTAAAAATGTTTCTCAAAGAAATTTTGTTGCCAGATGTTTCACATAAACATTCATAATCTGAGACCCGTGGAGGTGTATTGGATGAGTGCTAATTTATCTGCTTTTCATCATTGCTTAATTTACTGGAAGGGAAGTATGAGTAATTGATAATTAAAAATAAAATGTATATAGGTTTTTAAAACATTTAAAGGTAACTACTATTCAAATAGGTATGCAAATTAGAATAAATTACTATGGAGAAAACATGGAACCACCAACTAAAATTGATTAATGCAGAAAGATCCAGGAAAGGAATAAAATAAGAAAATGATGGAAAAACATAGCCAATAAAAATTAAAAATAAGGTCACAGAAGTGTTTGGGTATCTTCAGTTTGTTCCTCTATATCCGTTCTCTAACTTTCTCCATCGTTTACCTTGTCTCTAAGCAAAAGGAGCCTGACCTTTATCCCCAGCTCTCTTGCACTCTGGCTTCCAAATGTGTAGGCCAGTGAGGAAAACTGGAGGAGACACATCTGTAGGAAGGAGAGGAAGGGGAAGGACTGGGGTTAGTATAATTATTACCCTGGCTAAATCCCTGCAGTATTGCCATCAGGCAGTTTCTCTCCTGTCAGGTGGCCCTCCCCCACACATACTTCCTTCAGTTGAACACTCCACTGTTACTAGTTCCAGGAAAATACAATATTACTTGCCGTTTCCTCATATCCTACCCATGTCTTTGAAATAGGTGCTATTACAATTACCCAGCTTTCCTCAAGTATTCAATTTGAGGAAATTCACCGTCTCATTCATGTGGGCAGCCTAATACAGCAGATGAATAATCGGAGCCAGATCAAGGAGGCAAAGTCACAAGTCAAATGCAACCTTATTTGATAAGTGAAGAAATGCTATGTTTTGATTCTGTAAAGTATCACTGGAAATAAAATAATACTGAAAGGTTGAACATAAATTGGTGAATAAAATATATCAGAAAAAAATGACCAGAAAAGAAAATATAAAAATATTAAAATCATCAAAATGAATATAGGGTCAACATTTTTCCATATATCTGGGGAAATGTAACAGACAACATTAGATAATTGGTTGCCATAATTAGCTGATATGTGGTTAAGTCTGTGTAGGCGTTGCTAGATTTAACAAATACAAATGCATTTGCTCAATCAAATTTGAATCATAGGTAAACAACAAATACTTTTTTAGTAAAATATGCCTATACACTTTTCACTGTTTAACTGAAATTCACATTTACCTGGTATCTTAGTCTATTCAGGCTGCTATAACAAAATACCATAGACCGAGCAGCTTGAACAATATACATTTACCTCTCACAGTTCTGGAAGGTGGGAAGTCCAAGATCAATGCGCTGGCAGATTCTCTGTCAGTTGAGGTCCCACTTCCTGGTTCACAGACAGCATTCTACCATTCTCACATGGTAGAATGGGCATGAGAGTTAGTTCTCTGAGGTCTCTTTTATAAGGACACTGTTCCCATTCATGCGAGCTGTACCCTCGTGACCTAATTACTTCCATATACTATCACACTAGGGATTCAACAAATGAATTTTGAGGGGATACAAATATTGAGTACTGTACTTGGGCATTTTATATATATATATATATATATTTTTTTTTTTTTTTTCGATATGCGGGCCTCTCACTGTTGTGGCCTCTCCCGTTGTGGAACTCAGGCTCCAGACTCGCAGGCTCAGCGGCCATGGCTCACGGGCCTAGCCACTCCACGGCATGTGGGATCTTCCTGGACCTGGGCACGAACCCGTGTCCCCTGCATCATCAGGTGGACTCTGAACCACTGTGCCACCAGGGAAGCCCGGCATTTTATATTTTAATTGGCAACTCCAAAAAGGGATATAATATCTGTGTATTATTCACCCCCTATTTTGTGAATGCTCATTAAAATGCCCACACCATAGAAGAGGTGCTTAATTATCACAAACGATATCAACCCAGTAGAGCTTAGTCAGTCTCAGTACTAGCTCTCTCCAAGGTGCTCTTGTAAAAATGTGGCCCTGGTCTCAGAGACAAAGGCTTTTTGTGGAGTCAATGATAAGAATTTGACCTCACCAAAATTCAGGTTTTTGTTTTCTTTCTGTCATCTCTTGAATTTAATGTTGAGATAGTGCTATTCATGCTTTGAGAAGGTATTATTCTTATGTTTTTTTTTTTTTTTTTTTTTTTTTTTTTTTCTTTTTGCGGTATGTGGGCCTCTCACTGCTGTGGCCTCTCCCGTTGCGGAGCACAGGCTCCAGACGCGCAGGCCCAGCGGCCATGGCTCACGGGCCCAGCCGCTCCGCGGCATGTGGGATCCTCCCAGACCGGGGCACGAACCCGTATCCCCTGCATCGGCAGGCGGACTCTCAACCACTGCGCCACCAGGGAGGCCCTATTCTTATGTTTTTACTTCCTTTCCTGGTGAAGCTTTAACCTCCAAGAACTTTATTAAATCCCTCTCACAATTTGATTCTTTCTGTCTTAAAAGAGAAGGGTATAAATCGTTGTTATCTGGTCACTGCTTCTCATACAGTTGAATCTCCTCCATCTTGAATAATCAAAATCATTACAGTGACAGCATCCACTTACACTTTTTTCCTTATTTGAGGCATTAAGGACAGGCTTCCTCTGTTGTCTCACAGAAATATACAGAACATCCTCCATCTGTTTGTTCCATTAGAGCCTTTAACATACTATCATAGTTATTTTAAAGTCCCTGTCTGATACTTCCAAATCGATGTTTTATTGAAATCTCATTCCGATATTTTCCTCCTTAGACTGTGTTTTATCTTTTTGTACACCTCATAATATTTTGTTGAAAGCCAGATGTGTTAATTGGGCAATAGATAATGAAGCGGATATTTTGAAAGCTTGAAGATCGTTCCTTTCACTGAGCATCTGTTGTGTGGATTTGTGTTAATTTAATCAGAATTTGGACTGAATTTGAAGGTTGCTGTCAGGTTTACCCTCAGTGTGCCACAGTCTAAATTCCTCCAGGGATACCTAGTGTTCAGCTTGTAGGCTAGTTTAGTAGAGGGTTTTTTTCCCATGTTTTTTTCACCTGAGAGAATCTGTCTTTTTCCACTCTCCCAGTCCTATGGTGGTGGTTTAGCATGGTGGCCGGCGGGGGGCGGTGGTTCTCCACTGTTCTGACTAAGCCTCTGTCTGTAACAGGCACAGGGAACCTGGGTCTTGTATTATATGATCTTCCAAGCATTCTTGCCTCTCAACTTGCTATAATGCTAAGACTAGCATATATCCCTGCTTCTCTGCCAGAGGTAGAACTTCTGGCATCTCTTTTCTTCCCCTGGTTGAAATGGATTTCTACCAGTATCCTAAAGAAGCAGTATTTTTTTCCCCTCTTCTGTTTATAGAATAAGGCTTTTGTCCTATCAAGGAGTTAGAGGTGAGTCTGGGTGGAATTTCAGCAGTGGCTACTGCTCCTTGACCCTAGTTAAGACCACGAAGAAAGTTTACCTGAAATTCTCCCTGGGCCTCCCTGTCAGCATCCAGTCGATGTCATGAAGGAAAAGTCTCCATAAGGGTGCAAAGTTCCTTATATCTGCAGCCCTGAAGAACAGGTTCTTGATCCCCTCATCTCAGTTCTTTGATGGGTTCAAGAAAAGTCAGTCAAGTTTTCCAGCTTGTTGTAAATGCAGGACCAACAGTTTTTGCAGCTCTCTATATCTTCAGCCTGAAACAAGAAGTCCTTCTCATCCCAGTTAAATTTTTAGTTTCTCTGTCAAGTACTTTTGCTTATTTGCCATGTAGTTATTTTTTGTGTGTATTGCCTATTCAAGGGTGGGTTCCCATTTTTAATCTAGGTTATTTTCTTTACTTTTTTTAAGTGAATAGTAATCATAACAGTACCTTACACATTTTGATTATAAACATTTTATTTGATATATTTATTCTGTATACGTTTTTATGTGTAATGTATGTTACACAAACTTTTTTTTTTTAATTAATTAATTTATTTATTTTTGGCTGTGTTGGGTCCCTGCTGCTGTGCACGGGCCCTCCGTAGTTGTGGAGAGTGGGGGTCACTCCTTACTGCAGTGCATGTGCTTCCCACTGCAGTGGCTTCTCTTGCTGCAGAGCACGGGCTCCAGGCACGTGGGAACAGCAGTTGTGGCACACGGGCCCAGCAGCTGTGGCTTGCAGGCTCCAGAGTGCAGGCTCAGTAGTTGTGGTGCACAGGCCCAGTTGCTCTGTGGCATGTGGGATTTTCCCAGACCAGGGCTCTAACCCATGTCCCCTGCATTGGCAGGAGGACTCCCAACCACTACACCATCAGGGAAGCCAGCATACATCTTCTGTGTAACATACATATTTATTATGTAACTCTGAGGTTTACATTTTCACTCTTTTTAATAACATTTATTTTGTTTTGTGTGTGAATTAAATGGTTAATTTTAATGAAATTTCAGATTAAGCATTCTTCTTTGTTGAAGTTATTTTGTATCCTGTTTAAAATAATTGTTTCAAATTCCAACATCCTGAAGATAGTCTTCTATTGTATATTTTAGAAAATGCATTGCTTTACTTTATGAGGTTTCGTCCATGGTGTATTTGAAATGGGCTTTCAGAATATGGTGTGAGATAGGGTTTTAGGTTCATTATCCCCCATATAGATATTCAGTTGAATGTGCACTGTTGTATTTCAAGGTCTCCTTTATCATATGTAAGCAGATGTAATTTGTGTGGGTTTGTTTCTGCTCTTTCTCTTCCATTTGTTTTTGTGTACAATATCCTTATAACAATACACACTGCTTTAACTACAAATACTTCAAAAGTACCTTGATATCTATAGTCTATATCATTCTGTATGTTTCCTTTTTTTTTTTTTTCAGCATTTGGGTTCTCTTGGCCCCTCTGAGCAATACACAGCTACTTTTAATGTATTTTTTTATTTCTTGAATTTCCATTTAAATTTTAACTAGTTTTATTCCCAAATTACCTCTGAGAAGAAAACTCTATATAAAATTAGAATAAAATTCTCAATTTAAATTAAATATAAAGAGAGAAATACATGCCTACTGCATGTATTACTAAGAGTTATTCTAAAGTCCATTTTTTCCCACATTAATAACAGGACAATCTGTTGCTGTTTCCATGGTCTGTGTACCATAGCTTTGGGAGTGCTGTTTCCATTTTTATTTGTCTCCAGGTATTTTCTGATTTCCTCTTTGATTTCTTCATTGACCCGTTGATATTTTTTAGTAGCATGTTGCTTAGTCTCCATATGTTTGTTCTTTTCCCATTTTATTTTCTTTGATTGATATCTAGTTTCATACCACTGTGGTTGGAAAAAAATGCTTGATATAATTTCTATCCTCTTAAATTTGTTGAGACTTATTTTGTGGCCTAGCACGTGATTTATCGTGGAGAATGTTCCATGTGTAGTTGAAAAGAATGTGTATTCTGCTGTTTTGGGAGGTAATGTCCTGTAGGTATCTATTAAGTCCAACTGGTCTGTTATGTAATTTAAGACCATTGCTGCCTTATTGATTTTCTGTCTGGATGATCTGTTCATTGATGTAAATGGGGTGTTAAAGTCCCCTATTATTATTGCATTATTGTCAATTTCTCCCTTTATGTCTGTTAGTATTTTGCTTTATATATTTAGATGCTCCTGTGTTGGATGTGTATGTTTTAACAAATACAATATCCTCTTCCTGTATTGATCCCTTTATCATTATATAACTCCCTTTTTTGTCTTTTGTTATAGCCTTTGTTTTAAAGTCCACTTTGTCTGATATCAGTACTACTACCCCAGCTTTCTTGTCATTTCCATTTGTATGAAATATCTTTCTCCATCCCCACACTTTCTGTGTGTGTGTGTCTTTAGTCCTGAAGTGAGTCTCTTAAAGAGTCTTGTTTTTTCGTCCAATCTGCCACCCCATATCATTTGAATGAGGCATTTAGTCCATTTGTATTTAAATTCTTCATAAGTATGTACTTATTGACATTTTATTACTTGTTTTCTGGTTGTTCTTACAGTTCTCTGTTCATTTTTTCTTCTTTTTGTTTCTTCCCTCGTGGTTTATTCTCTTTAGTACTATGCTTGTGTTCCCTTCTTAATTATTGTGTATCTGTTGTAGGTTTTTGATTTGTGGTTACCATGGGGTTCATATAAGTTGACCTCTAATTATATCTACTTGTTTTTAGCTGGTAGTAATTTAAGTTCAAACACATTCTAAAGGAGCTACATGTTTTACTCCCCTCCCTGATATTTTGTGTTTTTGATGTCATACCGTACATCTTCATGCTTATCCCTTCACTGTTTATTGTAGTTATAGTTGCTTTTACAATTTTTGTCTTTGAAACTATGTACTGGCTTATTTTAGTTGTTGATTCTCAGTCCTTACTATATATTTGCCTTTCCTAGTGGGATTTCCCCTTTCCTGTAGATTCTTCTTCTCCACTTAGAGAAGGTCCTTCAACATTTCTTTTAGGATAGGTTTAGTATTGATGAACTATTTTAGTTTTTACTTGTCTGACAAGTTCTTTGTCTCTCTTTCTATTCTAAATGATAATCTTGCTGGGTAGAGTACCCTAGGTGGCAGGTTCTTTCCTTTTAGCACTTTGGATATATCATGCCACTCCCTTCTGGCTTACAAAGTTTATTCAGAGAAATCAGCTGATAGACTTATGGGGATTCCCTTGTACATGACTCTGTTTTTCTCTTTCTGCCTTTGTAATTCTCTCTTTAATTTTTCCAGTTTTACTTATGATATGCCTTGGGGTTGGAGGGTTTATTGTAAGGCACCAGACTTGGAGTCCAGCATAGCTAATGCTCAAAAAACCTGAACTTCCTGATGGAGTTCACGGAAGCATTTTTAGAGGCAAGGTGGGGGCTGGCGGCGGGGGTAGTTGCAGAATGTGTGATCAGCTCATGCACAATCCTCTGATTGGTTGATGGTGAAGTAACAGGGCAGAGTCAAAGGGATTAACATTATCAATCCTCAGGCTCCAGTAGGTCTAGGGGCTAAGTGCTCATGGTCATCAATTGTTAACTTTTTCCATTTGGTTAGGGTTTTAGTATCTGTAAAACAGTTCAAGAAATGTGCATCAGACTGTTATCTAGATACTTTAGAGAGGAGCTAAAGATTCTGTGACTACCATATGGCTGATTTACTGTTTGAATTGTTACTAGCTCTCCTGGCCTAACTGCTATTTTTGTCACTACATGTTCACATCCTTTCAATCATTAATTCCTGAGCCAGGCTTTTGTGACCCAGGAGAGCCTGGGAGACTACAGTTTTACTATAAATAAGAGGGAGGCAGAAGACATGGGTGTGTGTCGGGGGGGTCTTTCTCAGGAAGGTCCCATAGGGTCCTGCTAGGTTATGGTATGGGAACAAGACTATTTTGTTTGTATAAGTCAATATGCTATATATTTATGGCACTGATTATTAAAGTTTTAATGATAGTATTTTTACTTAGAGTGGAATATGTACTTGAAGAGAGAAATTATTATGTGTAGCCAAAATTCAGTTAAATAAATATCTATATAATCCATTCATTTACCCTAAACTTGCTTCAAATTCAAAGTAGACATTAGTAGGGGAAGTTTCCTCAACTAAGCTTAGTTCTATTCTCATGAAAAAACAAATAAACAAATAAAAACTTCATTTTAATTGAAATGTCCCCAAACACCAGTATATTAAATAATATTTCATCCTTCATGTATTTTGGATATTATTGTAAAAAGGCATGTTTTCAAACACTTGAAATCCACTTTGCATTACTTAGATGTTTCCTTAGATTCTTTATACTTGCCATGAAGAATGAGCATCATAAACATCTGTGTATACAATAGAGTAGGGTTTTTAAATAGCCACTTTAGATAAACTTCACTATCAGAATAATTCTCTGTGAATAATTTTAAAATATGTAATAATTACTGTGCAACTACTGAGTTGTAATAATGAACTGTACAACAAAGGTTATACTTAGACACAAGAATATCCAAGTGTCTAGATTTAAAGCAAGACCCAAACCATTGACAGAAGACAATAAAATAATTAAAAACATGCCTCCTGCTTTTGGAATATTTTTCAGGCATCAGTAAAAATCTTTTCAGCAAAGTAATAGAATAAAACATAATTAGAAAATGGCAGGCAATTAGTCTTGGAAGTATTTCTGTTTATCACCATTAAAATTCTGCTAAGCCTAGAGACAAATGCTATGTGAGTGTGCATTTGTCAGATAAGAATTCTGAATAATTAGTGCTGTTAAGATTAGCATAAATAGCCTAAGGGAGCATTCATGCATAAAATAAGTCAAGAAAGAGGTTAAAGAGAGAAAAGAAGAAAATAACATTTTAGGCTAATGCATAGTAGTTTAGAATCCTTTTTCTATTTTTCTATTTGTGAAAACATAAAACGGATCCCCTTCCTTTTCTTTTTCTGGCGCAACTTGTCCTTATCCCACATAGCACATTTTAATGAGGTTTCATTCACTCACATCATACTTTCTAACCAATAACTCTTGCTTATTTTTCAATGAAAAATTGTGTAGGGGAGCAAAGTTTGCCACCCTAAAATATGTCTCTTTGGCATATTAATTGTATGCATCTAGTTATTGTCTGAGAAACAGTTGACATGGAAGGGCTCTGCAAATCAAGTAGGAGTTGCCCTTTAGTAAGAAACATTTACATTTGTAAGGGAAATCTCCATTTGTAAGGGTGTTTTTCTGTATCTGAGGAGAATGACCAAATCTCTAGAAATTCTTATCCATTGAGAAGGCAAAGACATAAATCTGCGTCAAAATCACCCTTGTTTACTGTTCTTTTCCTGATAACCTCCCATAACTGACTCTCACCACACTCAACATCCTCTTTTGTCTTCAGCTGAGGAATGTGTTTAAGATGAGGGCTTTGGCTGTTTTGGTGAGTTACTCAGTATTTCTGAGTATATCCCCTGCATACATGTTATGAAATTTTTGTTTGATTTTCTCCTGTTAATCTGGCTCATGCCAATTTAATTCTTAGGCCAACCAGAAGAACCTAGAAGGGTAGAGGAAAATTTCTTCCTTTGTGATAATGATCACACCAATTTTAAACATTTTTAATTATCCACATCACACCACTAATACAATAAGCAAAGCAGATTTAAATGAAATCAGAAAGCAACAACTTACCGGCAACAAACCTTCCATTCACTCCCATTTTTCTTTTGGGCACCTCTTCTAACAAGGACTGTTTTCCTGTCTCTTATTTCACTTCAAAGTACTCAGTCTGTCATTTTGTTCATCAGTGTTCACCTCCTTCACCCACTGGCATAGGAATCTGTGTTTTGTCTTCCCCTTCCTAGAGTGTTCTATTTTTTCAATTTAAACTTTTATTCCTGCCCAACAATTAAAATTCTACTACTTCTTTATGAAGCTTGTTTAGCTACATTTTTGAAGATCGTCTCATTTTCCCCAGCTGTGTGATACAGAGCTTCAACCCTAGTTGCAAATCAGTGTTCCTAGTTGCAATTATCAGAATATCCTTTTCTTGGTTTTCACAGAAAATAAATTTATTAAAAGATATTAGTTCACAAAATTTCTGGGAAAATAGCTCCAGGTTTAGATGCTCAGAATTCTGTATGACCAAACCAAGGAAGGAGTTTCTCCATCCAAAGTGCGGCTGTCACCACTACCCAGAGGCAACGCTGTAGCATGAAGAGTCTGTGAGCTCTGGTGACTCTTAGGACTCTACACCACTCACACCTTCAAAGAGAAACAACACTTACTGAGAAAGAATGCCCTGAGCAACTACTTCTTAGTGTCCTTTCATCAGAGGTCTGGGTTCTAATTTAGGGTATTGGGACACATAATGAGGGAAATTTACATCTGCAGAGTATTTTTTAAAAGCTGGTCATAGGGCTTCCCTGGTGGCGCAGTGGTTGAGAATCCGCCTGCCGATGCAGGGCATGCGGGTTCGTGCCCCCGTCTGGGAGGATCCCACATGCCGTGGAGCGGCTGGGCCCGTGAGCCATGGCTGCTGAGCCTGCGCGTCCGGAGCCTGTGCTCCACAACAGGAGAGGCCACAACAGTGAGAGGCCCGCGTACCACAAAAAAAAAAAAAAAAGAAAAAAAGCTGGGCATAGACAGACCAACAATATGATAATCACTGAAAGTCATTCCAGATAAGTTTTTTTATTTAAACAGCTTTTCAAGTTTATTTCAGCAAAATGATTATGAAAAGAGGGTGAATTTTTTTTTTCAAATCCTTATTAGAGTGGTATATCCCTTATTAATTATCTATACTGAAAAACAAAAGCAGTCTACAACTTGTGTCAAATAAAAAACAATCAGCAGCCACTACTGTAGTCTTTGCTTCTATGAGTTTGACTTTTTAGATACAGCACAGAAGTGGAATCATATAGCATTTGTTCTTCTGTGATGGACTTATTTCATTTATCATAATGTCCTTCAGGTTCACACGTGCTATTGCATATGGCAACAATAATTTCTAGAGATCTGCTGTATGACATAGTGCCTACAGCTAACAATATGTTATTGTGCATTTCAAAATTTATTGAGGATAGATCTCATGTTAAGTGTTCTTATCATGAAAAAAAAAGAAGAAAAAGAAAGTAAACAAAGAGACACAAAGAAACTTTGAGTGATGTTGAATATATGTTTTACCTTAATGGCAATGATGGCATCATGAGTGCTTTTATATGTCCAAACTCATCAAATTGTACACATTAAATATGTGCAGTTCTCTGTGCATCAATTATACCCCAGTAAAGCTGTTAAACATTTAAAAATAAAATCAGAATGATTTTGGACACACGCAGCAGTTAAGTGGCAGATTGCAGCAAGCAGCAGTGAGAAGTAGCTGGAAGCAAGATCTTAGTTCCCAGGCCGGGAGTCCTAACTGCTAGACCACAGAGGCCAGCGACTAGGGCCTAGGTCCCTAGTTCTTGCCTGCCTTGTCAGGAACGAATTCAGGCGAGGAGGCAGAAGGTAAAGAAAATAGTAAAAAGTTTATTGGAAAAGCAAAGTACATGCGGAAAGACGCCTGGGCAAACTCAAGAGAGAGAGTCACACCTTTGGGAAGTTTAAATCCTTTATAAGGGGGCAGTTTTCCGGGTCTTTGTTTTCCTTCTGGCCAATCGTCTTGCTTTGTGCCTCCTGGCTAATTAGTCTCAGGACCCTCCTCATAGGTGCACAGGCACCTCTCAGTCAAGTTGGATCCCACCGTAAAGGCGTCTGGGAGAGACAAGATTCATTATGGCCTGGAGTTGTCCTCTGACTTTTGACTCCCAAGGAGCCTTTCTGCACATGCATAGTGTCTCCCTTGCCCCAAGGGTACCGCGGTGGTGGTGGGGGGATCGGAGATCCCTTGATCCTTTATTCAAACAAGGTTTTGCCCCTCTTTGTTCTTGCAATGATTGTTATCTTAAGACATCCACAAGAGACAAACTTGGCTATTCTGTCATTGCTTCCATTTCAGAGAGCAAACAGGAGGCTGATTTTAAATGCCTAACCTGAAGCCCACCTATCTCCTGTCTCAGGAGATGAAAACAGGAGGCTAGTTGTAAGTGTCAGGCCTGAAGCCCACTTTTTCCTGCCCTGTGAAATGTAAACAGAAGGCCAGTTGTAAATGTCTAACCTGGAGCCCATCTATCTCCTGCCTCAAGAACTTAGATAATGAGAGATTTTAATTACAAAGGTAACTGCATTAAGGAGAATGATTCAATCTCAGAAACCTGCAAGAATCTCCTCAAAGGAATAAAGCTTTCCTTTTACAGGTAGGGAGAAGTGAGCAAAAGTTTAGCAGAAACCATTAAGAGGAAGTTGGGTAAGGGAGGGGAAATGATCAGTGGGGTCTGACAGGAAAATTGTCTCACTGTGATCTGCCAGTTCTCAGGAGAAGCTGATAAGGGATGCATCCCACTTTTTAGTTCTTATTCAGGCTTGGAGGCAATTAGAGTCATAGAAAGTAAAGATGTTTGATTAAACTTTGGTCAAGATAAAGCAGAGGAAGAAACAGGCAACTGTGAACACTTGGTTAGTTCCTCTGGTTGTTCAGGACAGACAAAATTGGCTTTAAATGTTACTAGAGATGGAAGAAGTCATTGCAAGATTGAAGTTGGTAAAGTATTTTTCAGGGCTGGATTGTTCTTCACTGTCATCAGCTCTGAAAGACTCCTATATCATCTACTGAGCCTATTGTTGGATTGAAAGCTGTTTTAAGGTCTTAGAGATCAGGCATTTAATGAGAGGAATACCCAGGAATATAATAAAGAGAATATTTATTATTAAAGACTGACTAAGGGAGATTTGGGAGCCAGTCCCCTGAAATTTAACCATCAAGGTAGATAGATAATTTATCTCCCTGTCTCCGTGGGAGGGTAGGAGTCTAATTTAGGTAGGAACCTTGCTTTTCAAGTTGTAAAACTACCTCCTGTGTTGAAGATACAATGAAGTTTATATTTCCTTTCGGTAAGGCCAATTAGTATTTGGAGAAGGCAAAATGTCTGAAGTTGTAAGGAGGTTTGAACATTTGGCTAAATAGGATTATGGATGGTTGAGAAACATACTTGCCTATGCATTTAACCAGAATGACTATATATTTTTTAATAAATATAGGAAGTAATATGATTATTAAAAAAAACCACCTTAGCTCTTTTTTTTTTTAGGAGTTTATTCATTAATTTATTCATTTTTGGCTGTGTTGGGTCTTTGTTTCTGTGCGAGGGCTTTCTCTAGTTGTGGCGAGTGGGGGCCACTCTTCATCACAGTGCGCGGGCCTCTCACTGTCGCGGCCTCTCTTGTTGCGGAACACAGGCTCCAGACACGCAGGTTCAGTAGTTGTGGCTCACGGGCCTAGTTGCTCCGCGGCATATGAGATCCTCCCAGACCAGGGCTTGAACCCGTGTCCCCTGCATTAGCAGGCAGATTCTCAACCACTGCGCCACCAGGGAAGCCCACCTTAGCTCTTTTAAAAGTAAGACTTGGTTCTCATAAATAATCAAGAGCATTATAAATTCATTGTAAAGTACAGAAATTTATTCTAAGACACAGAATCTTTGCCTTCTGGGAAGATCACTTATAAGGTAAAGAAAAGCCTTTTACAACCTCTTATTAAGAGCATACAATTAATCCAAGAAATATTTGTCATTTTAATGGAGGTAAAACCATGTTATAGTTTTATATTGGTATGCTATTGTTTCTAAAGCTGTTAAATGTTTCTAAAACAAACATTTTTTAATCTTATAAATAAATGTATAAATATGAAACTACCAGTTTTGCTCAAAAGAAATAAAATCTTATTCCATGAACCATCTACAACTTACCATATTCATTTAGATGCTGTCCTTTTCTTCTTCCTCATTCTAGATAAACTAGTCATTTTACTTTAAGACACAATTGCACTCTTTTACCTTAACAAAAACATACTGGGCAAACCTTACATATAAAGTTGCTTCCCTTTGCCATTGTGCAATTCTTATGAAAAGCATCTGCTCTGCTCGGGCTATGTATTGCTATCTTCAGTTGTAGTAACATGAAATGGCAGATGTATTGAATCCATTAAAATGATTATATTTCATGTGTTAGGCAGCTGGTGAAGTTGTGGGGAAAATTTTTTACCAGATGCCTTTGGCAACTTAGTTTCATTATGAATTTTCATGTGTGGCTCTTTCACTTTTTCTGTACCAGATTGATAAATAAAGCTTTTTAAAAAATTTTTTTCTTTTTTAATTTTTATTTAAGAAATATGAATTTTCACTAAATGTATTTAGTATCAGTGTATAACTATCTTAATTAGACAAAGGAGCTTAAAATTAAATATCTTTAATTTTTTTAAATTAAATCATTTTATTTCAGTTTATTTTATTTACCATATCTTTCACTCTGTTTCTACTACCATCTTTTTTGGCAACACAATGCCTTTCAGACGTTACTTAGTTACTGACATCAAATCCCTCATGAAAGTTCATAGGAAATTTCATCAACTTTTTGGTTGAATGAGTATTTAGTAAGACTTTTAAAATGATTAATCATTTCTGAAAAGATAATGGAGTTGGTGTTACATATGGATTAATGAAAATGGAAGCGCATTTCATTGTGAATTGCAAATATAATCAGGTAATACTAATGTAAAAGTTAACATAGGTCTATTAAATATAGTAAGATTTTTACTATATGATCATGTAGACTATGTATTCTAACAAAGAAGAATGTCCCAAAACATATTTGGTATTTAAGCCAATTTGCTCTTAGGATAAAATGATTTCCACTCTCTTTAGCCATAGTTTCTCACGTAGGAAAAGTCATGTAACCACATTTATCTTTTATGGCATTCATTCTACTCTGATAACTCTTTTACCTTTACCAGCTTCCTAAGGCAGAAAGAATATTTTCCCAAGTATGACAAAATATGACTTTTGATTTGCTTGATATTTACAGGTTTTTAGCTTATATGTTTCAAATTTTATAAATTAGATGAGGGTTAAATAAACTACTGGATTAACAATCATTTATTTTAGCATGGGGCATGCTCATACTAGTCAGCATAATTTTGTTTAAATAACAATGAGTACTGTTCAATATATATTCTTCCTATTTTGGTGTAGTAATCTGGTTCAGCTCTATGTTCAGCTCTTTCATTATGATAAACACAACCATATTCAATTTTAAACTTTCATTCTCTATGTGTTTATTAAACCATATGCATATTCTGATAACCTCAGATTTGTTTGTTTATCTCTGTGAGTCAAGTGGTGCTTTGCTTGTTTGGGCTTACATCCTCATGCCAGACTAAATCCATTTGAGAGCCACAGATGAATGATTAAAAAATAAACACTGCACATATTTAACAAATCATTTCTGTATTACAAATTGAGGTAGACGAAAAAGGAATTTGAAATTTTATTTGGGGTTTTCATAAATAATATATCAACATAGTTCTTTATTTATTTCCTTGTTTTTAACTCTGCTTTCTCTTTCACAAAACTTATTATGGTTAAGCTATGCTTAAATCTTGTAATTTTTTCTACATTTATAGCTGTCATTCCTCTGCAAAAAAAAAATCTTTCATTCATCATCTGGGGCTATTTACTTGCCCTTTAGTAGAATTCTTCATAGAAAGACAAGATAAAAACTGACTACAGGGCTTCCCTGCTGGTGCAGTGGTTGAGAGTCTGCCTGCCGATGCAGGGAACATGGGTTCGTGCCCCGGTCTGGAAAGATCCCACATACCGTGGAGCGGCTGGGCCCGTGAGCCATGGCCGCTGAGCCTGCGCGTCCGGAGCCTGTGCTCCACAACAGGAGAGGCCACAACAGTGAGAGCCCCGCGTACTGCAAAAAAACCCAAAAACAAAACAACAACAAAAAAAAACTGACTACATCCCCATTAACTCCCAGCTTTCAGAGTAAGAAGTCAGTGTAACAACTATTTCAATACTGGACAATGACATTTTCAACTTTGCTTTTTCTTCTTGAGACATCATTGCAGACTCGTGGATTTTTTGTAAATTCAATATATTTAAAATGCTTCCACCTTTTTTTAAGTATAAAATTTCCCCTAATTAAACTGTGGGAGACATTTAAACTTGCTCTTTTTATTATGTTTATTAGGTTGACAAGTGCTCATTAGTTTTTCTTCTCTACACAAGATGTCCCAGGCTCATTTGATACATTTCTTGTCCCAAATCAAGATTCAATCATTTATCCAAGGAGTTTGGATAACTTCTAATGTATCCCACATTTGACATGAAATCAAAATTTTGTGTTACAAAACCATTTGAGATTATTCGTTTTTCACTATGGTTATAGAACCAAGTAATATAGAGACAGTGCCATTTGTTTCAGGTTATTTCAAGTGTCAATGGTCACTTCTTTTTATTTACTATTGTTGAATATGAAAACAATTTGATAGTCTAGATTCAAAATCACTTAAGAAGCCTACACACCAAGAAGACTTTTCTACTAGCCCTGAATCCTAGACCCCATTTCTCAAGCCTTTCCCCAAGGGAATTCAATTTTGTTGGCTTCTCATTTATTCTTCAAGTTTTTCTACTTACTCTTCAAGTGAATTTTTTATACTGTTTTTGTCATCTGCAAATAGAGATAATTTTGCCTCATTTTCTAATGCATGTACCTCCAACAGCTGGTTTTATCTAATTGCATTGACTAATGCTTCCAGTATAATGTTTAATAATGGGAATCATAATTTATACATTTTCCTTTTTTAATAAAACACAGTGGAGACAACATTATTATCCCACATAGTTAGATTTTGCTTTGGGGAATTTCAAAGAAGTATTCAATACTAACTCAGTGAGAAATTTCCTCAAAAATGGATTTCAATTTGGTCAAATATTTTTTCAAACTTATTAATAAGAATATGCCATTTTCTCCTTACCTCTATTAATGTGATACATATAATTTCCAATATTAACCTATGTTTATATTCTTGGGATAAATCCCACTGGTGCAGAGAACATATTCTAACAGTTATGAAGACCTATATTATAGTAAATAAAAAATAAGCTATGGATATATGGATAAAATATATCTTTAAAAATTTTTTTCTCTTTGACACTTAATTATAATTTCCTCTTAAATGGTCACTTCTGCTTGTCATTGTTTTCTTCAATGTTCATGTGTGTTCACTTCTGCTCACTTGTAGCTTGAGTTAGTTACAAGGCTCCACCTTCACAGGGACTGGGCAGTGTAATGTAGATGTAGATATTAAGAGAACAATTAGTAACTCAATAATAGATCCCTATGTTCAGATGCCTGCTTCTCACTTTTCACCACTAACATCCCTTCAATTCACAGCAGAGAGTAGCAGGTTAGCAAAATTATTTTAAAAACAACCCTGTATTCTATTGTCAGTGTCAGCTGCCCAGCTTAGATTGTCACAACCTATCTCACACCATTTAACTTCTCCAGGAATGGAACCAGTCCAGGCTTCATGTGTGAAATTAATTCTAGAGGGAAATGACAACCTAGATCCAAATCTCCTATCCTCTACTCCCAAAAAGACAGGGAGATATTAGGACAAATAAAACATAAACGTGTCAGAGAAACTAAATCACAATTTACACAATATTTTATAAAATCAAAATTTACTTGTACTCCATGCTATAACTCAGTGTTCAGTGAAAGTTAAAGGAATGAACAGAGATGTAAGGGATTCACAACATTGGGGAGAGGCTAAAAAAATTTAACTAGGGTACATCTTCACAAAAATAGGGCTCCATCCTGAGTGTGAAGAGCTCAAAGCATAAATATGGTCTGGACTGTATCAGATCAATAGGAGAGTCAAAAAAAAAAGGGCTTGGGAAAAAATGCAAGGAAACAATTTGGGTCTAGGTAGTGTAGAAACCCACATGTTTAATATTATTTGCTACCCATATATCTACATAATAATTTTGATAATGAATCCCAAATCACAGAGAATCATAAAATAACAATAAAATAGTATACTGTAAACACTAAGAAAATATAAATGTGCTATGCAAAAACATGATTTTCTTTATCTCAAAAATGTAGTTTATTTTTCCTTAGAAAAAATCAATAACAGAAAGATTGTGGGAAAATCCCCAAATATTTGAAGATTAAACAATATCTTTGTTAATAATACATGGGTCAAAGAAGAAATATGAGTAATTAAAATATTTAAAATTAAATGAAAAAGAAAATACACTAATCAAAATTTGTGGGATGCAATAAACATGCTTAGAGGAACATTTATAGTATTAAATAAATATTTGGTAAAAGAAAGAAGACTGAATCAATAATCTAAGCTGCCATCTCAAGAAGCAAGGGATGGTAGAAAATTTTAAGACTAAAGCAAGGAATAAAAATAAATAATAAAAATTAGCACAGAAATGAATAAATAGAAAACAGGAAATAGAGAGAATCAAACAAACCCAAAATGGTACTTTGAAAAACATCAATAAAAATAATTAACCTCTAACCAGGTTAATCATGAGAAAAATAGGGAAGGCACACATTACCAATATCAGAGAAGTCATTATTATGGCTCTTAAGGACACTGAAGGACAATAAAGGAATACTATAAACAATTCTATGTCCACAAATTTAATAATTTTTACAAAATGCACCAAAACCTTGAAAGACTCAAACTATCAATACTCTTAATAGGAAGAAATATCATTTGAATAGGCCTATATCTATTAAATAAGTCAAATTAAAAAATAATAATAACCTCTCAAAACAGAAAGCTCTAGGCCCAGATGGGTCACTGGTGAATGCCACCAAACATTTAAGGAAGAATTTATACCAGTTCTCTACAATCTCTGCCAAGAAGATGGAAGTAGGGGAAATACTTCATAAATCATATTCCTAATGAAGCCAGTATTATCTTAATGCCCAAAGCAGAAAAAGATATTAAAATAAAACTACAGACCAATATCTCTCATGAACATAGGTGGAAAATTTCCCATTAAAATATTAGCAAATCAAATTCAACAATGTATAAAAAGAATATATACCTTGACCAAGTAGTTTTTTTTAAATTAATTTATTTTAATTTATTTATATTTGGCGGCATTGGGTCTTTGTTGCTGTGCACGGGCTTTCTCTAGTTGCAGCAAGTCGGGGCTACTCTTTGTCACGGTGCACAGGCTTCTCATTGTGGTGGCTTCTCTTGTTGCAGAGAATGGGCTCTAGGTGCATGGGCTTCAATAACTGTAGCTTGCAGGCTCTAGAGTGCAGGCCCATTGGTTGTGGCACACGGGCTTAGTTGCTCTGCAGCATGTGGGATCTTCCCAGGCCAGGGATCAAACCTGTGTCCCCTGCATTGGTAGGAGGATTCTTAACCACTGCACCACCAGGGAAGTCCTACTAAGTTGTATTAATTTCAGATATGCAAGACTGGCTCAACATTTGAAAATCCATTAATGTATAATAATACATCACATCAACATATTAAAGAAGAAAAATTACATGATCATATGAATAGATGCACTGAAAGCATTTGTCAAAATCCAACACCTGTTAATGATAAAATTTCTCAATAAACTAAGAATAGAGGGGAACTTTCTCAACTTTATAAAGTAAATCTACAAAAACCTACAGTTAACATCACATGTAATGGTGAAAAACTCAAAACTTTCTGACTAAAATCAGGAAAAAACAAGGATGTCCTTTCTCACCACTATGTTTCAACATTGTGCTAGAAGTCCTTGCTAGTGCAATAAGATAAAAAAAGGAATAAAAAGTTATACAGATTGAGAAAAAGGAAATAAGACTGTCTTTATTTGCAAAGGACGTTATCATTTATGTAGAAAATCCAAAAGATTCAACAATAAACCCCTCCTGTAACTAATAAGCAATTATAACAAGGTTGTAGGGTACAAGGTTTATATACAAAAGACAATTATTCTCCTATATACTAGCAATGAGCAAGTGGAATTTGAAACTAAAAGCATATTACCATTTAGATCCCCTAAATTAAATTCTTAGGTATAAATATAATAAGATATGCATAAGATAATTATGAGAAAAGCTACAAAACTCTGATGAAAGATATCAAAGAAGAACTAAATAAATGAAGAGATATTCCATGTACATGGCAAAAAAGAAAATTGTCAAGATGTCAGTTCTTTCTAACTTGATCCATAGATTCAATACAATCCAAATCAAAATCCCAGTAAGTTATGCTATGGATGTCAACAAACCGATCTTTAAGCTTATATGTAGAGGCAAAAGACACAGTAACGCATTCACTATAGAGGGAGAAAAACAAACTTGGAAGACAAAAATTATCAGAATTCAAGGATTACTATACAGCTACAATAATAAAGACAGTGTGGTTCTGGCAATAAAAGAAAATTAAAACAATGGAACTAAATAGAAAGTCCAGAATTAAATAAATAAAACTGGTGTTTTATCTGTCCAAGAAATATTGATTGAGCATCTACTATGTGCTAGCATCTTCAGATGAACGTGTGCTTTTCCTCATTGCAGATAGCTAAAGTAGTTTCGCAAGTTTGAATTTCTACCTTTTCTTGATGCCCACTAGGTGATTCATTTGAACTCATGTCACTTTAGGATTAAAAAGTTCATCTGATCTTGGAAGCCCCAGGCTGTGCTTCAGCTTTCAGCTGTCTCTGGGCTGCTTTGTGCTCTATAAAACTTGAAATACAGACTTGTACCCACCAAGAGAGTAATCCTTATTGTTATGTTTCTTGTTATTATCATTTCTTTTTTTTGTCCATGACTTTTTCAGTTAGGAATTTCCTTTATCAGTTCTCAGAAAGTCTTTTGTCTGTAGTTGGTCCTGATACAAATAGCTGCAATAAATGCAAAATGAGACAAATAATACTGCACCTGTGTTAAATCAATTATGTATAAAGTACTAAGAATAGCATTGAAAGTTACTTGCCTTCACTGTGGACCCATAAACCACATGAAACTAGAGAATGTGTCTTTACAGGATTTTTGTTCTTTTATGCATCTCATTTCAAGGAAGTTAGATATGAGCTTTTAAAATTTTTTTTTTTTTTTTTTTTTTTTTTTCGGTACGCGGGCCTCTCACCGCTGTGGCCTCTCCCGTTGCGGATCACAGGCTCCGGACGCGCAGGCTCAGCGGCCATGGCTCACGGGCCCAGCCGCTCCGCGGCACGTGGGATCTTCCCAGACCGGGGCACGAACCCGTGTCCCCTGCATCGGCAGGCGGACTCTCAACCACTGCGCCACCAGGGAAGCCCGAGCTTTTAAAATTTTTGAGTATAGGGCTTCCCTGGTGGCACAGTGGTTGAGAGTCCGCCTGCCGATGCAGGGGATACGGGTTCGTGCCCCGGTCTGGGAGGATCCCACGTGCCGCGGAGCGGCTGGGCCCGTGAGCCATGGCCGCTGAGCCTGCGCGTCCGGAGCCTGTGCTCCGCAACGGGAGAGGCCACAGAGGTGAGAGGCCCGCGTACCGCAAAAAAAAAAAAAAAAAAAAAAAAAAAAAAAAAAAAATTTTTGAGTATATATATATATATGTGGGTGTTTATGTACATATATATGTGCATATATATGTATATATGTGTGTGTATATATATATATATATACACGATTATATAAAATATGTCATTATCGTAATTTCTCTGACATAGATAATTTTATTATTGCCTTATGACAAGTGAAATAAAATGAGACTATGAGAGATTAAATAATTTGAGTTATACCCTCCCACAGATACTCATATAATAAATGAATCTAGTGTAGTGTAGTAATATATATGTTTGATCATGGTTTTGTGGGTTCTTTTTGACCACACCGCATGGCATGTAGGATCTTAGTTCCTTGACCACAGATCAAACCCACATCCCCTGCAGTGGAAGTGCAGAGTTCTAACCACTGGACCACCAGGGAATTCTCTGATCATGTATTTTTAATTAAAATATTATGTACAATACATGAACAAGTAGTTATAAAAAAGACACAGATTTGGCAATTAAGTGAAGATTGCTTCAACATCACTGATACTTAAAGGACTATAATCAAAATATATTAAATAAAATGTATATATGAGTTGAGTGAGATGCTAGATTTCAAAATATTTAATGTTATGTATAAAGTTAAGTTGTTAAGTATGGTGTTGGTGGTTAAATAAGTAGTTTTAACCTATTTGGTATAAACTCATAACTTTCAAAATAAAATGTACAAATATTTGATATAGCCCTTATATTGATTGATGTTATCCTACAAATATGTGTAAATGTTCATTTTTTTGTGTTAAATATTACAAATAACCTAAGTGGTTTTTAATAAGGAATGGAATAAATACATTGTGAGTCATAAATAACATGTTGAAAAAGACATGGGTAGATTTATATGTAGAATATGAAAAATGTGTGGTCTCAATTATTAAGCTACAGCTAAGTTACAGAATAGAAGGTAGAAGAATACTTATAATATTTTCTAGAAGATTACATTAGAAACTTTAAAAAAACTATTGTCTTTGAGAAGTAGGACAGGAGTGGTTAGGAAGGGACAACTACAATTTATTAGTAACTTTGGCAATAGTTAGATTTTAATAACAAGATACCCTTTCTTTCTTCTTCTTCTTCTTATTTTGTGTGTGTGTGTGTGTTACGCGGGCCTCTCACTGTTGTGGCCTCTCCCATTGCGGAGCACAGGCTCCGGACGCACAGGCTCAGCAGCCATTGCTCACGGGCCCAGCCGCTCCGCGGCATGTGGGATCTTCCCGGACCGGGGCACGAACCCGTGTCGCCTGTATTGGCAGGTGAACTTTCAACCACTGCGCCACCAGGGAAACCCCCCTTTCTTAAATACCTACATATACAAAAACACATTACAACTATCAACATGGAAACGGTGCTTTCAGAAATTCTAAAGAATATTTTTCTGAAAAAACATCTATCTAATCTATCATCTATCTGTCTACCTCTTCTACCTGCCTACCAACACATTTGAATATAGAGGTGCTAATTTTAAAAATGAGAAATTTCAAATTACAAACTAAAGATATATATCACATTCTGTAATTTATGGAAAATTGTTGTTTCCATTTGTGTAATATAGCTATTTAAAATCATATTTCAAAATATATAAATATACAGCACGACAAATGAAAAAATATTTTCCTAAAATAAACAATTTTATTGATTATCAATTCATTTTATTAATTGTCAATATTAAGTTGATAATAAACTACCAAGTTTATGACACTCTCTATGTTAAAAGGTCAAATTCATTAAATTCATTAAAATGTAATGAATATTAAAACTGAAAACCAAATCAGCAATAAGCATAATTATGTACAAAATAACAATAAAAATGTAGAAAGCTATTGTTTTCTTCACCCAGTTTCAGTATACTACTTAAAAACAATTGCTACTTAACTACTCTTTGTTCTGCTGAAACAACTGTGCAGTATAAGCAGTATTTTGCATCTTTTCATAATAAGAGTAGCAATAGACATCCATGTAATGTTATTTCATGTTAAAGACTTGGTTTAAATGTGTTAATTTAAAAGTCAGTTAAATCCCTACATAGTGCATTTGTTTTATGCAAGGCCACACAGAATTCATAAAGTTATTTTACGTTATTTATAAAGAAAACTAGTTTTGCTTTTCCATTAAGATTTGAATTTTTTTAGCATTGAATATGCCAAATATCAGAAATAATTAGCAGTTGCTTTAAAACATCTGGTAATGATATTTCTAAAGAGTTTCTAGAATTTTACTTAAAGAACAAAATCAATAAAAAGATGAAAACCGCAATTCAGTTTTGTTGTGTAGTTTCCATATGTGTAAAATGCATTACTTGAAGTTGTAAATACTTCAACGTTGTATGCAACATTTTTTACATACTATTGTATGCAACATTTTTTCACATACTATTTTCTGATGGTTCTAGGAATATGAAATTGTTTTATAGAAGTTGAAATAAAGAAAATTCCCATTCTTGCTTCTCACTGCCATTTTACCCTCCCTCATTGAACATGAAACCATAGCATAGATCCACTAGCTTTTACCACCATAACGGAAGATTTTAGTCACCTTAATAATGCTAATTGTTTTTCCTGTATGGAGTTTTGGATGATGCAAAAGAAATATGTAAGAGAACTGATAAGAAAATAAGATAAAAATTGGATATGCATTATCCTGCATACTTGCTGTTTGGATTCTAACAGCAATCAGCTTTTACAATTGTCCAAGTTCTTAATTTCCAAACTCCTCTTTAATATTTTCTTGAAAACCTGTCATTTTTTTTACTTCATATTTTTATAATCTTTGCTAAAGACATCAATATAAACTAATAATGACTAATAACCTTTTCTCCTAGAATTGCTCAGTATGTGGTGGTCTGCCTCCCAAATTATCACAAATGATAGTTTTACCAAAAGTTTGCCAGTGTGTACAATTAAAAACTTAATTTCCAGCTAAAGGTATTCACTTTTTTCCTCACGTATCATCTGTTAGGCAAATACCATATATTTTAAATATTTCTTACAAAAGCATCCCACTAATGATACCATATTCTGCATTATTTAGGATGAAATAGAGAATTTGTGGGAAAACTCGCAGTGATTTACCACACCAAAGTTTACTTTTAACTCACCTCTTCTGTGTGACATAGTTCAGCAGCCTTTTACCTATAGAGTTGCATAAGTACTCTGGTTGATAGAGGCCCTTTGGATTTGGGGAAGAGGGAGGACTGGCGTTGAGCTGGTGCCAGAAAAATCAAAAGCTGAAGAACCTTTGGTTATTGACTAAACTTTTCAAAATAGACAGAAGGCTTCATGAAAAACGAAATATGCCTTTATTAAATGAGAGGGCCAGGGATAGAGGAGAGTTCCACATGGGTATAAATATTGTATTTTTGTACTTACATTGTTATGTTTTTCTAAGAAAATGCCCATTTATCTAAATGCTCAAATTTATTTGCTTAAGTTTATTTGTAATATCTTTTATAGATCACTTTAACCAAGACAGTGCCCCTTTTTTTCAATCCTAATATTTGATATTTCTCCATAAGAAAGAATGTCTAAATGGGAATGAATCATATGCATTGTGTGACATTTCAGTAATCCAATTTGAGAAATAGTTGTGTAGAAAATGTTTTTAAAAATGTCATTTTTATGTCCCCCCTAAGAATTGATGAGAATTAATTCAAAGCACCTGTTTTCCCAAATTCTATCCTTAAAATATGTTGTTAAAAAAAAACTGAATGGATAAATGCAGTTCTCATTCCTCAAAATGACACAAAATTTCAAATATTAAAACATTGCCTTAATTAATTTTAATGTATATATTTGTGTATATCACCTGATAAATAATTGGGCTAGTGCTATTTCATTACTGATTTTAATTGTTTAGAAACCTATCATCTTGGGCTTCCCTCGTGGCGCAGTGGTTAAGAATCGACCTGCCAATGCAGGGGACACGGGTTCAAGCCCTGGTCTGGGAAGTGCCCACATGCTGCGGAGCAACTAAGTCCATGTGCCACACTACTGAGCCTGCACTCCAGAGCCCGCAAGCCACACCTACTAAGCCCATGTGCCACAATTACTGAAGTCCACGCACACTGCAATGAAGACCCAATGCAGACAAAAATAAAAATAAATTAAAAAAAAAGAAATTAAGTCCTTTAAAAAAAAAGAAAAGAAATCTATCATCTAATTTTCTTGAGACTATTCAACAGTGTGAATATAGCGTTGGTTGTGTTTGTTATATGTATTGCTAGTTAGCTTGAAAAGAAATCATTAGGCTTATACAATTTGATTTCAACCTTAACCATTTATAAACAAAATTAGAAGTTTTTAGTCCTTAAAATTTCTTGGATGTGTTGTGTATTCTGGTTGGGCCAATTTAGTGGTGTAGAAGTGTTTTCACTCACCACATGTCATTTTATTTATAACCAAGCTCTTAAGACTGTGGCAGCATACTAGGCAGCATTAATAAAGCATGTCTTGGAGCAATGTATTTGTTTTCACAGGCTGAAATCAATTCACCTTGAAAGCACTGCTCATATAGAATGCATACTCTGGAGATAAGAATATCTATCCTATTAGCAATGAAAAAATAGCCTTAGAGAGATATAAATTTAAAAGCAAGTATGTTTGTTGTTATTCGGTGCCTCTATACATCTTAAACTGGTTTGGCTATTAGTATGTTAGATGGAGAGTAAGATTCTTTTAGTGCAAGAGGGGCAACCTGGCACTGCTGGACACTGGTGCAAGAGAAGGGAAGTTGAATCACCCAGCTCACCAGTACACTGAAAGAAGGAACATGAAATTGTATTCATAGGACTAAAATGCCAAAGCAGTTTGACATTCAAAAATAACTTAAACAATTCCCAATCAGATTCAATAAAAAGAATTTTCCTTACAAGAAACTAAGCCTGCAGGTTGTTATCAGGAACATTTAAGAATATTTTTCACTCCTTTTTATGGTCTAAATAGAGCCATGAAGAAAATACCAAGATATTTAGTAAGCACTATTGTGAGTATTTCACCCGGAATATTACCGTGTAGTCATATCTAGATGGTCTTTCCTCCAAACTAATGTAATCATTTACTTCCTTTTTCACTCTTATCTACCCAAAGGCCATGCAATATTTTCTTAAAATAATTTAACCATAAATTGAATAAAATTAACACTCAAAGTGGATTTCCACCCTCAGATTCACTATTAATTAAATCAGTTTAATAATAAAATCTTAAGGATAAATCAAATTTGAGATGAGATTTAAATCTCACAGAAAATAAGTTCCATTGTGTTCCACCATGATTAGTCATAGAGCCATCTCAGCTATTATGTTTTTATCAAACTCAAAGGTACTTCCCATTCCCTGTTCCCTCACCCAGGGGAAGCATTACAGCTGTGTTAACCAGAATTCTTGCTATGTTCCTATGAGCCATCAAGAAATAAAGCCAAAATTATAATAAATTCTGATTTATATTAATACAAATACATTTTAAATTATTTACCATAGTAAATATTCCAAATCCGGAATAAATTATCCAAAAGATATCCAAGTTTTAAATACCTCTGATAGACATTGTCAAATTGCTGTCCTAAAGCTTTACGTAGTTTTAGCAATATATTAGAATAGATGATCCTCACTTCTTTCACTTTATTGTGAAAATTTTCAAATAGAAACCAAAATGGAAAGAATTTTTAAGTGTACACCATTTTTTAACTATCTAGATTCTTCAATTATGATAATACCATGCTTGCTTTAGCATTTATGTACCCATGCATTCTTCCCTCCATCTCTCCATCAATATAAATTACTTTTTGATGCATTTAAAAGTAAATTGCATACATTAGTACATTTTCACTTAATACTTCATCCTGCATGTAATTCTGTCAAGCTCAAGTTTTTGTTTCTATTGTAATATTTGAATGTAATTAAATGTATTTTGACTAATGAATGCACCTGTATGTCAGCAACAATCAAGGGCCTCAGATTTTATCCTGATTGCAAGACCACAGGTTTAATGGATACCAGTAGAAAATGTGAAGCTCATTATTCAGAGAAACAGAATTGTTTATCACTCACAGTAATAGCAGAAGCCCAAGTAACGTTATTTGTGCTGGTTCCCTGATCCCAGTTTCTCAAAAGGAAAGACATTGGGGGCTAGGTGACTCTTTCACACAAAGTGTTGCATTACAGGAAAGGGGCTCTGAGCTTAGGAAACCTCAGACTTTTGAATGGCTTAATTGCAAACTTTTGCTAACCTTTGTCATAGATGGAGTTATTAACTTATGCTGGCCAACAGTCCCTTCCCTGGAGAAAGATAATGTCTCTATTGTCCAAGGCTGTTTGCTATATAAACATCTTTGAAAAGATATTATGAAACAAAAACATCATCAATGCCTTTGCTTAGAAGGTATGCTGAAATGGATGGGACCCAAGGACAATTCTCTCTCATAATACATATTACTTAATGGTTGGGTCTGCACTATCTCGACTTCTATTTTATATATATATATGTGTGTGTGTGTGTGTGTGTGTGTGTATGCCACTTATCAACCACACCAATTAACCTAACCTGATATTTAAAAATAAAAGTTTTGATTTGTGTTATATGCCAATTAATTATTTACTATCAATAGGTCTAAAAGCAACAGGAATCCAGTTTTGACCTTAGCTATGTCCCTTAGGTTTCAAGTGGAAAGAAAATAAAACCCATAAATGATCAAGACCTACCTTAAAAAGCTAGGTGGTTCCTGCTTAAGTTTCTGTATGGAACTTTTCCACCTGCTCCAAAGAAACATTCCAGATATGACAGTGTTTATTCCTGTTTACACAGACTTCACCTTGGGCCACAAGGTGTCAGCGTAGAGTACTTCCATCATCTGTAACTATTCTGGCCAGTGAGTTGAGGCTGATTTAAATGTCTTCCAGGGTGAAGTGGTTTTCTTTAAACACATTCAGTTTTCTTATGATCACTCCTTAAGTGAAAGTCATCTTAATTTTGGGACAGAAGTAAGTTAAATCGTGGATTCACAAAAGAAAACACGGTCCTAAACATGTACATGATATCCTTAGAAAGAAGATGTTCGCAATTTTTGGAGTCCCAAGTTGACCAACATCCATCATGGGGCAAAGGTTGACAGTGCTCTCAGCTGACAAAACCAGCAGGCTGGTAGGCCCTGTGGTTCACAGTTCTGTTCAAATAATTGAGTCTAGTTCTTTTTTCTTGGAGGAATTGCTTGAGGGCAGTCAATGCAACCAATTTTGTCAGTCAAGTCACATTCCTCTGCTCCAAGTAAAGATTGAGAATGGGATTGGGGAAGACATCCAGAGGTGTTGACTGGTGTTTTCCTTGGAAGATGCATTGCTGGCACCTTCCTCTGATGTTTCAGTTAGACTTCTTGGTAATTTCATGAATACATCATAGAAATCATGAATGAGTTCCTCCACATTTGAAGTTTCCCAGCATACTCGGCTTTTTCCTCCAACGGGCTGGTCTTGGAATATAGGGGAAAACAAAGGCAGTATATAAGGAAAGAAGGATCTGTGCTATCTTTTTTTTTAATTTTGCTGTTTTAAATACTATTAATGATTTGTAAAAGAAACTTTAAGTATAAGTCATTTGTCAGTTATGAGGTTTGTACATATTTTCTGCAAGTGTGTGCAGCTTAAACTTTCATAGATGTCTTTACAATGCATTTCAAAGAGCAAATATTTTTAATTTACTTGAAGTAAATTTTATCAATTTTTTCTTTAGTGGTTCATTCGAGTCTTAGTTAAGAAATGTTTGCTGGGTCCAATGTTAGAAATATTTTTCCATACATTTCATTGTAAAAGTTAGAGGTTTTACCTCGGTCCATGTTTAACTTGATGAGAAATTGCCACAGTTTTTACCAAAGGGGCTTTATCATTTTGCAATTCCTATGGCAATGATTGAAATTCCCTATCACTCTGCATCTTCACCAGCATTTGGTACTGTCAGTTTTTGAGTTTTAAACATCTAGTAGATGTACAATATATCATATGTGATTTTACAATGATGAAGAGTAATGTTGAGGATTATTTCATGTGTTTATTTGCAATCCATATGCTTTTTTTTTGTTGGAGTGTCTGTTCAGTTCCTTTACTTATTTCTTAATTGGACTGTGGGTTAAATGATTGTTGAGTTTTAATGTTATTTGTATATTTGGAAACAAGTCTTTTATCAGATATATAATTTGCAAATATTTTGTCCCAGTTTTGTCTTGCCTTTTCATTCTCAACAGTATCTTTCAAAGATAAAAAGTTGCTAATTTTTAAAAATTAATTAATTAATTAATTTTTGGCTGTGTTGGGTCTTCATTGCTGCTCATGGGCTTTCTGTAGTTGTGGCAAGTGGGGGCTACTCCTCACTGCAGTGAGCGGGCTTCTTATTGCGGTGCCTTCTCTTGTTGCGGAGCAACGGCTCTAGGCATGCAGACTTCAGTGGTTGTGGCTTGTGGGCTTAGTTGCTCCACAGCATGTGGGATCTTCCCGGACCAGGGCTCGAACCTGTGTCCTCTGCATTGGCAGGCGGATTCTTAACCACTGCATCACCAGGGAAGCCCCCAAAAGTTGTTAATTTGGATAAAGTTCAGTTTATAATTTTTTCTTTCTCAACTCATGCTTTTGTTTTTATATATAAAAAACTAGTGCCAAACCAAAGTTCACATTATTTTTTCCTATACTTTCTTCTAGAAATTTTATAGTTTTGCATTTTAAATTTCAGTTTATGGTCTATCTTAAATTTTATCTTTTATATAATTTTATATAAAGTTGTCTTATATAATTTTAATTTTTTATAGTATGTCAGGTATGCTTGGAGATTCAGTTATTTTTAGACATCTGAATGTCCAATTTTTTCCAGCACCACTTTTTGAAATGATTATCCTTTCTCTAATGAATTGCCTTTGCACCTTTATCAAATATCATTTGTCTATATATGTGTGGGTCTATATCTGGATTCTTTATTTTCTTACTTTACTCTGTGTACTTATACTTTCACAAATACCACACTGCCTAGATTTCTTTAGCACTTAGGTAATTGGGTCATTTTAAATTGGGTAACTTGAGTCCTCTAACTTTGTTACTTGCTCTTTGTTTATCAAAATTTTTTTTAAATTCTATTTCTTTTAATTCTATTTTTTTTTCCATATAAGTTTTATAACCAGGTAGTAGGTAACTAAAAGAAAGATTATGGGAATTTTGATAGGTAAATCTATGAATGAAATTTATATGAACTGACAGCTTGTAATATTAGTCTTCTAATATAGATGAACATGATTTATGTGCCCATTAACTTAATCTCCTATTTCTTTTATAACTTTTATGTAGTTTTCCACATGTAGATTCTGCACCTATTTTATTAGAGTTATATATAATAGTTTAAATATTCCAGGGAGGGATTATACATTTACTGTTTAATATTCAGATTCTAATTATTTATCATTTTTATATAGAAATGCAATTGACTTTTAAAAATTGACCTTTTACACTGTAACGTAGTAAGCTCACATATTAGCTCTAGGGTTTTTTTTTTTTTTCTTTTTTTTTTTGTTTTTTGTAGATTGTCTGGAATTTTCTCCATAGACAATGTTTCTCCAAATAAAGACAGTTTTACTTCTTCCCTTCCACTGTATATGCATGTCTTTGTTTATTTTTCTTGCCTATGACATTGCCTGGCACTTCCAGTGTGATGTTGAATAGAAATGATATGAGATGACTTCCTGGTCTTGTTCCTGAGTGAGTCTCTTACCATTAAAGTATATTAGGTGCAGATTTTCTATAAATAAATTTTATTAGGATTAAAGAAGTTCTCTTTTATTTCTAGTTTGCTGTATTTTTTTAAAATTAATTAATTAATTTATTTTTGGCTGCGTTGGTTCTTCATTGCTGCGCGCGGGCTTTCTCTAGCTTTGGCAATCAGGGGCTGCTCTTTGTTGTGGTGTGTGGGCTTCTCATTGCGGTGGCTTCTCTTGTGGAGCATGGGCTCTAGGCACATGGGCTTCAGTAGTAGTGACATACGGGCTCAGTGGTTGTGGCTCATGGGCTCTAGAGCGCAGGCTCATTAGTTGTGGTGCACAGGCTTAGTTGCTCCGCGGACATGTGGGATCTTCCCGGACCAGGGCTTGAACTCTTGTCCCCTGTATTGGCAGGAGGATTCTTAACCACTGTGCCACCAGGGAAGGCCCTGCTGAGGTTTTTATAATGAATAAAATTTGATATTTGTCTTTTTTTCCTCATACATTAATACAATCATATATTTTCTTCTTATTAATATGTTAAAATGGTGAATCGTATTGACTGATTTTTGGAAAGTTGAATTAGTCTTGCATGCCTGAGATAATGTCTGCATGCATTTTTATAATATTGCTGATTTAGATCTGAAAATAAGGATTTGTATGTCCACACTTAAGAGAAATATTGGCCTTTAATTTTTTATTATTTCTTTTTATGGTTTTGGTATTAGCGTAATGTCAACCTCATAAAAACGTTTGCGAAGTGTTCCTTCCTCTGTTAATGTTTGGAAGAAATTGTGTAGAATTGGTATTATTTATTCCTTAAATATTTGGTAAAGTTTATCAGTGAAATAATTAGGCTTGGAAGTTTTTTATTGGAAAAATTTTAATTGCAAATTCAATTTATTTGATAGATATAGAGCTATTCAGGTTATCTATTTCTCCTTGAGTCAGTTTTGTTAGTTTGTGTCCTTCAAGAAATTCATCAATTTCTTCTAAGTTATCAAAATTATGCACATAGACCTTTGTTATATTTATTTATTATATTTTAATTTTGTGAAATCGGTAATGATGTTTATTCTATCATTCTTTATAGTGGTAAAGGTTTCAAAGAACCATCTTTTGATTTTTGTTTTCATCAATTATATATATATGTGAAATATGAAATATATATGAAAAGATATATTAAAAATATATATAGGTCTATATATATGGAAATGGAGTTCTGAATAGGCATACATACATATGTGTATGTAAATATATATTTAAACTTTTTCCTATTTTCGACTTAATTTGTTTCGCTCTGTTATTCTTTGTTTTATTCTTCTGGCTTTATATCTATTTTTTCTAATTATTCTAGTTAGAAGGATGTGAAGCTTAAGCTATTAACTGTAAATCTTTCTTTTAATATATGTATTTAATCCTCTAAATTTATCTGTGTGTCATGCTTTAATAGCATTGTTCAAATATTGATGTTTTATTTTCATCTTCTTTCAGTACAACATATTTTTCAAATATTCTTACAACTTACTCTTTGGCATATGAATTATTTAGTAGTGAACTGTTTAACCTCTAAATATTTGGGTATTTTCCAGATATCATACAGTAATTGATATCTAGTTTAATTCCATTATGGTCTGAGACATACTTAGTATGATTTGTAGTCTCTTAAATTTGTTTAGATGTTAAGGTTGGGTTTTTGGCCCAGAATGTGGTTTATCTTGGTGAATGTTCTATGTACACTTGGGAGGAATGTTTTCTGCTCTCATTAGATAGAGTGTTTCATAAACGTCAATTAGGTCAGGTTGGTTGATAGTGCTGTTCAGCCTCAGTGATTTTCTTCTGACATTTTCCATAAATTATTGAGAAGGAGTACTAAAATTTCCAAATGTAATTGTGGATTTGTTTATTTTCCCTTTCAGGTATCAGTTTTTGCCTCATGCATTTTGAAGCTCTGTTGCTAAATTCATATTCCTTTGGGATTACTATGTCTTCTTGGAGACTGACTACTTTATCATAATGTAATATTCCTCCTTAGTCCTGATAATCTTCCTTGTTCTGAAGTCTATCTTGTCTCATATTAACTATAGCTAGCCCAGCTTTTTTTTGCTTAGAGTTTGGATGGTATATCTTTTTTCATGTCTTTACTGTAAACTCATCTTAGGTCTTGCTATTTAAGTAGGTTTCTTTTAGACAGGTTCTGCATTTTTATCCAATGGAACAATTGTTGTCTTTTAAGTAGTATGTTTAGGTTGTTCACTTTAAAAGTGATTATAAGCATGGTTAGATTATAATCTGTCATCTTGATAGCTATTTTCCATTCCTCTCATTTATATTTTGTTAAATTTTTCTTCTTGTTCTAATTTTTCTCTTTTTAAGTGAAACTTTTAGAATTCCACACTGTTTTTTTTTTCTATTTAGTTATCATATCAACCTTTTAAAGCTTTTTTAAAGAAAAACTATATTTTACAATACTGTGTATAAAATAATCAAGTATAAACTCAAGTTGTTTTCCTGCTTCACATATAAGGTCCTTATAATAGTACATTCTCTATTCCTCTTCTAATCTCTAATCCATTCTTGCTTTCACATAAACTATAAACACCCAATACATGTTTACTATTGTTGCTTTAAATATATAGTTTACTTTTAGAGCAAAAAAATTAAGAAAAATCTACCCTTCACTTATTCCACTTCTAATATTGTTTATTTCTCTCTTTAGTTTCCAGCTTCTGACCTCTTAACGTATTCCTTTTGCCTAAAGAACTTTTCAACATTTGCAGAGCAGGTATTCTGGCATTTTATTCCCCAAATGTTTGTTCATCTGAGAAAGTCTTCATTTTTCCTTTACTTTGAAGGATTTTTTCACTGGAAATTGAATTCTAAGTTAGTATAATTTCTTCTTTTAATACTTTAAAGATGTCACTTATGTTCTGACTTATGTGATTTATGATGAGGAGTTGACTTAATTCTAATCTTTGTTTTTCCATAGGTAAGGTTTTTTTTTTTTTTCTGTTGTTGTCTTCAAGATTTTCTCTTTACCTGTGATTTCAACAGTTTAGATAGTATATGCCTCTGTGTGTGTGTGTGTGTGTTGGACTTTATCCTACTTTGTGTTTTCTGGCTTTCTTATATTTGTGGCTTTTTCTCTACCATGAATACTGGAAGTTATCAACTCATATATGTCTTCTGCACACTTCTCTGTATCTTGCCTTTCTTGAATATGTGTAACTACATATGCTACAATGTTTGATATTTCCCTACATTATTTGAATGTGTTGCTCTGTTTTTGGTTCTTTTTCACTTTTTTCTCTTCATGTTTTAGATTGGATAACTTCTTTTGATGTGTCATCAAGTTCACTGATTTTTCCTCAGCTATGTCAAGTCTGCTAATGGGCTCATAAAACACATTTGTCATTTATGTTAGTTTGGTTTTGATTTGTATCTGAGATTCTTTCTTAAAGTTTCAGTTATCTACTGATATTCATCTGATCTTATATGTCATATTATTTTTCCACTAGAGCTTTTAATATATTATTCATTTTTATTTTAAATTCTTTTTTTGATCATTCTAATATGAGTAATTTTGTATTATGGTGCTGATTATTATGTTCTGCCTTTAGGCTCCATTGTTTGCTGTGCTTCATAATGAGCCTCATATTTTACTTTATCATTATTTTTTTGAAAGCTGAGAATGTTTTATAAGACAGGAGAGAAGAGGTCAATATATTCAATGCAAAGAGAAAAACATGAGTTTTTGCCTTCCTGGCTTTTATTGTTGAGATTTTTGCTAATCTATTCAGCAGGTTGGATGTGTTTAAATTTTATTGTTGTTATGGTTACCAGAAGTGAGGTTTATTGTTGAAATGGATACCAGAGAAATTAAATTCCTATAGAGAAACCTTTTACCTCTGACTTGGCTCTGTGTCTTCCCTTTGTGCTCCTTCCCAATGAGAATCAGTCTCTTGAGCACTTCCTACTGTAGTCCCTGCTGTTTTCACTCAAGGCTTGTTAGTATCATTAAAGAGGATTAGTAGAAGGGAAAGTTCTCTGATTTTCTTCTTCAGCTTCTCACCAAGGCATATATTGCAACCTGGGTTTCAGCATTGTGGCTTTCATATGACTTCTGCTCAAGTGGTGGACTAAATTGGTATTATTTGTTAAGATGGTAAGTCTGGAGAATTACTTTTGGAATGCAGGATATAATTAGTTCTTTTACCAAATATTTTTGGGTCTTTTGCTTCCACAAAGAAGATAGCATTGTATTTTTCTAATTCTCTTCTGGTTGCTTGAAGCCAGCAGAGGTGTTACTTTCAGAACAGGTATTTAACTGCTGACTAGAAACACTTTGGAGCTCTCTCATCACTGGAATAGCTATTAGGCAAGTTTAAGATTGTGGCTACTCTGTGAACCTAGGTTCTGAAGTGACTGTGATTTACAGTACTATCTACTGACCCTCAAAGTACAAGTAGCATGAGAAAGAAATCAAAGTTTGTCATTTTAAGCTACTGAGATATTATGATGTTTTCCCCTGTAATAGCATAACCTAGTCTACGCTGACTCATCATGGGAAAAAGTCAATAGTTCAGATTTGGACATCTTAAGTTTGAGATATGGATATTTATCTTGCAGTTGGATGACTGAGTGCAAATGTCAGAGTGGAATTGTGAGTCGGAAATAAATTAGAAAATCATCAACATGTAGAAAGTATTTAATGCCATGAGAATAGAAGATATTGCCTAATTAAAGTTTAGAGAGAGACAAGGAGAAAAGACTTTTGAATATTTAGGAATCCATTTGTAAAGAGAAAAGTATCCAGTTAATAAAAAAATAGATTATATTTTGATGGCCTAGCAGCTGAGAACAGAGAGTGTTTTAAGGAACGTTGGAGCAGTCACCAAATACAAGTTTTGCTATAAATGTCAAAAGGTAAGAATTAAATATGTCACTTGAATTTAACAGCATGGAGGGCATTGGTTACCTTATGAAAAGTAGTTTCAGAGATAAAAGAATAAGCAAAATTGAAGCAAGGAAAAGAAGGTGAGAAATTCAAATTATTTTCATCATACTCTGATATCAAGTATATTAGACACTAGTAATACACATGTATATTTGTATTTATCTGTACTTGTGCATTTATATTTATATAACCTATATGTGTGTGAATTTACATATGTATACATAGATACGCATGTATATAAATGTACATGTGTACACATAAATTTATGTGTTTACATGTGTGTGTATAATGCAGATAGTAGCATTGCTAAACTTTATACCACTATATAATAAACATTTCTCATAATCCCATTTACAATAAGATTTTCCTCACTCTTATGTAGGCTCTCAACTGCATCGCCCTAAAATCCACATTCCACTGAGAAGTCTGCACAAGAGAATATAGACTTTCACTACTGTTTTCCCTCTTAACGTTTTTCCAGCCCTCACGCACTGCTGTGTTGCCAAAGTCACACCCATATTTTAGGCAGCAACCTGTTTCATGGTAATAAAACCTGTATTTGTTATCTGTTGATGCACAGAGGCTTTTTAAAATAAATATTTATTATCTCACAACTTCTGTGGATCAGGGATACAGAAGTGACTTGGTTGGGTATTATTGACTCAAGGTCTACCAAGTAGCAGAAGTCAAGCTGTCACCTGCAGCTGCAGGTTTATCTGAAGGTTAGATTCTAGAGGATAGACATTCAAGCTCACTCACAGTCTTTGGCAGGCCTTGGTCCTTTACCATGCGGTCCTCTCCACAGTGTTACTTTACAGCACAGGAGCTGGTATCCTTCAGGGTGAGTAATCCAAGAGACACTGAGAGAGTGGGCACAATTAAGACAAAACTGTGGCCTGATATAACCTAATCTTGGTAGTAACATCCATTACTTCATACATTATATCATGTTCATTAGAAGCAAGTCACTAAATCCAGTCTATACTCAAGGGGACAGGATTACATAAAGTTGTGAGTACCGGTAGATAGAAATCACTGGGGATTGTTTTAGAAGCTGCCCATGACAAAAAGGAATTTCTAATTGTACAAATACTCTTTCTCTACATCAGGAGTCAGCAAAAGAGAAACAATATTCTTCTAGCTGTTATTTATATAAAACAAATTTATTCTTTATCTGTTATCTAATTAAAAGTAAGCTACTAATTATTTCTCCATACCAAAATATAGAAAACACAGGATATAGAAATTCATGAAAGATTTTGACATTGTCAAGCCTCACAATTGCCTCATTGTTATTTTGTAGAGAAGTAAGTTGAGTAACTTCAGTGATGGCCAGCTAATTCTATTTTAGATAGGCCTATTGTATGCTGGAGAAGAAAGTAAGGACATGTATAAATTACCAGATGTTTTCTATTTGTTTGAAGTAACTAAACCAAATAATTTCTGTCATTATGGGTTCAATCATTTGATTGTACTATTTACTAAGTAGTAAGACATATTTCCATGAAATTATAATGGAATTTATCTAATTCATCATAATCATTAAAAATATGTTTTTGGTTTCTTAAGTAATAGCAATTCCACTTGTCTTGACTTTATCTGTTAATTTAATGAACAGGCTGATATTAATTTTTTTTGTCCATGAAACTTCTGGTAAGATATATAAATAATATCTCTCAGTCCAACTATTTTGATACATTTTAAATATACTGCTTGAGGTTGACAGGGTCATTGATTACTACTATTTGACTGTGACCCCCCATACACATTCTCCAATTTATCAAGCATGTTGATGAGAATACTATGTGAGATGGTGCCAAAAGTTCTTAGTAAAATACAGATTTGTTAGATTTTTTTCTTTTCCCTTATCTAAGAAGCCTGTCATCCTGTCATCCTGCATGAGCAATGCTTTCAAGTTGAACGAATTTGAGATAGGAAGAACAAATACACTGCCACTAGCCATACTTTATAAAAGCTTGACTAATGCTTAACGCTGAATGTAGTGGAAGGATTGCTGACATGAACTATTTTCACCTTGTGGAATTTAATTCTTCTACTTTTTTTTTTCCTTAGTGGAGATTGAGAATGAAATCTTCACTCATAGTATACAAAATTTACAGTTCCCTAAGTAAAAGTGGTGACTGTAAATTTTCTTCCTCATTACTCTTTCTGTTCCAGTATCCTGGTCACTTACATCTATGAATGCATTATGCTTTCAGTATGATGCATATTGGTGTTCTTGTTTGACAGCTGTAGCCGACAGGTGAGGACATTCTGGAGACCATTCAAGGTCTGATGCCCTTGGGTAAGACTGAGAGGTAGATAGCTTGCAGTGTGTGGAAATGGGTTTATTTTCTATTGGAGACCATGGAAATAATCACTACCCTAGCTTTGTAAATATCCTATTTTCCATCATTGTAATGGACAGCCTGTAGACTGACTCTCCAGCAGGAAACCTAACATACATACATACATACATACATACATACATATTTTCTAAAGGAGTTCCAAGTTTTTGATTCTTCCATCTTCACCCAAGTTAGCTAACTTACTAAATAAGACAGGGAAGAGTCTTTTCCTTGCTAAATGTTTGACCAGAAAATTTATCTGAAACTAGCATCATCAGCACACAGCCATAGATAGTCTGAAACACCACTGAAACAAAATTAGATACATTCCTTTATTAAAATGCCTTATTTAAGATAATATTCAATTTTTTGAATTATGAATAATTTTTATCTCAAAAAACAAGGGTTTTCATGGATGGCTTATTTTGTTAGTTTTTTTATATAGATTTATCAGACCTCAATAATCCTTTTCTTTAAAACATGCCTACTTAATACTTTTGCAGTATCAGTACACATATGTTTATTCTTTCCTTGGCTTACAGCACTGTTATATCTACTTTGAATATCTTTTTCTCCTTATGTTACCATTTTCCTCACTCACTTTGAGTTTATTATGTGACTTAGGAAGGAATGACTTTTATAACTAAGAGGAACCACTCAATGATGGATAGATACTCTGTTTCAAAATCACACACATTTTAACTTGTGATATTTTCAATGTGAAAAAGAGGGCTTTTTTAAAAAAAGAAAAAGTTTAATAGTTTTCCACTGTGCTTGATCCAGTTAGTGGAGCTGCTTGATAATTATGAAGAATAGCTGAGTCACATACATCCCTAAAGAAAGTTTTCTCTCTAAGGAAAGTCAAATGGAGTAATGTTAATTGATATAAGACCAAAAATACAGAACAGGGTGAGAAAATAATCAGTAAAATTAAATAAGATCAAAATTATATCTTTTAAAAAAAGAATAGATCCTACATGATTGCTTAAAAGCTCCTCATAGTATTGAAAATTAATCTATCCTCAGTTTTCAATAAATAGTTTCTGGTATTAGGAATTTTATAATTGATAACATAAAACAGGCTAAAAATAGCCATAACAAACAACGCTTCAGAAGAAAACATCAAAGTATATAGAACAGGGCTTCCCTGGTGGCGCAGTGGTTGAGAGTCCGCCTGCCGATACAGGGGACACGGGTTCGTGACCCGGTCCAGGAGGATCCCACATGCCACGGAGCGGCTGGGCCCGTGAGCCATGGCCGCTGAGCCTGCGCGTCTGGAGCCTGTGCTTCTCAACGTGAGAGGCCACAACAGTGAGAGGCCCGCGTACCGCAAAAAAAAAAAAAAGTATATAGAACTGCATGTATTATTATGGTTATTTATATATAAAGACTTAAAATGGATTGGAAAGTGAGACTATAAACAGAAGCTTGAGAAATACTCTTGTGCATGTATTAACTAAAGTATCTATAACATATTCTCTATAACTTATAAAAAGTTTATAATAGTCATTAAGGAAAAAGCTCTAATAGAAAAATGAATAACTTGCAAAAACAAGTTGTCAATATATGTGAAAAGTTGTTCTCATTAGTAGGCAAGGCAACAAAGTTTACAGTAAAATAAGTTACTAATCTACCCCATTAGATTGGCAAAATTATTTTAAATATCTATCTATCATCTATTTATCTACTGTATTTATCTATCATCTGTCTATCTACCTATCACTTATCTATCTATTATCATCTACTCATCCATTTTTCTGGCACTTTCTAAAGTTAATGAATATGGAGATGAAGAGGGAAATGTATTCTCATAGACTCCTACTGGAAATAAGAATAGTAACAAGCTTTTTGGAAAGCCATCTGGCAATGACTGTTAAAACATCTGATTTAGCATCTCTGCCTTGGATTTTATTTCATAGTTAGAAAAACACTTGTATATAAGGATACTTAGTATATGGTATAGACTATTATAGCAAGTTACCAAAATCTCATTAGGTATTAGTTATTTGACTACATGTAGTACATGTGTGTTTAAAGAAGACAGAATATATTGGAATTCCTCACATTTTCTGAGGATGATATAAAATGAAATTTTTAAATTGTATGTCAGACTTTTGTGAAGCTAAAAAATAAAATAATATGTAACAACATACATGATAAAGCAACTTTAACTTAGACATGATAATAATTTTAGAGCATGAAGAAACAAAGAAATGGTTTTGGAAAGTGAGCAACCCAAAACACATTTTGTCCTTAAAAATAAAATCTAAAACCCAAGCCAAATGAAATAATTATTTAAGAAGATATCCCATTATATGTTTTGTTATAAAGTAAATTTAAAATCTTTCACAAAAAAACTTGCCAAAATGACAATATAAACTGCCCAATTTTTAATAACTACAAAATAAAGATTTTTTTTATAATTTGTCCATGTCAAGAATACTGTGAATAAAGGACTTTGTGGAAAAAGATATTCTTCAAAAATTTATCTGTATAATAATCTATTGATTAGTGATATTAATAAATTACTACTTGTAAATAAAGTAATTCAGATATTCAGAAATACCAAACATTTAAGATTTACATCACAGTAGACAAAATGATGTATTAAAACATGACTCTTTACTAGTTATTGAATGATTTCAATCTCTCACACAACATAGTGAATCTAACCAAAGAAATATTTATAGAATGCAAAAATCAGTAAACAACAAGCCATGCCATTGTCATTGACAATTCAGTGAATGTGGTTGAAGGTATGTGTGATTTAGGAATCCCAATATAGCATCTTACAATTATTCATAAGGTGGTAATGATAGAGCACCTAAATATTTAGGAAAAAAAGGATAAATATTGAATATCTACTTTACCATGTATAGAAAATTATATTCCAATTAGGCCAATAATCAAACTAAATTTCCTGGTCACTTGAACGATTAAAAACATTTTTTCTCTGTTCATGTCCAAGCTGTTTAAAATGAGAAGAAAGGAATGAAATGGAAAAAAATGCATAAAGTCATAAGGACAAGAAACGAGATGACAACTAATGGATATGTCAAAAAATTGTGGCTGATAGATACTTCGGGGAAAAGCAAAAGTTGACTTACAAACCAAACTTACTGACAGTAAAACGTCTGCTGAGACTTTGGCCAACATAAAATAAGTCAATTCATGGTGCAGAACATTGGAAATTATCAGAAATTTAAGGCAAGTGAGGTGCAAGCAGATGAATATTATTGGATAGTTGAAAGTTTGTGAAAATGTTAAACAACTGGTTATCTCCTCTTAGTCTTATTGCCAGATGAATCCCCTCATTTCTGGTTACTCGGGTCTCCATTTACTGTACCTCCTTCAGTGAGGTTCTTTCATACACAGAGATAAGTCTGTTACACTCTGCATTTCATCCTGGCATCCCCCTTTCCTAAATGAATCTTTAAAACTGTTCAGGCATTCAATTTAATTCTATGTGTTTTAAAATTCTTTGGATTTTGACAAATCATAGTATCACGTATCCACCATTATAGTAACTTGCCAAGTACTTTCACTGCCCTAAAAAAAAACCTGTGTTTCACCAATTCAACCTTCCTCCCCGTCCCACAAATCAATGACATCTACTGATTTTTACCATTGTTATAGCTCTGCATTTTCTAGAACATCAATTGGTTGGAATAATAACGTGCATCCACTTCAGACTAGGTTCTTACACATAGTGATATGAATTTAAGATTAACTTATATCTTTTTACTAGTTGATAGCTTATTTCTTTTTATCACCAAATAATTTTCTATTGTAGGGGTATACCTTTTGTTCCTTCCAATCTGGGACTATATAGTGTGGTAAGTTACTACAGAAATTCATGTGCAGGTTGTTGTGTGGACATAAGTTTTAAATTCACATGAGGAAATACCTTGAAGTGTGATTGTTAGATGATAAGATAAGACTATGTTTAGCTTTCGTAAGAAACTGCCAAACAGTCTTCCAAATGAACTCTTTGTATTCCCACTAGCAATAAATGAGAGCTCCTGTTGCTTCACAGTCTCCTGTAATTATATTTTCAGGGTTTATTTGTGTGTTTTGGTTTTTGCTTTAAAATAATTTTAGCCATTCTAATATGTGTGTAGTTGTATCTCGTTGTTTTACTTGGCAACTTCCTAATCACAAATGAAGCTGAGCACCTTTCCCTATGCTTATTTGCCTATGGTTTATCTTGTTAGGTAGGATGTCTCTTCGGAACTCTTGCACATTTTAAAATTTAACTGTTTATTATTTTATTGTGTCATAGAGTTCTTTATGTTTTAAGAGTCCTTTAGCCCAAAACTCTTCTACAGGGTACTTAGTCCTAATAGATATGCTTGGCTATAGGTGAGGCTCAAGGATTCCTTTAGCATCTCTGTTCTATGTTTTTGTAAGAAAAGCTAGCTGGATGACTTCTTTGGACTCTTTTCTGCTCCAAGCACAAACTTTCCTCTATAATTTAACATTAGAAAGAGAAAAGAGCCAAAGATAGATTAAATGAATGAAACCTCAAAGAAAAGAGAACAATTGCCCCAAATACACCTTTGTCATATACCAATGTAATTAAATCATCAGTTAGAAACTTGGCTGTATTGCTGTCTTTATCTTGGTCTCTGCTCTTTCTCATCAAAGAAGGATCTAGGAAGTGATAGGAAGGAAACCTTGCTCTCCTCCCACAGAAATTAAGAATCACCTCAAAGTATAATTACTTTAGTCCTGACAGAATACTTGTTCCATCAAGTAGTATTTTCTGTGACTTTATAGCTGTCCAAGAGTTGATAATAAAGAGCTTAAGAGGACTTCCGTGGTGGCCCAGTGGTTGAGAATCCACCTGCCAAAGCAGGGGACACAGGTTCGAGCCCTGGTCCAGGAAGATCCCACATGCCATGGAGCAACTAAGCCTGTGCACCACAGCTACTGAGCCTGCGCTCTAGAGCCCATGAGCCACAACTACTGAGCCCGCATACCACAGCTACTGAAGCCTGCACACCTAGAGCCCGTGCTCCACAACAAGAGAAACCACCACAATGAGAAGCCCGCAAACCGCAATGAAGAATAACCCCCACTTGCCGCAACTAGAGAAAGCCCGCGCAAAACAACGAAGACGACCCAACACAGCCAAAAATAAAAATAAATAAATTTATTTGGAAAAAAAAGCTTAAGAAAATGCATATTTATATGGATGAGGGGAATAAATTTTTTCTGCCTGGATCAGAAACACACAATAGAACTTAAAATACGTTAGTTTTCTAGTTTCTTTGCTTGCCGTGTAACCAATACTGCATTTTTACCTAAAAGTAAAATTTCTGGAGTTTCTTATAAATTTTCTTATGGTTATTATCAGTTTTTTAAAATGATTTAAAAAAAATAAATGCTCAATGAGGTTCTACAAAACATCTTGTAGTAATGGGACCTTGTTATTACATTAACAGCCTTATTGAATGTGGGCATAAAATTTCATCACTTTATGCTACCATGCCTCATCTAAACTTAGAAGCCGTTTATGTTGTAGGATCCAGAAGCAATTGGTGTAACACTCTTTACATATTGATATGACTCTGGACAAATCAGGCTTGAAATATATTAATATGAATTATATTCCCCACAGTGATGTCTTGCTTCTTTGGTCACTATTATTTCTCAAGCCTCCACAGTGCATAAAACACCATTACGATATACTGACTAATGCGTGTTAGGATCAGTCAATATCCATGCAACAGTCAAAAAAAAAAAAAAAACACTGAAAGAGAAAGACAATACATGAATATCACAGATTAACCAAATAGGATAGATGCTATGTATGCTTTAAAATTTTTGTTAAACATTGTTATTTTAGTATATGGATTTCTCTGTATGAATTAGCAAAAGTAACACCTTCTGAATGTATGAAATAAGAGAAAAAAGCAGCATTTTCACTGAGCATATTAATTAGAAAAAGGCATCCTACTTGGCATGTGAGTTTGGGTTGGCAAGCCTTTGCAGTGTATAGTAGTTAAACTTTTCAAAACTGCCCCTAATATTACAGAATTGGTAGAACTGTGGAATACTAAATGTGGCAAAACAATTTATACTGTAAATTTATCTCCACAGTTTTTTTGGTTAATCATCCAATGTTGAATCACCAAGAGTAAAATTTACAAGTGGAAAGTCAAGAGTTTTCATATTTACTATAATTTATAAGTATGATTATGAAATGTCAACTGCTTAGCAAAATTAAACTGAATTAATAATCATGCTGGGGGCTTCCCTGGTGTCACAGTGGTTGAGAGTCCGCCTGCCGATGCAGGGGACACGGGTTCATGCCCCGGTCCGGGCAGATCCCACATGCCGCGGAGCGGCTAGGCCCGTGAGCCATGGCCACTGAGCCTGCGCGTCCGGAGCCTGTGCTCCACAACGGGAGAGGCCACAACAGTGAGAGGCCTGCATACCACAAAAAAAAATAATAATAATAATAACAATAATAATAATCATGCTGGCCTTGTACTATTAAAAACTCTATCGTCAAAATACAGAATAGGTTTTAATGAAATGAGAGAAGTTATTTGAATTCAGAATTTCTACTGATAATTTTCTCATAATAGAATATAAACTGTATGCTTTATTAAACAAACTTTTTAAAACTAATTTTCAGTGAACAGAGTTCTCACTCTTGTTGAATTGAAAGATTATCAGAGAAAACCCATCTTTCTTTTTGTCTACTTTTCAAGACCCAACATGTCTAACACCTCCATTTCAAGGATTATATTCAGTATATTCTCTGATCACATAAATTACACTTAGGAGTTGCTAGGGGCTTCCATTTTTCTGCTTCTTGTGGGAGAAGGACTGAATGCTTCCCTTACTGATGGCCACTTGGTTGAGAGGTTTTTTTGTGCCATGGACTGAGCTGTTCTTTGCCGGGTAGGAGAAATCCCAGGCTTCTAGTCAGTTGAGGAAGGTGAGAAACTGTAGATTAGGTGTTCATAAAATATATTTGGAAAGTGAGGTTAAGAAGTCACGCCATGAAGACGTCATGAGTGCCAAATAAAGAATGTCGCTCACCAGATTGTTTCACAAGAGTGAAGTCACTAGCCACTGTAGTCACTAACCTTCAGCACCACTTGAAAAGAGTTTAGGGTGGAGATCAGGAATGAGGCACTCTATGGTCTGGGAAAAAACTGGCAGAACAGGCCATCAGATAGGTATTTTCAGGAAAAAAGTTTATGAACCCAATTTCTTGCATCATCTCATAACTAGAAAATCACTAAAATCATTAATGGAGATATCTCTTCCTTGTGACTCACAGCAGCCTTCTGCCAAAACGTGTGCTGGATTGCATGTATCCTCCTTCACCAAAATCATATGTATACTGACCTCCCACCCAACTCTTTGGAGCTGTTCCTCAGAGCTGCCTGATATGCTGTTTCCTGGGCTATAGTCCTCATTTAGTCCCCCCAAAAACTTAACTGATAGCTCTCATTTATGCATTTTTTTCAGTCGACATGAGAGAAATGTCTGAATATTTTTTGCTACAGTAAGTTTATCATTTTATTCTGTGATTTTAAGTGATATGGTTATATGACAGAGAAAGAGAGAGAGAGAGATTTATTTTCCCCAAATCATATAATCTTAACTTACTAAGAACTTAGATGATTCAGCTAAAAAATAAAACCTAGTGACATTTTAGGCTATATGGGTTGAATTATAATTTCAAGAACACGGAAGTTAGTCTCTTGGTCCTCTGTTTAGTTCAGACTACACAGGTATTCTCTTTAGTTCCCAATGTAACAATTTTAGGAAGTACAGTGACACACTAGAGTATGTCTAAAAGATTTCAACAAGAATTTTGATATATCCATAAACTGCCAAATCATGAAAGCTATAGAATTATTACCTATTTCTCATTGGATAATTTTAAAATATAGGAAAAGACAGAATAGAAATTCCACTCATATAAAAGAGTGTTCATGTAGATATAGAGGGCAAACAAGGACAAATGAGTAAATGTAACAGAAAAAAATATATATGTATATATATATTTACTTGGTAAAGTATATTTATAATTTCTTGGATATAGTCCTAGCAAGAATCCTGCCTTGAGAAGGTCAAATTTGGTCTTGTGCTGACTCTTCATTTCAGTTGCAACCTCTTTGATTCAAGAGGCTGTGCAGAAAACCAGTCTTCTCAAACTCCAAGTACATCCTAAGTCTGTCAAAGGCAGATGCATGTGATTACACTCTAATATCGAACATCATGTCCCATTGTTATTGTAAGCCTCTTTAGTAAAGAAACCATAAATTCTACAATTATACTTGAGTGGCACTTGATTTAAATAAGGAAGGCATCATTGCTTTCTGACTCTTCCTTGAGCACGTCAAGAACATTTTGCTTCAGGCCTTTGCATTGCTCTCCTCTCTGCCTGGAATCCTTGACTTCTTCTAATTCACAAGTTTGGCTCTTTCTCAGAAGGCTCCCTAACCTCTACCGCTGAACATTGTATCATATTACTTTATTATATTCTATTCACATATAGCCATCTGAAATATTTTGTTAATTTGTGTATTTGTGTATTATACATCTTCAAGACTGTGTGCAAGCTCTGTGAGAACTAGGACCTCTTATTTGCTTATTCACTGCTTTTAAGCCCAGAACAGTACCCTGGAAATGGAAAGTGCTCAAATCATTGGTTAAATGAAGGAAACTCAACACATATGACAAGCAGCATGTAACAAATTGTAAAAAGATTAAAGAAGACAATTTAGGTGATTCAAAAAACTTTATCCAACATTTCATGAAGTGGACAGTATCCTTTTGGAGAACTGCAACAATAGGGTAGAAGGCAGGAAGCTTTTACAGTATAAAGAGCAAAAAACAAGGAAGAGGCAAGTAGCTGATATCTGATTGGCTGGGGCCACATAGTTAACCTTCTTTGGAGAGAGAAGACCCAGAGTTGACATGGTGTTGGGGGATTGCCTGACTGGATATACTGTTTCTGGTCAAGCAAAGCATTTGCAGGGGCATGAAACTTATGTAACTTTCTGTTTGTTGATGTAGCACACTGGTTAAGATCAGCTCCATCTAGGGCCTAGAAAGTATTTTGACAGCAATAAAATCTTTTTTAGTAAAATTGCTTTGAAGAGAAATTTTTATTATTGATACTCTCAGGTATTAGACATACTTCACAGTAAGTTTTTGGCTTCCTCTTGGAGCATCTGCTAGGAACTTGACATAGAAATTTAATAATGAGTAAATAAATAAATATATACATAACTAAATACATACATAAATATCTTAGGCCTACAAATATATTTTTACTTATAAATACTTACTCTATATGAAAAACATTGTAACTTTTCTAATATTCCAATTAGGACTTGTTACACAAAATACCCACCAAGGGAAACATGTTTCAATGAATGAGAGACATTGTTATCATACAGTCTCTCTAGGATGAGAATAAAGCAAGCTATTCATGTTAAATCAATATCAAATTATCTTCACCAAATCTCTTTGGCTAATATGTCTGTCTGTGTCTGAAAGAAAGTTTTCAAGATCTTTCCATAAAATGTTCTTTTTCTGAAAATAGGTGAGCATTTTAAAAGAGAAAACTATTTCCAAGTCAACCAGAAAATTAACTAATTCATTTTTCATCTTCTTTATGTATTGAAAGCTTACTGAAATCATGACATTATGCAAATTGGATAATAACAATTCTTTTCCTTAAAATATTTCTGTATTTTTTCATTATCCTAGAGATAAAGTTCAAACATATTACCAAAGTGTTGGGACTTCCCTGGCAGTCCAGTGGTTGAGACTTTGCCTTCCAATGCAGGGGGTGCAGGTTCATTCCCTGGTCAGGGAGCTAAGATCCCACATGCCTCTGGGCCCAAAAACCAAAATATAAAGCAGAAGCAATATTGTAACAAATTCAATAAAGACTTTAAAAATGGTCCACATCAAAAAAAAATCTTAAAAAAATACATATTAACAAAGTGTGAAAGACTGTTAATATCACCCTTGTTTATTGTTTCTTTTCATCACTTGACATACTCACCCCCATGAAACCCTTGGCCACTCTGTTCCATTCATGCTAAAGTATGTCAAGTTGTATGAACATGGCGATAATCATTTTCACCCCTACCTGGATTTCTCTTTGGCTAGAATCACTTTTCTTCTTCAACTATTCATCCTTCAAGCCTTAGATCAAATTATTCCTCATCTACGAAGGGCTCCATGATCTCCTTGTTTTTGTTTGTAGGATAGAACTTTAGGAAAGCTTATGTGAATGTAATTGTTTACAGGTCAAGTTTATGAGCCTTTGAAGGATAAAGAATTTGCTATGATTTTATTGAATGCTGAGGAGTTCGTAATGTATTGTAAAATGAAAGGTCTTAAAAGATATTCCAATAGACGGTTTGACACTAGGTCTACAGAGATAAAAGGAGGCTTTCTGTCCCTCATGGATTTATAAACCTGATATAAGAAGGAAGAGAGAAAGAGATAAAAACGTACAATACAAATACAAAAATTTATTATGCATTACATATTAATGGTACATTTTCCACAGAATTTCAAAGCACAGTCTATCACAGAGGAAGTAGAAATTTATTTGTGAAAGAATTATGAATTAAATATAGTATAGAAAAAATAATTTTCCTTCTGTCTTTCTAAGTTCTTAGCTGAGATCCCTTTGTAATATAAGACAGATTAACAGGAGGAAAAGAATTAATTATGTACATACATTTGTACATACAGGAGACCCACAACGATAAGAAACTCAAAAGGCAGCCAGACAATTGAGACTTAGGAAAGAAATAAGGGTCTGGGCCTTAAAATTAGGGGAAAGCAACTTACAGGAAAGTGAGAAAAGGAAATGTTTAGTAAACGAAAGTTGCCCTGCCCTACCCATAAGTCTCTCTGGTGAAAAAGTGATCTCTGGTACTAGCTCTTTTCCTGGTACAGATTCATTTCTAATGTAAATTTTCCTTACATAAGAGTAACTTCTATTATTTTTAGGGCTCTGTATCTGCAGTATCTCAAAATAATTTTTATGCCAAAAGGCATATTTTGCGGTGGCATATTCTGCTACCCTTTGTAAGTTAATTAGAAGGGCTTATCATGCACCAATTAGAGGAGAAGCATAAAGAAACAAAATTTTTACACTTTGTTTGTTGAGTGCGGGGATACCCTGTGCATTCAAGAGAAACTACTTCCCTTCCCTTAACTACGTAGAAGATTTAAATTGGGGATTTCTCTCAAGAAAAGAGTTATTACTGGAGATAAATTTTATCTAAGTGGCCCCATCTATATGGCAGGGCAAACATCTAATTACCAAACATCTACTCTTTTTCTTATACCTCTGTGAATGACCCTCCTGTCCTTGGAAGCTCCAGGCCCCTATCCCATTCCTTAGCAAAGGATGGCATATATATTCTTCATTTTACCTTTCTGTTTCTGACCCTTTCATGTATGTGGGGTTCCTGTATGTACGGAATTAAATTTGTTTTTCTCCTGTTAATCTATTTCATGTCAATTTAATTTTTAGACCAGCCAGAAGAACCTAGAATGGTAGAGGAAAGTTTTCCTTTTCCACAACATAGGTAAATATAAATGTAAACAGGAAGAAATGTTTTACCAAATAATCATTTAAGTATGCAGTATACAAGTAAATGAAGATAAGATATATTTTTCACATAGGCAAATTTACAATAATATCTTTATTATATAAGTACATATAAATTGACTGTTCTGTACTTTGAGTTAATTTACATATTATTTACAATCCATATTTTAACTTCTTTTTTTTTTTTTTTCTGCGGTACGCGGGCCTCTCACCGTTTGTGGCCTCTCCCGCTGCGGAGCACAGGCTCCGGACACGCAAGCTCAGTGGCCATGGCTCACGGGCCCAGCCGCCCTGTGGCACGTGGGATCCTCCCGGACTGGGGCACGAACCCATGTCCCCTGCATCGGCAGGCGGACTCTCAACCACTGCGCCACCAGAGAAGCCACATATTTTAACTTTTTGTTGGTATGACATACAGTTGAACATAGGGGAAAGCAAATTTGCATTTTGTTTCAGACTTAGAAGAAAATAGTTGTTAATTTATTCATTTGCTGAGAAACCTCTACCTTGAATAGGGCAAAACACATGAATAGATTTTTACATGCCTTTTGACTTTTTGCCACTTTCCACTACTTAAGCAGTTTAAATTTAGTCACTATATTAATTTTCTAGTGCTGCCATAAGAAAACACCATGGACTGGGTGACGTAAACAACAGAATTTTTTTCTCTTACAGTCTGGAGCCTGGAAGTGCAAGATCAAGATGTCAGTAGGTTTGACTTCCAATGAGATCTCTCTTTGCTTGCAGATGGCCGTCTACTTGCTATGGCCTCACATGGTCTTTCCTCTCTGTATCTACATTGGCATAAAGGCATGAGTTGTATTGGATTAGGCCGCACCCAAGTGAACTTGTACCTTAACTATATCTTTAAAGGTCCTATCTCCAAGTATTCTAAGGTACTAGGGATTAGAATTTCAACACATGAATTTTGGGGTCAGGGAGACACAGTTCAGTCCAATACATTCCACTCTTTGATCCCACAGAATTCATGACCTTCTTGTATGCATTACTGCATACATTCACTGCATATCAAAAGCCCCCAAAGTCTTAACCCATTCCAGCATCAACTCAGTTCAAAATCTCATCTAACTATCATCTAAATCAGGTTTAGCTGAGATATAATTCATCCTGAGACAAAATTCCTCTCCACCTCTGAATCTGTGAAATCAAAATATCATAGAATTGAAAAACAGAATGGTAAACAGACATGAGATAGACATTCCCATTCCAAAAAGGTAGAAATCAGAAAAGAGAAAGGGTCACAAGTCCCAAGCAAGTCAGAATCCTAACAAAGCAAATTCCATTAGATTTTAAGGCTTGGGAATAATCCTCTTTGGTTGAGTGTTCTGTCCTCCAGGCCCACCAGGGTGGCAGCATTGCCTTCTGCACCAACAGGGGTGGTAGCCCTATTTCCTCGTCCCTGGGCTGTGGCTTCACCACAGAAACCCTAGACAGCAGCCCTGCCCCTAACACCCTGAGCGGAAACTCTGCCCTATGGAACCAAGCAGGAGATAGCCTTGTCCCCTAGGGATCTCTGCCTGTGGAGTCATTGTTCCCTTTTCTTGAAGGATGACATGTTTATAAACAGCTCTATTAGCCTATCCATTAGAATCTCAGAGATTCAACAGCCCTACTTCATTTTGTCCTCCATCCCCTTTAGTCAAAGCTGGTAGCAGTTCTCCTGAGATAATTGACTGGCTCCATGGCTTACACCCATAATCTCTTTATAACAAATGTTTGTCTAGCCACACCCTTGATATTCTCTGCAGAACACACTTTCTATTTTTTGCAATATGGATTGGCCAAGAATGTTCCAAATCTTCAAGTTCTGATTAACAATTTGTGCTTGACAGTTCCTTCTTATTTTTTCTTCTCTTATATTTTATTATAAGCAAAAGGGAAAAAAAAAACTAGGTAATGCATTCAGAACAGAAATTTTCTCAACTAAATATAATCACTTACAAGTTCTACCATCCACAAAACACCAGAACACAAATTCTTTGCTATTTCATAATAAGAATTACATTTCCCCCAATGTCCAAAGATATGTTCCTCTTTCCATCTGAAGCCTCACCAGATCCACCTTGAGCATCCATATTTCTACCTAGAGTCTCTTCAAGGAAATCTAGGTTTTTTTCTAACATGCATCTGAAAACTTCTAGCCTCTATCCATAACCCAGTTCCAAAGCCACTTTTACTTCATATATTTATTGAGAAAGAGATCCGTTTTAAGGAATTGGCTCACATGATATGGAAGCTTGCCAAGTCTAAAATCTGCAGGATTGGCCAGTAGACTAGTACCAGGGTAAGAGCTGCAGTTTGAGTCCAAAGGTCATCCTCTGGCAGAATTCCCTCTTTATCCAGGGAGGTCAACTTTTTTTTAATTAAGGCCTTCAACTGATTGGATGAGGTCCACCCATATTATGGAGGGCAATCTGCTTTACTCAGTCTAGTGATTTAAATGTTAATGTCATCTAAGAATTACTTTCATAGAAACATCTAGAATAGGATTTGATCAAATATCTGGGTATCATAGCCTAGCCAAATTGACACATAAAATTAACCATCACGATCACTGTGTTTGTTCTCTATTGACCTTGTTAATCAGACTCCAGTTATTCAGATAATGACAATGAGCATCAAAACCATAGTCATAAAGAGAAAATAAATTTGTAGAGACATGGATGGACCTAGAGACTGTCATACAGATTGAAGTAAGTCAGAAAGAGAAAAACAAATATAATATATTAATATATATATGTGGAATCTAGAAAAATGGTACAGATGAACCTATTTGCAAAGCAGAAATAGAGACACATAGTGAACAAACATATGGACACCAAGGGGGGAAGTGGGGGTGGGATCAACTGGGAGATTGGGATTGACATATACACACTACTATGTATAAAATAGTTAACTAATGAGAACCGGCTGTGTGGAACAGGGAACTCTACTCAATGCTCTGTGGTGACCTAAATGGGAAGGATATCTAAAAAAGAGGGGATATATGTATACATATAGCTGATTCAGCAGAAAATAATACAACATTGTAAGACAACTATACCCCAATTAAAAAAAAAAGAAAAGAAATTATTATTTTTTTTTTATAAATTTATTTATTTGTTTATTTTTGGCTGTGTTGGGTCTTTTTTGCTGTGCGTGGGCTTTTCTCAATTTGTGGTGAGCAGGGGCTACTCTTTGTTGCAGTGTGCAGGCTTCTCATTACAGTGGCTTCTCTTGTGGAGCGCGGGCTCTAGGTATGCGGGCTTCAGTAGTTGTGGCTCACGGGCTCTAGAGTACAGGCTCAGTAGTTGTGGTGCACGGGCTTAGTTGCTCCATGGCATGTAGGATCTTCCCAGACCAGGGCTCGAACCCGTTTCCCCTGCATTGGCAGGCAGATTCTCAACCACTGTGCCACCAGGGAAGCTTGAAAAGAAATTATTAAGTGTAAATCATATATGTTTTCTAATTTAAAAAATAAACTATTCAAAAATCTTATTTTTATGGAGAAGAAATTTTTGAGATAAATTTAGAACTTTAATATAAGAAAAGACCCAACCTTAGTAACTTGACTTATTAATTAATGTAATTAGATTAAAGAGTGTTTTAAATGAAACCTAATTTAGTCTTGGCAAATACAAATGTACAATCTATTTTTTTACTCCTCTAAAATCTATACTAATGAAAGAGATGGGAATGGATTGATTTAAATATTGCAAAACATTAATAAGGAACATATTTTTACTGAATTGGCTGAATAAGCCAACCATCTCTGCTACTTGTTACTTTTATTTTTATTTTCATTTGTGTTTACCGCTTGATTACTGTCATTTCTTTTCACTACGCTATCATTTTAAAGCTCATTATTTAAGCTTTTAAAATAATTTTCTTTGACTTTTATTACATATTATATGGTTAGAAATAGTTTTATTATTTAGTGTTGATAAGGTGATGACAGCAGTCACTGATGTTTAGTGCACTTTTCAAATTTGTCCCCCATTATTCCTGCAGTGTGTTCTGACACCTGATCAATGAAAACAACTTCAAAAGTACTTAACCATGTAAATAACAGTGCTAAAAGCATTATTAAAATTTTTGAAATCCAGAGCTGCATTTAGTCACAATTATAGAATGCAAAATTATCAACCCTATCATCAATACTCAGCTGCCTGTAAATGATGACCTACCAAAGATTCATTTGATTCTAGAAGACAATTTGCATGCACAAGCAAGTTCTGTGTGTGTGTGTGTGTGTGTGGAGAGAGGGGAATAATCAAGGTAAAGAATAACTGGTATACAGAAACTACTGTCAGTTTTGGGGTCAATTTCTACTAGAAATAGCTCCAATATCCACCAACAGTGCCTATGGGAAGCATTAACTAAAGTTTATTTGGGGTTGACTACTACCCATATAGCATGATCCTAGGGAACTATGAGAAAAGGCATACAACTATGTCCAAATAGGATTGGAATCTGGAACTGAGTTTTTTCCCGTTTGATTTACAACTTAATCCATAACAGCATTTGATATATGAAAGTTGTTTTTGTTAAGGAAGGCTGGTAAAATATTATTGTTAATTCCAACTGACTTTAAAAAATAATACAAATATATCCAGAATGTAACTGCGATTTGGCCTAATGCTGGTGTAATTTATAATATTAATTTGATTTCAACAAAGCCTCTGATAATACTGATGACCAAATGGTTTGAGAGATTTAAATAAAACAACCATAAAATAGTCTTCCATAAGAACTAATTGCCCAAAGTTATTTAAAAGATTTACTTAATAATAAATTAATTGTTATGTTTACTTGGTCTGTTGATACCTTTAATAAAGTTCAGATTTCAATAGTGGAAGGAAGTAAAGGACTTCACAAACTTAAACAGGATTACAAACAAATTTGTGCAAGAATGTTTGGTAAACTCAAATTCTTTAAAGCAACACTTCATGTGACAATACAGATTATTGATATTTTGGCTGTTATTCTTTTACTTTTTCTGTTCTATAAAGGGTACAAAAAAGATCACAAGTGATTTATAATTTAAAAACCTGAGCCAAGAGTCAGAGAATAAGCTATGCAGAATAAAATGGATTTACATCTTAGAATCTATGCTTGGAATATTTGTTAACATTATCAAATAAGGCTATCTTTAAACAAGTAAGGAATAACAAAATTTATGACCCACTCCAAATATGAAAAAAAAATCAAGGTTTGCAGATGGAATCTCCAAGATTAAAAAAATACAATATAATTCCCTTTAGATAGGAGAAACAATTATGTAACAGCAGATGATATAAACACACACAACTTAAATTGGGGCCATTTGGAATTGGTATTGGGACATTCTCCTTCATACCCAAGTTTTAATGATATAGTAAAATATTTTGGGTTCTACAAGCTTACTCGTTCTGTTTATTTATATTTATATAGCCATTATATTATAAATAATCAGGTCTGTGCTGTCCAATACTGTAGCCATTAGCCACATGTGGCTGTGTAATTTTATATTAATTAAAATAAATATGTAGTAAATCATATTTAATTCTACACTCCAAAAGCCACATGTCAAGTACTCAATAACCACATGTGGCTAGTGGCTATCTACATGTAGTAGATAGAGTTGATTTACAGATGGACTGAAAAAACTCTATATTTATCTCTGGGGATACTTAGATGTCTGTTGACTCTTGGCCAAGATAAGGTCAGTGGATTTATTATTTGTTGTTTAAAAACTTAAACTCCCCTGGCAACCCCCAGACACAGTTTGTTTTATTAAGAGTTTTCAACTTGCCTAACCTATTTATCAACCTAGGCTGATTAAATGCCAGAGGAATATAAAACCCTGCTTGGAATTTATGATTTGAGCACACAGGAAACCAAGATTTCTTACACAGACCATCGTAGTTGAATCCAGTGACAGAGCATACTCCATGTACAAGTCAAAACCCAGAGGAGCTGGAAAATGAAGTTCTTTCAGAACACTGATGCTTGCTTGCATTGTTTCTCTTGCCATGTGGACCATATTCTTTGTCTTTAAATAAAACTCTTATGCTCTGTGGGATTCTTTCAAATATCTCGACTTGAAAATTTTTTATATTACCATATTAACCAGTGGTTATAGAACGTTTCTATAATCACAGAAGTTTCTAATATATATATAATATCTAATAATATATCTAATCTATATATCTAATCTATATTTATATCTAATATATATATATTAGATATATTTATATATATTATATATAAATACATATATACATCTATATACTGTTTTAAAAAATTTAGAAGTAACTTATAGACTAATAACAAAACCAGAAAAGTGTTTTAAAATATTAGCAACATAAAAATAGCAATAAATCTAGTGTTTGAGAGAAACGTAAATTTAGTATTTTGCTTTTCTATCATAAAATATCTAAACAATCTAAAATTAATACGAAAATGAATAATGTTTAAGTATAAAATGTTTCATAAAAATAATACTTAGGAAGATAATGTACCATCCTGTTTTATATTTAGAGACAAAATATATTGTCTAAATTGTTAGCTCAAGAAATAAGTTGGCAAATATTATATTAAAATTATGATGACAACTTCCAGAAAACTTGAAACAGAAACTATAATATTTTATATCTTTTGGGAAGAAAAAGGAAGTGGAAAACAAAAGCATTTCTAATTGTTAGATCAGAAACTGGGAATGATCCGAGATGTAGTCCAGTGAAAATGTTAGCCTGCCACAGTTTTATTGTATATACTACCAGAATCATTAAACCTCTTTATCAGAGAACATTTTATTCATTGACAGAGAAACTTAGTAGTGCTGATGCCCCATGTCCCAATTCCCCATGCGGCAACATGATAAATGATGAATGTACCTGCATGAGCAACTGGGTTTGTACCACAGGACAGGAACACCCAAATTATGAGATAAGGCACCAGCTGGCATATCTGCCCCTGCTTCTCTCAAGAAGCAAGAGAGAGAGAGAGAGAGAGAGAGAGAGAGAGAGAGAATTAAAGAGAGAGATTGTTTACCTTGGAATGTACACAAATAAATTCTTTTTGTGGAGGAGAGGAAAAGGCATTTGCTTCACCATCTCAATGTAAGCAGATGGTTCTGGGGAAGAGTAGTCTTTAAATCTCTCCAAAACAACTCACTCTCTCCAACTTCTAAGGCATCTTCACCATTCAATCATCCATTAATCCAGGATGCCAGTACTCTTTGCTCAGAAAGCTCAGATTTTGCAGAAATGTGAAAATATTAATGGAGCGTTGTTTTCCCAAGAAATATATAGTACCAGTGAGGTTCAAAACATGAACTATACAGAAAGTAAATTTACAAAATTTCAAATGTTATAAAATTACTCTCAAAAGGAACATGTGTAGCTGAGTTCACTTTTGTCTGGCACACACTATATAATTTTAAATCTCTGAATAAGCATCTATGTAAAAGTAATGCTTATTGAGATAAATAATTAAAATGTGCTCATTTGAAGTATACATATATATATATACATATATACACATATATATACATATACATACATATATATACACACACATGCATGCTTACAAACATGTTTATATACAGGTATATACACAGTATATGTGTGGTCTTTTGTGACTGACTTCTTTCATTTAACATAATGATTTCAAGGTCCATCCAAGTTATAACTTGTATACCTACATTATCATTTTTTATTTCAGAATAATATGCCATTGTACAGAACATTTGGTTTCATTCATTTATCAGTTGGTGGACATTTGAGTTGTCCATATGGTAACTGTACATTTACCTTTTGGAAGGATGACCAAACTGTTTTGCAAAGCAGCTACATTCTTTTCCATTCCTGCCAGCAGTGTATAAGTGTTTCAATTTCCCCACATCCTTGTCAATACTTGTTATTATCTATCTTTTTTATATTAGCCATCCCTGTGGGTGAGAGAGAAGTGATACCCCATTTTGGCCTTGATCTCCATTTCCCAGATAGCTAATAATGTTGAGACTTCTGTCATGTACTTATTGACCATTTGTATATTGTCTTTGGGGAAAAAAAAGCTGCTCAGATCCTTTGCCCTTTTTTGAAATGGATTATTTCTTTTTATTTTTGACTTCTAAGAGTCTTTTGTATATTCTGGATATCAGTCTTTATCAGATACATGATTTGCAAATCTTTTCTCCCGTTCGGTATGTTGTCTTCACATTTTTGATAATGTCCACCAAAGTAAATTTTTTGAATTTAGATGAAGTCCACTTTATGCAATTTTTCTTTTGTTGCTTATGCTTTGGTGCTATATCCAAGAAATCTTTGTCTACTTCAGAGCCAGAGACTACATCTATTTTTTTCTAAAAAATTTACAGTTTTAGCTCTTACTTTCAGGCATTTGCTTGTTTCTTGTGTTAATTTTTATATATGGTATGAAATAGAAGGTCAAGTTTATCCATTTGCATGTGGATGTTTATGTTACCATTTGATGAAAATACTATTTTTTACCCTTTGGATTGTCTTTGCATAATGTCCAATTAAATTTACCATAAATGTAAGGTGCACTTCCTAACAGTGAATTCTAGCCGACTGATCCATAAGTTTATCCTTATCACAATACCATACTCTCTTGAATACTGTTGCTTTGCAAAAGTTTTAAATAAAGAAATTTGAGTCCTTCAACTTTATTCTTTTTCAAAATTTTTATGGCATCCATCAATTTCTGTAAAGAAGTCAGACGGGATTTTATAGAGATTGTACTAAATCTGCAGATTAGTTTGGACGTACTGCCATTTTAAAAAGTCATGTCTTCTGATCCATAAACATGGCATGACTTTTCATTTATTCAGGACTTTTTAAAATTTTCAACAATTGTAGTTCATTGATAATGAACTTCATATTCTTTTTTACAAATTTATCCCTAAGTATTATATTATTTTTTTATTCTATTAGTCATTGCCTTTTACACTATTAGGAAGTCTCCGGCTTCAGAACTGTACTACCTCTATACCATTAAAAAGCTGGATGAGAATTCAATTGCCACAATAAAAAACTGTTGTTACTCATGGCTCCAAAAATAACCCCACTATATCTGCTTGGTCCTTCATGAGCAAAATAGATGTTTAATGCCCTATTTAGTAGTCTCTAATTGCAAGCAGAAAAAGAAGCAACAGCACACGTGTTAATGTATGCTCCCTTGTATCTTTTAAATATGATTGAACCATGTAGATCATATATACAACTACAACTGCAAAGGAATCAAAGGAATGAGTATGTGCATGAGAGTCCATATACATATATATTTTTTCTCTTTTTACTTTTTAGTTTCATCACTAGAATAAAGCACACTAGAATTGTGTTCTTTAAGTGGTAGCATCTAAATGACTAATGGATCACAACACACACCCAAAATTAAATATGAAGAGCAAAATCGCATAATATAGAATGAAAAAACATTAAAGCTTATTACATGTAGTAAGAGGAAGTTTCCTAACACATTGGTTTTGTGTGTGTGTGTGTGTTTTAATTGAACTATAGTTGCTTTACAGTGTTGTGTTAGTTTCAGGTATACAGCAAAGTGATTCAGATATATACATATATATATACACACACACACACACACACACACACACACACACATACTTTTACAGATTCTTTTCCATTATATGTTATTATAAAATATTGAATATAGTTCCCTGTGCTATAATCCCAAGCTCCTAATTTATCCTTCCCCCCTCTTTCTATTTGGTAACCATATTTGCTTTCTCTGTTTGTAAGTCTACTTCTGTTTTATAAACAAGTTTATTTGTATCTTTTTTTTTAGATTCCACATATAACTGATATAATATGATATTTGTGTGTGTGTCTTGAGTTGATGTGTAAAATATATCATCACTATGGGTTGTAGTAGAAAATTTTGAAAATAAATCCACACCAGTAGAAAAATGGAATAAATATTATATATTAATCAATCATGTTTAATACAGAAAAATTATTAAATAAGCTTAATATTTAATAACCCCCTAGATACTTTTTTATCCAAATAAAAGTTGCTGTCTCATTTTCAAAATTAAATCTAAATAAATAGGGACTTCTCTGGCAGTCCAGTGGTTAAGTCTACATGCTTCCTAATGCAGGGGGCACGGGTTCGATCCCTGGTTGGGGAACTAAGATCCCACATGCCACAGAGTGTGGCCAAAAAAAAATTAAATTAAATTTACAAATGTTTAAAAATAATTTAAAAAAACTAAATAAATAGGTTAAAACATTGGGTAGGGTAAAATAGATAGATATTGATACAGATATAGATATATGATTTATAGAGTTTCTGAGATAGTGTTTGCAAGTAATAAGGAGCTGAAATAAATATTATAATGAAAGCATTGATTTAGAGAAACTCAGATGATAATATTGGAAGCTTTTTAAAAGTTGCAGCAATGTAAATGTATAACTGTACTTATGGTTTGTGTAAGCTACCTTATATTTAAGGTTGTTATAGTTTAAAACAGATTTCCAAAATGGAATATTGTATGAGATAGTAAAGGTACACCTCTGCATCTATTTCTTTTTTTTTTTTTTTTTTTTTTTTGCGGTATGTGGGCCTCTCACTGTTGCGGCCTCTCCCGTTGAGGAGCACAGGCTCCGGATGCATAGGCTCAACGACCATGGCTCACGGGCCCAGCCGCTCTGCAGCACGCGGGATCCTCCCAGACCAGGGCATGAACCCGCGCCCCCTGCATCGGCAGGCGGACTCTCAACCACTGCGCCACCAGGGAAGCCCTACATCTATTTCTTAACTAAAGTTATTTATCACAATTTGAAATGCATTTGGTATTCTCAGTTGTTGCCCAATTAGTTTTTAATTTGGTTAAAATACAATGTTTTATTATACAATTCAATATTTTAGTTATTTTTAGGAATTGTTTGTTATAGTCAAAACCCTCAGTAAAAGCTCCTGTGAACTTTAGAGAAAGTACTCTCAGCACAATAAATATTAATATATTATATCAAGCCAACAAATGCTCAAAGAGATCATACAGCAAACTCACTAAGTAAGATAAAGGACTAAAATCAAGGGGGCTTTTGAATGGGAATATTACAATTTCTTTCCTTTAAAGCAACTCACCTTGGTTAAGTTTTCCAAAATCTAAGGAGAACATAATACACACACACACACATTTTTTCTTACCAACACAGCTTCTTTATATCATGTCTCTACTTATTATTAGAGACCACAGAACATGGTAGTCGCTGGCATAGACTCGGAAGCCACAACTTCTGCTTTCAAACCCAGCTTAATCTCTCTTTACTATTAAATCTCACTCAGGTTACATAACCTGCCTCTACCTCATTTTTTCTAATTGAAAAATTTGGAAAATAATTTTATTTATCTGATAAAGGAAAAAAAAAAAGAGTCCTGTTAGAATCTGGGCTGTGAGGGTAGAACTGAAGATTTAATAGGAACCACAACTTGCAAAATGAACTACACCCTTTTCACAAAACAGAAAACCTGTACCCAGCCAAACTAGGATTAGAGACTTAGTCCAAATTCCCTTAGTATCAGTTTTTATGGGCCCATATGCTCTAAGGTAAGACCATACACAGATTTTTTTAAAAACATATATTCCAAAATAAGGCTACTGACTATTCTAGCAACTCAGTTGGTTTACAATTCTGAACAATGCTTGTCAACATAATCTTCTGACTAATTCTAGCTCCCAAAATACTATGAGTACATTTCTCTAATTCCCCCCTTTTGAGATTCCCCATAATTCCTATGGTGTTTATTCTCCTTTAGTATAGCAAATGTATAAAGCTAACTTTGTGGGACTACACATGTGTTCATACCAGTCTTTAGCTGGTAAACTTAACTCTCTTTTACACAGTTAATTTATCTGTAAGTGGAGGGTTAAATATTCCCCATATAAATGTTTGTTATAAGAACTGGGTGAAATGATACATATATTCATAAATGATACGTATATTCATAAGTAAGAATTTTATAAACATTTGCTTTTATTCTCTACTTTTTCATTATTTATGTTCTTCTCAATTTATCTTTTCTCAAAGCATGCTTTGAATAATGCCATGAGAAAAATACCCTAACACCTTAGAAATACGTAGCAGAATGAGTTAAACCAGTACCAAAATATGCAAAAGTACTTCCTTCATTTTAAATATCTTTTAAATCATTTCATTCTTTTAAAATTCAAATAAACTAATGATCAAAAAGCATAGCTGAAAAATACTCTGAGAAATTTCAGCTCTATGCTTTTGTTACTTGCATTTCTGTTTGTGCTGTGGAGTGAACATTCCTGTGTAATGATGGAAAATTAAACAGTTTGTTAATTCTTTTTGTTCTTATCACTTGATCAAGATGTGGAACTTCCTAGCTGTTTCAACAACTTGATTTTTTTAATCATTTCTGTGGACTTTTTCAAAACTTACTATTTTTCCTTTTAGCTTCTGATGCTATTATTTTTGAGAACGTACTTAAGTGTCATATATAAAGCTAAGTACTTTCTATACATTACCTTATAAAATTCTCACAACTATTTAATAAATTGGAATTATTGTGGCTCAGAAAAATTAGTTATTTGCCAAATACCCATATCAAATCATGGAACTGTGATGATTCAATCATGATTCTCTTATGACTCTGTTATGTTTTCTGGGATAAAGTGATTCAAATCCCAGCTTAACAACAACACTGTGCCCACCAATTGCATATGTGATATTTCAATTTGGAGGCCTTTTGTATAAGTAGGGCTTGGAATAATTTATCTTCTCTCATATAAGTGGGAGCTTTCTCGTCACTTACCTCACTAGTGTAATGTACACACCTATTTACCAGAAAACTTGTGAAGGTAGAAAATTATGAAGAGACTTTGTAAAACTACATTTTAAATCCTTTAAAATTACTCCTTTGAATGTCAAGATTTTAAGATTTGGGGCTTGAGTGTGACAAATGTTATTATGTCCTTATTGTTTAAAAAATATTTTGAAGTTTCAGATATTATTTTTCCTCTATGCACATATAGAATTAGAACTGCAAAAGTTGCTGTTAGAATAGAAACATACAGAAAACAAATATGAAGACAGACATTTATAAGACAAAGAAGCATATATAATATTCTTAGGGTAGTTTACATGTAAAGCATTAAAAACAAACGTATGTTACATGGACATACAGTTTGTTGAAAGCAAATAAGCACAACTACACCACAAGATCGTGGTTTTATAGCATCAGGCAGTGAGTTTACAAGAGAACATTTAACTAGTCAATCAGAGTTTCAGAATTGTTCTTAAATATCTCACACTTTTTTTGACCTCAGAGGCTCATTTCTATAAATATTAATTACTCTAAATGTTTAGCTACTAAAGGGGAGAGAAGAATTGGAAGAAGCTTTCTGAAGAATTGAAAACCTCCAAGTAAATTAGAAACAGACAACAGACTATAATAACAAAAAATCTACTCTCACCAACAGACCTTACTTTTGTCAGAGAAACATGTAGAAAGTAGTAGAACACAGAGACAGTCCCTCTACTATCGGCTATACTTAGGGACTTAAAAAAGCTACCTTCCCCATTTCTATCTGCCTAGAAAGAGAGAATTTATAGATTTATACATACAAGAAAACATTAAAGGCTTATTCTGAAGGATAATCATTAGGTAACTCCTGCAAGATGATGTAGAAGAAACCTAGATGACCTTTGCTATGGCTATGACATTTTAGGTACAACACCAAAGGCACGATTCATGAAAGAAAGAACTGATAAGCTGGTTGTCCTTAAAATTACAAACTTGTCTTCTGTGGAAGACAATGTAAGAGAATGAGAAGACAACCTATAGAATTATCAGCTTGGACAAGCTTGGGAGAAAATATTTGCATAAGACCCATCTGATAAAGGACTGTTATCCAAAATAGATAAAGAACTCTTAAAACTCGAGAATGAAAACAGCTTGATTTAAAAATGGGCTAAAGACCTTAACAAACACCTCACCACAGAGGATATAGAGAAAGCAAATAAACGTGTGAAAAGATGTTCCGCATCCTATGTCGTCAAGAAATGTAAATTAAAATGAGATACCATTTCACACCTATCTCCAAAATCCAGAACACTGACAGCAGCAAATGCTAGCAAATGCATAGAGCAAAAGGAACTTTCATTCGATGCTTGTGGGAATGCATAAGGTGGCAGACACTTTGGAAGACAGTTTGGTGTTTTACAAAACTAAAGTTACTCTTACCATATGATCCAGCAATCACTCTCCTTGGCATTTACCCCAAGGGATGGAAAACTTATGTCCACACAAAAACCTGTACATGGATGTTTTTAGTAGCTTTATTCAAAATTGCCAAAACTTAGAAGCAACAAGATGTCTTTAGTAGGTGAGTATATAAATAAGCTGTGGCACATTGCAGACAATGGAATATTATTCAGTGCTAAAATGAAATGAGCTATCAAGCCATCAAAAGACATGGAGGAACTTTAAGTGCATACTACTAAGTGAAAAAAGGCAATCTGATAAGGCTGCATATGGTATGATTCCAGCTGTATGACATTTTGGAAAAGGAAACCTATGGAGACAGTAAAAAGTCCGTGAGGAGAGGAACGAAAAGGTGGAACATACAGGGTTTTTAGGACAGTGAAAATTCTCTGTATGACACTCTGGTGGATACATATCATTATACATTTGTTCAAACACAGAATGCACATACCAAGAGTGAATCATAACGTAAACTATGGACTTTAGGTGATGATGATGTGTCAATGTAGGTTCATCAGTTGTAACAAAGGTAACTCTCTGGAGGGAATGTGGATAATGGAGGGTGCTCTGCATGTTTTGGGGGCAGGTTATATGGGAAATCTCTGTACCTTCCTCTTAATTTTGCACTGAACTTCAGACTACTCTAAAAATAAAAATACTTTATTGGGCTTCCCTGGTGGCGCAGTGGTTGAGAGTCCGCCTGCCGATGCAGGGGACACAGGTTCGTGCCCAGGTCCGGGAAGATCCCACATGCTGCGGAGTGGCTGGGCCCGTGAGCCATGGCCGCTGAGCCTGCACATCCGGAGCCTGTGCTCCGCAACAGGAGAGGCCGCAGCAGTGAGAGGCCCAAGTAACGCAAAACAAAAACAAAAACAAAACCAAAAAACTTTATTTAAAAAAATGAGTAGGTGAAGATCTTTCCTTTTTTATTGAAAGGAAACTTTACTGACAGGAAAAAAAAAAAACTTTGTTGTTTTGGTTAGTCTTAGTCTAGGTAACTGATATCAGTTTTAAATTCAGGTTTGCTCATACTAGTATTTAAATATTTTTAGTTAGCTGGAAGAAAATCTATAGCTAACACAATGTAGAAAATCCACAAACAATACAACCTCTTAGAAGTCTGCTATTACAAAGCCTCAAAGGATTTACTAAATTGAAGTGAAGTAGGAAGGGACAAAGACGTGAAGCTTGTCAAATTCCCAGTTGGGGGAAAGGATCAATGTTTGTACAAATTGCTAAGGTGTTCACAGGGGAGAAAGCAATACTTTCAACAAGACATGGAAACCGTTTCATTAAATTCTCTGGAGATTCTCCCCCCATGGTAAAGAAATGGAATAAAGAATGAATTTAATTGATCTCTTCATCTGCAATGTTAACATTGGTCTCTATATTCATGAAGCCAGACAGCTTTTGTTAGCAGATTGTGGAGACAGTAGATCCGTCTTCCCCAAACCATAAACCACTGCCTTATATCTAGCTAAAGAAATTACTAACCTGAACAATTATAAAAGTTAATCTTAACAACAACAGCGGCAAGAGTATTGCTATATAAGTTTAAAGGAAAATAAAATAATTTTGTCCATACTGCATAAAAAAAAAAGTCCAGTTTTCCTTAATGAGATGCTTATAGTGATAGAGGCATCCTGCCTCAGTTTACAAAGGGACATTATGACAGTGGTTCTCAAACTTTTTGGTCTTTATAATACTTTTATAATTTTAAAAATTATTGAGAATACCAAAGGTCGTTTCTTTCTGTTGATAATGTTATCAACATTTATCATAAAATAAATACTGAGAAATTCTAACTATACTTATTTATCTAGACATTTTTAAATAACCATAATTAGTATATTGTAGGATAACATAAATAAAATATTTTAATGAAAATAGTTATATTAAGGACATCAGTGAGAAAGTGGCATTGTTTTACAGTTTTGCAAATGTCTGATGTCTGTATTAAGACAGTTGGATTCTCATATTGGTTTCTTCAGTCAATTTATTGTAATATGTTGTTTTACTTCAAATATATGAAGAAAATTGGCCTTGTAAATATATATATTCAAAAAAGGAAAGAGTATTTAAATAATCTTTTCAGATAATCATGGATTTTGAAACTATACGAATACTCAGCCAGTGATAGTTTCCTAAAAATATTTGCCAAGTGGCATCCTAAAAATATATCAACAAACTTCAAATATCCTTACATTAAAATCTAGTAGTCCATCTTGTACTTTAACTAAATCTTTTATCTTTTATCCAATTTTACAAAATTATGCTTTGGTTATTTCGGAAATATTGGTTCACTAAATAATGCAGTTCTTTAAATTTTCATACATTTTATAACAAGTATTAAAAATTAACGTTTGTTAATATCATCACTAATCTCATCAGGAAAAGTAAGTACTGTGAAGCTTACAGTGGCATGTACAAGTTTGTTTGTTTGTTTGTTTGTTTTTTCGGTACACGGGCCTCTCACTGTTGTGGCCTCTCCCGTTGTGGCCTCTCCCGTTGTGGAGCACAGGCTCCAGACGCGCAGGCTCAGCGGCCATGGCTCACGGGCCCAGCCGCTCTGCGGCATGTGGGATCCTCCCGGACCGGGGCACGAACTCGTGTCCCCTGCATCAGCAGGCGGACTCTCAACCACTGCGCCACCAGGGAAGCCCCTGTACAAGCTTTTGAACTTCTAATTTTCACTTGAAAATTAAAATTCATTATTAGCAAAATAAATAGTTGCTATCATGGAAATTACAGGTTAACTTTATTTTTAATAAAATGTATGCAGATACTCAAATCTGTATAATTATTGTTCGACTATTAGTGGTTCTTTCAAGGAAAAAATGGTATTCTAGGATAAAAGTTATCTTATGCTTTACCTTAAGATAACTACTATACTACAGTGAGCAGCAGAAGTGCTTTTTGCATACATTTCATCACACTTTAACACTGAGTAGTAAAAAAATGTCTACTCAGGGGTCAAGATTTAATAAAATTAATAATTTTTACTGCTTCATCAAGGATTTATTGTGTGAAACTGCTGCACCATGCACAAAATCTTTCAATTAGCAAATCTGAATCATCTATTAACTAAGGGCAAAGCCAGGATGAATACAAAGAACTAATTTTGTATTACATTAGTAAACAGAGACCATAGTAGAAGCTGTTTGCCAGGACATCGTATTGAATAATGTAAGTGTAGCATTCCTTTGTGTTGTATTTTGGTTTGAGGAGCTTATCTCACTTTTGACCATTCTAAATTACTTGATATTATTCTCTGTTGTTGGAGTCCAGGATGCTGTAGTCAGAGGTGGCACAGGTAGGTGAGAACAAGATTATGAACTCGCCGTCCTCAACAAACATCTGCTTCAAGGAAAATAGTTATGGACAAAAGCATATTTGAGCTTTTATGCCTCTAGTATGAAGAGACATTTCTATCAGCAGAGAGATCTACAGTAAAATTTTTACCGAAATGCTGCATATTTTATGGAATGTTTTGCTTAATAGTCCATGTACATAGATTGATACTTCTAGGCAAAGAAATGGAGACCAGTTGGCTAGCCAACACAATACAGAACAAAACAGGAAACACCATATAAATCTAGGTAAAAGTGAAAAAAAATCCATATCCGTGATTGCCAGTAGATATCAGGCAGTTCCTCATGTGTCACTTCTTTCTTTATTTGCAGCAGCTCTTCCAGACTTGCATTCTTTAAAGCCAGCACATTGGTGCTGCCCTTTCTTCCTCTGCCATCATCCATGAGGTTTCAGCCCCAGCAAGCTTAACTTTTCCTTCTTACCACTCACAGGAAAACAGCAGCAGTCCAAGTACTCTTAGACAATCATTCTCCTAAAAACAATGAAAACAATAGTAATAATAATAAACATAATTTAAGTTAAAAATTAAAAGTAAGGCACAACAGATCCCAAGTATAGAAAACCAGCATATACCAGAATCTACCCACAGACCCCATTACATACACCTTTGGGAAGAGCAAGAGATATTTAGTGTACTAATTCATTTTTCAAACTATTTTCTTCTTCTATGTAAATATGCTATCCAAATGCATGTGTAAGGTGAATTAAATATGTTATAACCATTCCCTTTCAGAAGTCTAATGAAATTTTGAAATAAAAAGTGAAAATCAATTTCTCTTTGTTGCACAAATAATTTGAGATAAGTTTACATTTGTCAATTATCTCTATGAGAGAAAATAGTAAAATTTGCAACAGTGCTGGATCTAAAATGATATTTAAAGACAGTGTCCCTTATTTGCAGTCAGTTTGATCATTACAGTGTGAAACTGAAAAATGTTGAACAGTAGAGACAGAAATGATAGATGTGGTAAAAATTACCTTCTGACCCAGAACATTTTCCTGTGTTCAAAAAAGTAATTCATATTTAAATTGGCTTCAACCTGTGACTAGAATAGTGGCCCAAAGTTCCCTTAAACAAATCTATCACAGAGGCCAAGTATTCATGGTATGATTAATTCAAATCAATTTTGAAAGCTAAACCTTTGGCTTAAAAAAAAAAAGTAGTGTTATCTAAAATAACTTTCAGAAAACAAACATTCTAGGGAAAGCATGTGAAATATTGATTGTTTACGTACTAAAGTAATGTTTTTATGACATGTAGTATTTAAATTAAGGAGAATGATAAATAAAATAGCTAACCAATCATATTTTAAGATCATCCATGTAAGTACAATTGTATAATAAATAATCTTTTTAAAATGTAACTACAATTATTCACTTTATCAAAAAAATTATTAAGAAAGTAAAAGATTTCAAATAGTTCTAAAACAAAATGAGCTCATCTATAAAAATGGAGGGATTGCCAGTCTTCATCAAAATATTGGCACCTCCAGGATAATACTTTGTTGGTAACAGTGAAATTTTTTGTGCAAACAAATTTAAGCCTGATTATTGGCTAAGTATCCACCTGTCATGAGCTCAAAGACATCTTGTGAAGAATAGCCTACCTACATCAGATATTTTAGCTTGAATTTGTTGTTCTAGAAGTAGAAACCAAGGTGGATCTAGGTAGTATATCATACCATCAAAAATTTCAGTCAGAGAGTTAAGCAAGTTCAAGAACCAGAACTGTTGGCCAATTTTAGTAACATATGTTACTATCCTGAACATGTATCAATATCCAGAAAAACCAGGCTTTGGGAGCAGCACCAATTACAAAGGGTCAGATAGTCAAAAACATTCAGAAGCCTCCTATGTATACTGACATGAGGCTTGTACAGCAACAGAAAGTAAGAGCAGGCAATCAATGATGGTCTGAGAATTCCAGAGGCAGGTCCCCAGGCTTCTTTCTCAGCCATAAAGGACATTTCACTTTTATGAACCAAAATGATATATGCAAGGAATTGTGCTTTCAAGGGGGCCCAGGCAAAAATTTACAGTGTTATCTTTTACCCCTTCATCATATAACCAAGCCAGTTTGTATAACCAGATAAAGCAGGTATAAACTATAAAACAATCCTTTCTAAACAATGTAGACAAGCTAGCCTTGGCTCTCTTTGCAAATGAGCTCTGAACTTTAAGCTGCATATTTTATCCTGTTCTTGGCCAAGGATCAACGTCAGACTTTCAGCCTTCCCTGGGGATAAAGCATAGTGCTAAACTAGTCCAATTATAAGTTAACCCTATTTTACACAGGAGCTAAGAGAAATATGGTTGAAATCAATGAAACATAAACTTGACACTATTTTATTTTTAAAAAGTATGACTTTAAGATAGAGAAACAATAAATAGATTTGTCCCTCTTTTCCTTGTCTTTTTAATTTACAGAGGTCTCCCTAGACTTTAAAGGAGCACTTTCCTAAACTCTAAATAAGAGATGGTACTGTAAGTTTGGAGGACAAGTAAAAGTAAGTTGACATGGCAGGTGCCCAGTAAGTGGCAACTGCTGTTCCTCAATGACGTTTCATTAACACTGTCACTGTTTTATGATTATTATTGTGTAGAGGATGTGGTTATTATCCATAAGGAGAATATCATTTAGAAGTAGAAAGTAAAGCTAGTGAATGTGTATCAATGATTCTTGCAATATATAAGTGGAGATGCAAATAAAGGATGAACCAGGGCTCAGAGGAAAGAGTAATCATTCTTAAGAGGTTGATTGCCCCTTCTAAACAAGTTTTCAAAAGGTTTTTCTTTAACACAGCAAGCGTTTAGACTGCACATGAAGGACTAATAAATGTAAAAACAAAAAAATGTAAATGGATATACAGAAATTTCCCTCAACATCAAACTTACTCCTCCCACCCTCACCTCTGGTTCCCTGTGTTGTCAAAAACACTTTCTTATTGCTGTGCAAGTTGTAAACAAGTTGTGAGTTCTATTTAGTTGTTTTGTTTTACTGCTGTGAAAGCTATCAGTGATGACTCCTATCCCTGACCCATAACTCTTACTGTTACCCACTTACAAAAACTTTTCCAGGGCCTCCCTGGTGGCGCAGTGGTTGAGAGTCCGCCTGCCGATGCAGGGGATACGGGTTCGTGCCCCGGTCTGGGAGGATCCCATATGCCGCGGAGCGGCTGGGCCCGTGAGCCGTGGCCGCTGGGCCTGCGCGTCCGGAGCCTGTGCTCCGCAACGGGAGAGGCCACAACAGTGAGAGGCCCGCATACCACAAAAAGAAAAAAAAAAAAAAAAAAAAAAAACTTTTCCAATTTATCTTGGAAGGAAATGTATTTACATTGTCAAGCTCTATAATGATCTTTCTCTTCTACATTTTCTTCGTTAGCTATCTCTACCCAAGGGAGGTTTTTGGGGTTTTTTTGGCTTTTTTTTTTTTTTTTTTGGCGGGCCTCTCACTGCTGTGGCCTCTCCCGTTGCGGAGCACAGGCTCCGGACGCGCAGGCTCAGCGGCCATGGCTCACGGGCCCAGCCGCTCCGTGGCATGTGGGATCTTCCCGAACCGGGGCACGAACCCGTGTTCTCTGCATCGGCAGGCGGACTCTCAACCACTGCTCCACCAGGGAAGCCCTGCCCAAGGGAGTTTTAAACTGTTTCTCTCCTGAAGTTTATGACCTTTCTGCTTACCCTGTCACTGTCAGCAAATAACTTCACTTAAAACTTGAAAAAGGAAAAGAAAGCAGTTATCTGCATATTTTGCCACTTAGCCTAAAACTTTTTCTCTTTTCCATTATCTTTGCACAATTTCCATTTATTTGCTTCTACTGTCAGATATTACAGGGAGACTGAATTCAAGGACAAAATAATCAAAATATGTTTTCTCAGTGTAAGTCCTCAGTTCTTTATAAATTTAAGTTTTTATGTGATTGAATTAACCAATGTGAGGTTTAATATAGTGTTCAGCATGAAAATGGAATACATGATCTTTTAAAATAATATTTCACTATTCATATTACTCTGATTTTCTTCTTAATTGAGTTTCATTCATTTTGATTCTAAAAACAAAACTTCAAAAGAATTTTGTCACAATATAAATATTAATTATAGAAAATTCATGGATATTGTCATGTATTGCTACCCTTTTCTTGAAAATATGCTTTAAAATAGGTCTATAGATATATTGATTTTGTACATACTAATATTTTCAGAAATACAGACATACTTATGTTTGTAGGGGGATAATTGCATACTTCTAGAAAATATAAAACCCTTAAAACCAAGCTTTAAAAACTGACAGTACAGAGGCTTATTTTGTTATACATATTTATCAGTTTTATGCATGAAAATAAAATATTTCATAACACAATCAGAAAGTGACATTATATGCATAAATTCATGGCTATGGTTCAGCTATAAACTGACTAAGCTTGAGTGTTTCAGAAAAACCAATTTCTAATTACGTATATTTACATTTTATTGCTACAAACTTCTGCACTAGTGAGAATATTACTTTGAACTCTTGAGACACTTTATAATATGCTGGAAATATATATGCATATTTTCATATGTGAACAGATATGTGTGTATGCATATATAGTCCTTTCCTGGTTATAAAGACACATTAATAAAAAAATTAGGAAAAAAGAGCAGAAAAATATATAAAATAGTATAAAATCATCCACAAGTCTACCATAATTTAAAGTTTGTGTGTAGTTTTGTGTGGTGAGTAGGTGGCACATAAGTATGAGAACGCCATTACATTCTATATCAATTTTTTTTCTCATATATTTAAGATTTTTCAATGACATGACTTGAAAGGCTTTTCCATAAGGCATCCTATAGAGTTCTATGATGTGTTTGGTTCATCAGTATATCCCCATGACTTGAAGTTGCCTATCACACAGAAGTTGCTAATAAGAAATACTTTAATGACAGAATAATAACACTAAAGAAATTTCAGATCTTGACATCTAAGAGTTTTTAATTTTTCAGTGATATGAACTTCCTTATGTACAGGGCGTGTATGCAATTCCAGTAAGTAAACCAAAAGTAGTAAAACAACAACAACAAAACAAAAAGACTAGGTTATATTCCTTATCTTTCATTTTTGCTTCATCTCATGGCTGCTGAAACCACCTTTATAATGTCAATAAATTTTATATTGTCAAATCTAAGCATCCTTCTGTGTTTTTTGCCATATCACATAACATCATGCAATGTATGTATATGTGCTTTTTTTTCTACTATATTAATTTAGAAACTAGTTATTGATTAGAGGTTCTTCTTTCCTGATACTGATTTTTAAAGATAGACATTTCCCTTTTAGTACTGTTATAGCTGTATCCCACACATTTTGATGTCCTGTGGAGTTTTGTTTTTCATTCCATTAAAAATATTTTCTAATGTCCATTGTAATTTCTTCTTTGACAAGTTATTTAACATTTTTTTAAATTTCAAAATATTTAAAGATTTCCCAAATTTCTTTCTGTTGTTATCAAATTGGATTTCATTGTTTTTGGAAAACACACTTTTATTATAACAGTCATTTTATATTTATTAAAATTTATTTTCTAGCATATGTCTATCCTAGAAGTTTTCCATGTGTGCTTGAAAAGAAATGTGTCTTCTGCAGTCATTTGGTGAAGTGTTTCATATGTGTCAGGTTGAATTAATAGTGCTTTTCAAGTCTTTTATATCCTTGCTAAATCACTGTATTTTCTGAATATTTGGCATTTCATATTGGACTTCTCTTGGATTCTTTTATGAATGAAAAATAATTCATCAGTGTAATTATTTTAAGTAAAGTTGAAAAACTTTTTATATTTTATGAAATATAAATTTCACCAAATTGTATACAATTTTGGCAATTTTGTGTGTTAATGTCTTCTGCCCATTTTTCTATAGGATTTTTGCTCTTTGTCCTCAGTTTTTAACTTTTCCTTTTATACTACAGGTATTAGACCTTTTTCTGTGATATGCGTTGCAAATATTTTCTCAGTTTCTCCTTCATCTGTTAACTTTAGTCATAATGTCCTCTACCTCAAAGCTGTGGTTGTTTTGTTGTTTTATATAGTCACATTTGTTAGGTGTCTTTAAAAAAATCATATATAGTAATAATCATATATTTCTGTGTAGCTGTGATATTGATGAATTACTCAGTGTTTCTTACAGTACTTGTATATTTTAATTTTTTGACGATTAAATCTTAGACCAGTTTGAAGTTTCATTCCTGTGTATGGTGGTGAGGAATTGATCAAATTTTATCTTTTTTGTTGTTGTTGTTTCTGAATGGTTATCTAGTTGTCTAAAAATCTTTTGTTTAAAATGCCATCTTTGCCACAGGGATTTGAGATAGCTTATCATTTACTAATTTTTCTGTATTAAGATAGATCTAATTCTGTAGTTCTTACCCTGTTTATTTAGTGTCTTGTCCTCTTCATGTGCCATCAAAGCAGTATTAGAATTTTATAGAATCTCTCTCTGTAAATGATTTTCCTACAGATACAATGCTTCTTTGGGACTTCTAGTTCTGGTCTCACTCATTTTCAAGCCCTTTCCCTGTAACAAGTGCTGAGGATTACTAGGAAGGTATTGTGACATTTATATTGGACTTTCTCTTTCTAGGTTGCTTCATCTACATTTTCATTTCCACTGTATTATTTTTGAGTCTCCTAAGCCTCTTTTTTTCCTTCTCTCAGTTAACATAGTGTTGTAGGAGTGAGCTGAAAATGGGAGTTGTTTTGGAATCTATTTTCTCTATTCATGAGTATTTGGAATGTTGCAGTATTTTCTGTCACCTACTAATGCTGAATTCCTGGGCCATGTGTGATTTTGTCTTATCTTCTTTTTTACTTTTTTGAGCAAAAATGTGGGAGATTTTCACAGTAAAGCAGCTACCATTTTTCTCAAGTCTGAAAAAGTAACTAGAGCTTTAAAATGGAGAAATGTTTTCGGTAGAAAATTTAGTTTTTTCAGTTTGATTTTTTTTAATAAGTTGGGAAGTAGCAGTAGTGAGATATAGTAGTAACTGTGAGAACTATTTTGGATATAAACTTGATGGATTTCATGATGGGTTAACTAAGAAGAATTATGTAGAGAGTTGTAACATGAGTTATTCATGGATACCTTACAAAATATAATAGGCAGTAAAGCCATTTACTAAGAGTCGATTCAAAACAAAAGACTAGATTTGTAGGAAATTTTATGTTAGTTTTTGACATATTGAATATTATGTGTTCATGATAATTCTAAAAATTATTTGAAGGTATTAATTTGAGATTAACAGCTGTCAGTAAAATTGTATAATTTATCTGCTTTGAAATGATTATTAAAACTGGTGATGAAGATGAAGTTTCCAAGGGTAGTCAAGTGAAATAACAATGGAAATGTCCATTGATTCTAGTGGCATGGAAATTCTCTCCCTGGTTCAAGTCAGAGATGTTTCAGAATTTTAATGGGATCAGAAACAAGACTGGAGTGGTTTGACAAGTGAGGTATTAGAAAGATAAGTTTGGATTTTAAAGAGATATAGAAAAAGTGAAATATGCCAGAAGCTGCAGCCAAAATGCCTGTGTAGAGATGTTAAAAATGTTTCATTGTTTTTACTTTATGACCATTTCACTATTTTGTCATTAGGGTTTTCATTATTAATGTTTAAGTACTATTGCTATATCTCTGATAATTATTTTTACAATAGAATTTCCACCAGTCTTCTCTATTTCAGCTTTTACCCACCTTAAATTCATTTCTGGATCCAAAGGTCCTTGGTGTCACCAATTCTTGAGCCTTTGGGGGATTTTTGCTGTATAATTTAAATTTATTTTTACTTTAATTCATTGCCAGATCAGAGTTAAATACTCTAGGTCTGCTAAATCATTTAACATCCATCTAGTTTATTTTCTGGATTCAAAATTTTGTTGCTACTCGTTTCTTTTTTGTCCTTGAATTTGTATTTTTATGGCTTTTATATGTCGCTTTATTAGTAGTTGAGTAAAATTTCAAGAATACACAAAAGTTAACCTACATCTTCATTTAACCATCTTTTCAGGCATATTTTTGTTGCTAAAAATATTCATTAAAGATCGTAGCATGGTTAATATGAAGATTTTTTTGTAAATGGACATTTCTGTAAAATACCGTAAAGTTAGCAACTGAATACATGAATTTTCTTTTTAAACTTGACTTTTTAAAAATCAACTGTCTACAAACAGAATAACTCAAAAATAATATCATACTAAAGAACATGAATAATAATAGGAACATACTGCTACACAGTCTCAGGATTCTTTTAGTTAATTTCTAACGTGCGCGTACACACACACACATACACACACACACAAAATAGAATATGACTAACAAAAGAGTAAATAGATGGACATATAACCTAAAGAAAAAGAAAAATTAATGAGATAGGAAGCTAGAAAAAAGTAGAAATAATAATATAAATCAAACTTTTTTCTTTGAACAAAATAAACAAAATAGGCCAAACAGTAATCTAATCAAGGATAAAGTGCAGAAATAGTGAATAAATACAAGATGAAAAATGACAAGCAGATAATTATTGAAACTAAAAATTATTGATACAAGTCAAAGATTAAATTTAAATTTTGATTAATTATGCAAGAAAATGACTAAACTACATTTCTCTTCTCTGCATAGATAATGATAATATGCAACCATTTGCATATGAAAAGGCAATCCAGAAGTATAAGAAACAAACTGAGGAAAAGATAGATTATATGTATGGTATACCAGGAAGTTTATATTAGAAGTATTATGCTATTTCTCTGAGTTTGTGATGCTGACAGTATTGTTTGCTTTTAAAATATGTAATTTCTTGTGATTCATTCTCCTTCTAAGTTAATATCCATTTTGTACTAAATTTCATATTGGTTTCCTATAAATTATTCACAAAAATGTATAATCTCTAGGCCTCTCTAAAACTAGTAGAATATCTGAATGAAGGCTAACATGTATTAATAAATAGATGGAACAAGAAGTATCCCAAGTCCTTTTATAATTCATTATCTCATTTGTTATTTATAAGAACCTATGAAAGACTCTTATTATCATTTGTCAACCAAGTAAGTGGTAAAGTAAGATTCATACTCATATCTTCCTGGATTAAGATACTATATTTTTACCTATAGACTGCAAATTTACTCCTCTTCCAGCTTGAATTTAAGGTCTCTGGTGAGTGAATTTCTTATTTCTTCAATCTTCTGTCCAACAGATGCATTTAATGAAAGAGACAGTGTCTATCACCATTTATACATAGTATGGTAACCATATTGTGTTTTGTGTTGTGAAATAATGCTTCATTGTTACTATATACAAAACCTTGTTTTGTTTCTTCATAGAGTTTAAATGACTTCTATTCTAATGTTATAACATCACTAAGTTACTTCCATATCTAGATTATGACAAGATGACTTGTTAATTACCTTTTTACATCATAACTTTATTCTACTTTTTAATTATGAATATATTTTGTAACTTACTTGTCATTTAATGATTATTCTCATATGAAATAAACACAGTACTCTGTAAGATACTGATTTATAAAACTGTGTGCAGGAAGGTGACAATTCAAAGTGTTTCTGTCAAAATGTTTTAATTACTCACCAATTTATTTTGGAGAATTATTTCTCTAAAACTCTCTAAATTCCAGTAAGTTACAATAATAGATACTTGACATTTGAAAACAGTTGTATTTATTCTTCTTTATAATCTTCATTTGATAGCTTCATAGGCTTGATTTTGTTTTTAAACAAAAAAAAATTTACTTTTCAAAAGTTTAAATTAATACTCCTCTTTACTGTCATAATTAGAATCATACAGGTAGTCATTTTAGGGCTATGCCATGATTAAAGGAATTGGAAATTTTACTTACACCCTGCATACTTCTTTTTCTCCCTTAAAGGGTGCTGTTTCAACCTACCTTATTTTTAGTCCATCTAAAATTATTCAAATGCATGTAGATATTAATTGTTTTCTTGTAAAAGACTCCTTGTTTTTAGACACCTTCTGTATTTAGTTTTTATTTTGCTTCTTCTGGAAAGAGTATATTTTTGTTATCTATTTTTTTTATTTTTCTCTCTAAAAATATAAAAATAATGTTATTTTAGTTTTAGGTACTTTTTTATTTGACCCTACAACAGCAGTGATCTCATCAAATGTCTTGCTTGTATCACTTATATGAACTATTTTGTTTTCTCTTTTCATTTTTATGAACCTAAAGATTTCATATCTTTAGATACATCATGCAATGTATCTTTAATTTAGTTGATTTTGTATTATATTAAAAGTTTAAAATTTATTGTTTCCTTTTTGACCAAGATTAATTGTGTGTTTGTGTGTGTGTGTCTTCTGTTATATAGGCTTAATGTGAATAAAAGGCACAGAATAAACTACCTTGAAGAACGGTAACTGAAGGACTATCTAATTTTGTTTTGTCCTATTTAACAGAACTTAGGTTTGTACAGCAAATGGAGGTGATATGCCTTATAGTTCCATTTATTTAACACATACTTTAAGTTGACACTACATGCCAACTTATGATTTACAATAGTGAACAAGACAAAATGGAAAATAATATTTTATAAAATATTACATAATTATGAACATTTAGTCATTTTCATCTAATTTTTAAAAAATGAACATGTCTGTTAGTGATAGTAGACAGGCAAACCTGACAAGTGTTTTGGTAAATGGAATCTCCTACAAAGTGTGTCCTATAGAAAAGTATTGCCTTGGCCAAAAAAGTTGTTCGGGTTTTTCTGTAAGATATTAGAGAAAAACGAACCCAAAACGAACCCAAAACCCAAACAAACTTTTTGGCCAACCCAATATTTACCTGGCTTGTGTTTCTGTAAATAATGAAACAATTCCATAAGTAATTTAAAGTAAAAGTAAATCTCCAACATGAAACAATTTGAGTGAATCTCTCTAAAGCATATACAAATAGAAATGCATCAGTAAATTACTGCAAATAAGTGACAAAATATATTTTAATACATTATTTTACAAAAAGTAAATTCTCACATAGCATCCTACTTTTGCTGTTTTTTGTTTATTTTTGTTTTGGTTTTTTCTTTTTCATTGAGGCTTGGTATAGGTGGAATAAGAATCACTTAACAAGAGTCTAGTTATTGTTTGACTTTTATCTTCTTTTATCTGTGCTTCTACCTCTGAAATAAGAATTAGCATTGGTTCAGCCTAAAAAAGTTGTGGATTCTCCAATTATCCTCTTAAATGTAATTTTTCAGAATAACACATAAACATTATCATAGCCATAATTTTCCTTTGATTTTGCATGGTCTAAGGACAGTAGTTTTTCAGATTTTGTACTTTTATCAATATCTTATGTTTACCTTGTTTTGCAGTAAGTTCTTGCAAACTTACTAGAGGATGTGGTCTATTTAGTTGGTAGGTATAGAGAGTGATATGTTTTCCTGAACATTAATTATATCAATTTCCCTTATAGCTTAGCTTTGAACAAGAAATTGGGAAAATTTCAAAGAGAAAAGTTTTCAAGTTGATTTAAATTGCCTGACATACCAAACTGTCTATTGCTCATTTTTCTTCCCAAATATCTCAGTTTATGACTCAGCTGCTCAAAATAATCTGCTTAATTAAATCAATGTTCACATAGTACTGTATATATCCAAAGTGCATATGGAAAGAAGAAATAGAAGCAATATGCTTCAAATGAAATAAAGTCCCACGCTAAATTTGACATGTTAAGTATTTACATATGCCTTTCTTACTTTGCTTTAATTTTTTACAGGCCTCAGCTTAACCCTTAGATTAACATGTGATATTGTTAAAGGATAGTCCTGAATTATTTTTGTAAGTAACTTACTATTCATTTATTCTCCTTGAGACATTTACCATGACAGGAAGTACATACTCATTTTCCCTTTTTTTGAATCAAAGTCAAGTGATATGGATCCTGATCAAAAAACATATGGCTAGAGAAGATGAATATGAAACTATTATGACACTATTTATTTCTATCTGGAAAATTCAATTAGCTATTTAGTTTTCAGGCATGCCAGATAGTCCTTTCCTAAGTTAGATGGTCATGTTTCTTCACCTGACTATTAAAATAACAAAATACATAGGTGACTTACCTGGATTTAGATTCTGCCCCAATTGTGTAGACTGTGAACAGTTACTGTCTGTGTGCTTCTTTTCCCTTATATGTAAAATGGATATAATAATTATACACATGTGAAGATTAAATGATTTAAATTAATACATTTAAAGCACATGGAAGAGAACTAATAACCATGCAATCCATATTTCCTGTGGTTGTACTGTTTTGGTCCTGATTCCCAGTGGATAGTGCTTAATTAAGTTCAAAGGGAACATATTGATTTTTAAAGAAAGTGCATTATTCTATAAGAGAATGAGAAACCTATAGGCCTCAAAGGCAATAGATAGAACGAGAAATGCTAGATGTTTGGAAAATGGTCTAGAACAGAATTTTTTTGTTAACTAGCTGCTTTAATGTGTACATGCTATTTGAATGATAAATTTCTACATTTGCCAATTATTTCACAAGGTTTCACTGTATATATGAATGTGTGTTTGTATGTGTGTATATCTGTACTTATATACAGGTATGCATATATGCATATGTGCTGTATGTGTATATGTACATTGTCTCAGCTGGTCTTCTGTGGCATCTGTGGGTCAGATATGGGGCAAGATGTTGGCTTTTGCAGATCTTGGATGGACTGTCTCACATAGACACGTCAGCTGGGACTGTTAGGATGCCTCAACTCTGGTACATATGTTCTTATCCTTCACAGATTAGCCTAATCAAATTCACATGGTAGAAGAAAAGATTCTAAAAGAAACTGAAAGTGTGCAGTGCTTGAGGTCTAGGCTAGGAACTGACACACTTCAGTTCCATGCATTTTACTACTTAAGGCAAGTCTCAAGGCAAGCTCAGATTCAAGGTGTGGGAAAATGAGTATCATCTCCTGATGGGCAGAGCTTCAAGATAAGAATGCAAAGGCTAAAGATAAAACAGGGGAAAATGAAGTTATTTTGCAAACAGACCACAGTGAACATTGTAATTTCCCTTCCCAAAACATATATATATATATATATATATATATATATATATATATATATGTGTGTGTGTGTGTGTGTGTGTGTGTATGTATGTATATATGTGTGTGTATATGTGTATATATATACATATATATATATATATATTTGTAGTTTAGGATAATTTCAAGAAATAAGGACTTGATTTCTGAATAAATAGACTAGCCGATATATCCCACTGCCTATGAAAAAGAAAAATGTATTTGAAGAGTGACACAAAGTACATAAACAGATTTGCAGTGGAACAATCTGCAAATAAACTGAATGATAGGATGAGGATATTTGAATTTCCTGTGAGTCAAATAAGTATCATAGTGTCTGGGCCGAAACCGGATTGTGAATTCCCTACAATGAAACTGCATTGGCTAAAACTTGTTACAATTAAATTTAAATGAATATAAACCTTCTAGGGTTTTTTTTTTTCTTCCCAATAGTCTCATAGTAAAGCAAACTAACTTACTCATCTCACTTTCTCTAAACTTTTGTGTTCGTTTGACCATTAGTAAAATATACTTTGATAAAAACATGCAAAAAAAAAAAAGATGAAGGCAAATATACAACTTCTGCTAAAACCAAACCTCAACTAGATTAACATTGTGGTTAGAAATATTATAATCAGTATTAATCGCTTATGTTGAAAAAAAGGGGGGAAATTCACTGTATAACTGGGAAAGTTGCAAATTTTACAGTGTTTCAGTGTGTGACACATGGATTTTGATAGTCCAGGATAAAAATATATTATCTAAGTTTTCTTATGAGTATATTTATACTACAGAAAGAAAAAAAACACAAAGCTATTTGGTGTATGATAGAAAAAAAAAAGGAAATAATAGAAATATATTTGAAATACTAAACATTCTATTTAAAATTTTTTAAATGAAGCATCAGAGGCTATGACATTTGAACTAGGTTACTAGGTAGTTCCAGGGCTGTGGGGGAACGTTTACACAGGAGGGATTCGTCTCCCTAAAGGGTAATTGAAGTGGAAAATGCATGGGATGTTGGGAGTAGCATGTAAAGGCATGTAAAAAAAAGTGAGATTGAGAAAATAGGTGAAGTCATGGAAGGGATTTAATGTTATGCTAAGGAGTTTGTACTTCATTCTGTACGAAATCGGAAATTACTGAACATTTTATAGAAAGGAAATGATACAGTCTGAATAGATTTAAGACTGAATCAAACGTGGAAAGAGATTGAAAGTCTGAAAATGACCAAGTTTCTATCATTGTCATTATTGCTAAATATTTTCTAATTAGATAATCATATGAATGCCTGCAGCCCTTACATATTTTTTTCCCACAGGATTTACCTAGGACAATCATTTTACTATTTTTAAAACTTTTTCTTCTCTTGGTGTTTATAATACCCTGCACTCATGGTTCCATTACCATTATGACACTTATTTCTCAAACACCTGCATGAGCAACTCTACTTTCCATGGAATGAGTTTGGGCACTTTTTTCCTTTCTTTTTTCTTTTTGGTATGGTCTTTCTGCTCTCATGATACATAGCTGTGGTTTTTCTCATATACTTTCAAAGTGTCTAATACCATTTTTATGGAGCTATCTCATGAGATACAGCACAAGATATCACACATTTTACGGAGATATCCAACTCTAGCAAACATTTCTCTCCAGTGTTCCACCTGAATATACCACCTTGTATTTCAAACTCATTAGGGCCCAAACTGATTAAAGTCATTATTTATTAGGAAATAAAATGTGTTGTTCATTCATTCTCATTTTCACTTAAATATTGAAATTGGGGACGTGTTTTAAACTTAGACCATTCCATCATTCTATATACTAAAATCTGCCTAAAGAAATCCCTGTATCTTTCTGCACCTTTCTATCACCACTTCTCTTGCCTTAGTTTCGGTCTTTCTCATTTCCTAGGAAATGCATAAAATAGCATTATGAATAGCTATCTTGTTTCTATGATTTTTCCCCAATCATTCCCTTCAAAGAACAGAATGATCATGAACTAAGGGAAAATGCCATTCTTTATTTTAAAATTATTTAATAACCTCTCACTTTTTAATGAAAATTCCGAATTCCATAATGTAGCATGTAAGACCCCCTTAATCACTCCCCTGCTTAGCTGCACCTGTCTTGGAACTTCTAAGTGTTGAGCTATTTGAGGTTTCACAAAGTTGCTGGGTTCCTGGGTCACTCAGTGATTTTTTTCACACGATTCTCTCTCTTTCCAAAAATGTTTCCTCTTGTGCTTGTTTAATAAAAGCCAAGCTGATTTCTAATTTCTTTCATTTTCTCTATGAAGTGACATCTACCCAAGACACTATTTATTATTTTCTCTGTTGTGTCAGTCTCAATTCCTCATAAATATGCTTATACCAGCATCACCACACATTGCTATATATTTATCTATCTTGTCATCTACTTGAGAGCAGGGTTATACTTTATAGGAACTTCCTCTATTATCACCACACATGCAAATTGAAATTTTCCATATTCTATAACTTCTTGATATATCATTTACTTTACTTATCTATTTTATTGATTTCCTTACAAGGAAAGCCACATCAGGCCAGGGATCACTATCTATTTTGTTCACTGATGTGTTCCAAGTGCTTAGGACTGTGACCGGCACAGAATAGGCACTCAAATCCTTGTTAAATGAATGAATTAACACAAGATAAATTACTGGAGTTTCCATACTGACTACAAATTATCTTTTATTAATTAAGGGAGCCAACATTCTTGATTAATGCCCAAAATAATCATTTCCAGCGAACTTATTTTTTCTGCTAGAAAAACGTATATTGATGCTGTGGACTGAATGTTTGGAGCCCCCTGAAATTCATATTTTGAAGCTATAACCCTCAGTATGATGGTATTTGGATATGGGCCCTTTGTGAGGTAATTAGGGTTAGGTGAAACCATTACAGTGATATTCTCAGGAAGAGATCAGTGCCCATATAAGGAGAGATATCAGAGAGCTCCCTTTCTTCCTCTTTCTCTCTCTCTCTCCCTGCCCCCATGCACACACCAAGGAAAGATCTTGTGAGGACACAGCAAGAAGGCAGACATCTGCAAACCAGAAAGAGAGCCCCCATAAGGAATCAAGTTGGCTGGCACTTTAGTCTTAGATTTCCTAACCTCCAAAACTGCTAGAAAATAAGTTGTTACTCTTTAAGTCACTCAGTCCATGGTATTTTGTTATGGCAGCCCAAGCTAAGACAATCAATGTGTCACTGGTGTCTCGATATCCAGTGTGCCAAATTGAACAGATGGTTTTTGCCCAACATCTCCTTTTGCATTAGTAGATGGTACCACCATCCACCTAGTTAATCAGATCAGAAAATGGGAATTATTACTGACTGTTCCTTCACCTTATTAACATTCCATCAGGCTCTACCTTCTAATTACTTGTTGGTTACAGATACTCAATTCCAACTGCACTAGTAATCATCATTTATTTAAGGTTGACCTATAGTTTTGGAAAGTAAAATACTTCTCCCATGACAGTTCATTTCCTCATGTGGTTTGTAACTTTTAATGTAAATACATTTTTAGCTAAAGGTCTTTCAAGGAAGCCTTTCAGACACTTGGTTGTGAAAAATTTTTCTTTTCCTTTTTCTTTTAAAATTTATTTTTCACTGAAGTACAGTTGATGGTTGTGAAAAATTCTTAAGACTTGTCTTCCTTTGGCCTCAGTTAGAAACACAGAAGTTTAACCAGAGATGTGGTATTCTGTCAAGAGGGTATATATGTATGTGTGTGTGAGTGTGGTTAGATAACATGATGTTTTTCCTTTTTTAAATCTTGTTCTCATTTAGAGATAAACATTTACACTTTTATGCGTAGTTCCACCTCCCTGAAATTAAAGGGAATAAACAGTTGTCACCCATTCCTCTTTTTTAATAATAACTCCACCCTAAATCCTACATTCAGTTCCTAGACACTGATGGGTCATCTAGCTGTAACTTGTCTTGCACTCTAACTTTAACTTCTGAAATGATTCTTATTTGTTTTTAGCTCAGATAAATGTGTGTGTTGTAGTTTATTCAGTACTTTTGTGTGTGTGAAATGAAAAAATACATTTTTCTTGTTAACTTATGGTACAATACTAAACAGATGGTTAGAGGATTTTTGTGTGTTTTTTTGTTTGTTTTCTCTTGGCTAAATTATGGCAATTATTTCCTATAAATTCTCTATTTAGAACTCCCACTTATTTGATCAAATGTTATTTATGAAATAGATAAAGTCAATCTCTCACTTGCATGCAACAATTCCCTACTGTAAGTATTCTTCAAAAATAGAGGGGTTAAATATAATACACCAGTCAGGCATTTGTGTTGCATCACTTATTAACAAAGAGATTTGACGAATTTTTAAAATTTATTTCACTGTGATAAGAAAATTTAACATCAGATCTACCCTCTTAACAAATTTTAAGGGAACAAAATTATTGTTGACTATAAGTACACCCTCATGTAGCAGCTCTGTAGAACTTATTCATCTTGCTGAACTGAAACTCTGGGACCATTGATTAGTAACTCTCTATTTCTCCCTCCCCAAGCCCTTATGACCCACTCTTTGATTCTATCAATTTGATCATTTTAGATACATCATATATGTGGAATCATGCAGTATTTGTCTTTCAGTGACTGCCTTATTTCACTTCGTTTAATGTTCTCCAGACTCATCCATGTTGTCAGACATGATAGGATTTGTCTTTCTTGTTTGATTTCTTTCATCAATGTTTTGTAGTGTGCAGTGTACTAGTCTTTCACCACCTTTGTTCAGTTTACTCCTAAGTATTTTATTCTTTTTGGTGATATTGTAAATGAGGTCACTTCCCTAATTTCCTTTACAGGCAATTTGTTTTCAGTGTATAGAAACACAACTGCTTTTTGTATGCTGATTTTGTATATGGCAACTTTACTGTTTGTTTATTAGTTCTAACTTTTTTTTTAGGTTTTTCTATATATAAACTTCTGACCATTTTGCTTAATATCTTAGTTTATTTATTGTTAAAATGGTAATTATGAAGGTTATCAATAATCTCATAGACTGTTTGTGAGTATTGAACAAGATAATGCCAATAGTATGCTTAGTTCAGTGTCTAATTTTTAGAAATTAATCAGAAATGTTGGCAAATGTTGCTGTTATAAGCTGTCAAATATTTTTAATAAACAAATCAGACCCATGCCTGTATACTCAAATTCATATGCCACTGATTCTTTCCTGATGAAAATAGATTGAAGGCTATTAAGCAGAGGGTTGGTATGATTATACTTGCATTTTACTAAGATCCCTTTGGCTCTAATATTAGAAATGATGAAGTGGGGTCTGGAGGTTGAGTGCACATAGAGATATCAGTAGGAAGGCAATACTAGCAGTCTTTATGGAGGAAGATGAAAACTTGAAATATGAAAGTGAATCAGAGATTAAGAAAAATGAGTATATTTAATAAGCGTTTATGTGTTTTAATATCTGGTGAATGATCGGGTATGGAAAGATGAAAAAGTAGGAAGAATCAACAATAACATCTCTATAAATGCTCTCTGCAATAGATGACTGATAAAGACATTGACTAAAGAATGCTAGTATAAATCAAGTTTATAGATAAATATTCTTATTTGTTTATTTTTATTTTTCAAACCAACATTGAGTTGTCTCAAAATACCCATATAATAACATTACCTAATTATTTGGAAATATTGAAGTAGAGTTTAAAGGAATGATATATCATGAAATTCATGTTTGTGTCCATCATAAATATAGGAAGATTAATTGTAAACATATTTGGATAAGATTTCCAAGGGAAAGGATATACAGTGAGAACCAAAGAGGGCCAACCTTTGAGAAAACCCGTTATTTAGTGACTGATAGAAAGACAGCTGGGAGGACTTCCGGGGAAGATGGCGGAAGAGTAAGACACGGAGATCACCTTCCTACCCACAGATACACCAGAAATACAGCTACACATGGAACAACTCCTACAGAACACCTACTGTACGCTGGCAGAAGACCTCAGAACTCCCAAAAGGCAAGAAACTCCCCCACATACCTGGGTAGGGCAAAGCGGAGAGATTCCCGCACAGAGGATCGGTGCCAACCGGCATGCACCAGCCCGAGAGGCTTGTCTGCTTTCCCACCGGGGCGGGCAGCGCTGGGAGCTGAGGCTTGGGCTTCACTGGGAGCGCAGGGAGAGGACTGGGGTTGGCGGTGTGAACACAGCCTGAAGGGGCTAATGCGCCACAGCTAGCCGGGAGGGAGTCCGGGAAAAAGTTTGGACTTGCCAAAGAGGCAAGAGACTTTTTCTTCCCTCTTTGTTTCCTGGTGCGCGAGGAGAGGGGATTAAGAGCACTGCTTGGAGGAGATCCAGAGACGGGCACGAGCCGCGGCTGAAAGCGCAGACCCCAGAGACGGGAGTGGGACGCTGGGGCTGTTGCCACTGCCGCGAGGCCTGTGTGCGAGTGCAGGTCACTGTCCACGCCCCCCTTCTGGGGTACCTGTGCAGCCCGTCACTGCCAGGTCCCAGGATCCAGGGACGGCTTCACTGGGAGAACGCACGGCACGCCTCTGACTGGTGCAACGTCACGCCGGCCTCTGCTGCTGCAGGCTCCACCCACACTCCGTGCCCCTCCCTGCCCCCCAGCCTGAGTGAGCCAGAGTACCCGAAGAGGCTGCTCCTTTAACCCTGTCCTGTCTGAGTGAAGAACAGACACCCTCCGGCGACCTACACGGAGAGGTGGGGCCAAATCCAAAGCTGAGACCCGGGAGCTGTGAGAACAAAGGAGAGAAAGGGAAAACTCTCCCTGCAGCCTCAGAAGCAGCGGATTAAAGCTCCACAATCAACTTGATGTACCCTGCATCTGTGGAATACATGAATAGACAATGAATCATCCCAAATTGAGGAGCCAGGAGTCAGTGCTGTGCCTCTGAGGTGGGAGAGCCAACTTCAGGACACTGGTCCACAAAAGACCTCCCAGCTCCACATAATATCAAACGGCGAAAATCTTCCAGAGATCTCCATCTCAACACCAGCATCCAGCTTCACTCAACGACCAGCAAGCTACAGTGCTGGACACCCTATGCCAAACAACTAGGAAGGCAGGAACACAATGCCACCCATTAGCAGAGAGGCTGCCTAAAATCATAAAAAGTCAACAGACACCCCAAAATACACCACCAGATGTGGACCTGTCCATCAGAAAGACAAGATCCAGCCTCATCCACGAGAACACAGGCACTAGTCCCCTCCACCAGGAAGTCTACACAACCCACTGAACCAACCTTAGCCACTGGGGACAGACACCAAAAACAATGGGAACTACGAACCTGCAGCCTTCAAAAAGGAGACACCAAACACAATAAGATAAGCAAAATGAGAAGACAGGAAAACACACAGCAGGAGAAGGAGCAAGATAAAAACCCACCAGACCTAACAAATGAAGAGGAAATAGGCAGTCTACCTGAAAAAGAATTCAGAATAATGATAGTAAAGATGATCCAAGATTCTATTTCCAATATCCAAAATCTTGGAAATAGAATAGACAAAATGCAAGAAACAGTTAACAAGGACCTAGAAGAACTAAAGATGAATCAAGCATCGATTAAAAACACAATAAATGAAATGAAAAATACTCTAGATGGGATCAATAGCAGAATAACTGAGGCAGAAGAACGGATAAGTGAGGTGGAAGATAAAATAGTGGAAATAACTGCTGCAGAGCAAAATAAAGAAAAAAGAATGAAAAGAACAGCGGACAGTCTCAGAGACCTCTGGGACAACATTAAACGCACCAACATTCGAATTATAGAGGTTCCAGAAGAAGAAGAGAAAAAGAAAGGGACTGAGAAAATATTTGAAGAGATTATAGTTGAAAACTTCCCTAATATGGGAAAGGAAATAGTTAATCAAGTCCAGGAGGCACAGAGAGTCCCATACAGAATAAATCCAAGGAGAAATAGGCCAAGACACATATTAATCAAACTATCAAAAATTAAATACAAAGAAAACATATTAAAAGCAGCAAGGGAAAAACAACAAATAACACACAAGGGAATCCCCATCAGGTTAACAGCTGATCTCTCAGCAGAAACTCTACAAGCCAGAAGGGAGTGGCAGGACATAATTAAAGTGATGAAGGAGAGAAACCTGCAACCAAGATTACTCTACCCAGCAAGGATCTCATTCAGATTTGATGGAGAAATTAAAACGTTTACAGACAAGCAGAAGCGGAGAGAGTTCAGCACCACCAAACCAGCTTTACAACAAATGCTAAAGGAACTTCTCTAGGCAAGAAACACAACAGAAGGAAAAGACCTACAATAACGAACCCAAAACAATTAAGAAAATGGGAGTAGGAACATACATATCGATAATTACCTTAAATGTAAATGGACTAAATGCTCCCACCAAAAGACACAGATTGGCTGAATGGATACAAAAACAAGACCCATATATATGCTGTCTACAAGAGACCCACTTCAGACCTAGAGACACATACAGATTGAAAGTAAGGGGATGGAAAAAGATATTCCATGCAAATGGAAATCAAAAGAAAGCTGGAGTAGCAATTCTCATATCAGACAAAATAGACTTTAAAATAAAGACTATTAGAAGAGACAAAAAAGGACACTACATAATGATCAAGGGATCGATCCAAGAAGACGATATAACAATTGTAAATATTTATGCACCCAACATAGGAGCACCTCAATACATAAGGCAAATACTAACAGCCATAAAAGGGGAAATCAACAGTAAGACACTCATAGTAGGGGACTTTAACACCCCACTTTCACCAATGGACAGATCATCCAAAATGAAAATAAATAAGGAAACACAAGCTTTAAATGATACATTAAACAAGATGGACTTAGTTGATATTTATAGGACATTCCATCCAAAAACAACAGAATACACATTTTTCTCAAGTGCTCATGGAACATTCTCCAGGATAGATCATATCTTGGGTCACGAATCAAGCCTTGGTAAATTTAAGAAAATTGAAATTGTATCAAGTATCTTTTCCGACCACAATGCTATGAGACTAGTCATCAATTACAGGAAAAGATCTGTAAAAAATACAAACACATGGAGGTTAAACAATACACTACTCAATAACGAAGTGATCACTGAAGAAATCAAAGAGGAAATAAAAAAATACCTAGAAACAAATGACAATGGAGACACGACGACCCAAAACCTATGGGACGCAGCAAAAGCAGTTCTAAGGGGGAAGTTTATAGCAATACAATCCCACCTTAAGAAACAGGAAACATTTCGAGTAAACAACCTGACCCTGCACCTAAAGCAATTAGAGAAAGAAGAACAAAAAAACCCCAAAGTTAGCAGAAGGAAAGAAATCATAAAGATCAGATCAGAAATAAATGAAAAAGAAACGAAGGCAAAAATCAATAAAACTAAAAGTTCTTTCTTTGAGAAGATAAAAAAAATTGACAAACCATTAGCCAGACTCATCAAGAAAAAAAGGGAGAAGACTCAAATCAATAGAATTAGAAATGAAAAAGGAGAAGTAACAACTGACACTGCAGAAATACAAAAGATCTTGAGAGATTACTACAAGCAACTCTATGCCAATAAAATGGACAACCTGGAAGAAATGGACAAATTCTTAGAAATGCACAACCTGCCAAGACTGAATCAGGAAGAAGTAGAAAATATGAATAGACCAATCACAAGCACTGAAATTGAAACTGTGATTAAAATCTTCCAACAAACAAAAGCCCAGGACCAGATGGCTTCACAGGCGAATTCTATCAAACATTTAGAGAAGAGCTAACACCTATCCTTCTCAAACTCTTCCAAAATATAGCAGAGGGAGGAGCACTCCCAAACTCATTCTATGAGAACACCATCACCTTGATACCAAAACCAGGCAAGGATGTCACAAAGAAAGAAAACTATAGGCCAATATCAATGATGAACATAGATGCAAAAATCCTCCACAAAATACTAGCAAACAGAATCCAACAGCACATTAAAAGTATCATACACCATGATCAAGTGGGGTTTATTCCAGGAATGCAAAGATTCTTCAATATACCCAAATCAATCAATGTGATACACCATATTAACAAATTGAAGAAGAAAAACCATATGATCATCTCAGTAGATGCAGAGAAAGCTTTCAACAAAATTCAACACCCATTTATGATAAAAACCCTGCAGAAAGTAGGCATAGAGGGAACTTTCCTCAACATAATAAAGGCCATATATGACAAACCCACAGCCAACATTGTCCTCAATGGTGAAAAACTGAAACCATTTCCACTAAGATCAGGAACAAGAAAAGGCTGCCCACTCTCACCACTCTTATTCAACTTAGTTTTGGAAGTTTTAGCCACAGCAATCAGAGAAGAAAAGGAAATAAAAGGAATCCAATTTGGAAAAGAAGAAGTAAAGCTGTCACTGTTTGCAGATGACATGATACTATACATAGAGAACCCTAAAGATGCTACCAGAAAACTACTAGAGCTAATCAATGAATGTGGTAAAGTAGCAGGATACAAAATTAATGCACAGAAATCTCTGGCATTCCTGTACACTAATGATGAAAAATCTGAAAGTGAAATCAAGAAAACACTCCCATTTACCATTGCAACAAAAAGAATAAAATATCTAGGAATACACCTACCTAAGGAGACAAAAGACCTGTATGCAGAAAATTATAAGACACTGATGAAAGAAATTAAAGATGATACAAATAGATGGAGAGATATACCATGCTTCTGGATTGGAAGAATCAATATTGTGAAAATGACTCTACTACCCAAAGCAATCTACAGATTCAATGCAATCCCTATCAAACTACCACTGGCATTTTTCACAGAATTAGAACAAAAAATTTCAAAATTTGTTTGGAAAAACAAAAGACCCCGAATAGCCAAAGCAATCCTGAGAACGAAAAACGGAGATGGAGGAATCAGGCTCCCTGACTTCAGACTATACTACAAAGCTACAGTAATCAAGACAGTGTGGTACTGCCACAAAAACAGAAAGATAGATCAATGGAACAGGATATAAAGCCCAGAGATAAACCCACGCACATATGGTCAACTTATCTTTGATAAATGAGGCAGGAATGTACAGTGGAGAAAGGTCAGCCTCTTCAATAAGTGGTGCTGGGAAAACTGGACAGGGACATGTAAAAGTATGAGATTAGATCATTCCCTAACACCATACACAAAAATAAGCTCAAAATGGATTAAAGACCTAAATGTAAGGCCAGACACTATCAAACTCTTAGAGGAAAACATAGGCAGAACACTCTATGACATAAATCACAGCAAGATCGTTTTGGACCCACCTCCTAGAGAAATGGAAATAAAAACAAAGATAAACAAATGGGACCTAATGAAACTTCAAAGGTTTTGCACAGCAAAGGAAACCATAAACAAGACCAAAAGACAACCCTCAGAATGGGAGAAAATATTTGCAAATGAAGCAACTGACAAAGGATTAATCTCCAAAATTTATAAGCAGCTCATGCAGTTCAATAGCAAAAAACCAAACAACCCAATCCAAAAATGGGCAGAAGACTTAAATAGGCATTTCTCCAAAGAAGATATACAGACTGCCAACAAACACATGAAAGAATGCTCAACATCATTAATCATTAGAGAAATGCAAATCAAAACTACAATGAGATATCATCTCACACCAGTCAGAATGGCCATCATCAAGAAATCTAGAAACAATAAATGCTGGAGAGAGTGTGGAGAAAAGGGAACCCTCTTGCACTGCTGGTGGGAATTTGAATTGGTACAGCCACTATGGAGAACAGTATGGAGGTTCCTTAAAAAACTAAAAATAGAACTACCATATGACCCAGCAATCCCACTACTAGGCATATACCCTGAGAAAACCATAATTCAAAAAGAGACATGTACCGAAATGTTCATTGCAGCTCTATTCACAATAGCCCGGAGCTGGAAACAACCTAAGTGTCCATCATCGGATGAATGGATAAAGAAGATGTGGCACATATATACAATGGAATATTACTCAGCCTTAAAAAGAAACGAAATTGAGCTAGTTGTAATGATGTGGATAGACCTAGAGTTTGTCATACAGAGTGAAGTAAGTCAGAAAGAGAAAGACAAATCCCGTATGCTAACACATATATATTGAATTTACGAAAAAAAATGTCATGTAGAACCTAGGGGTAAAACAGGTATAAAGACACAGACCTACTTGAGAATGGACTTGAGGATATGGTGAGGAGGAAGGGTAAGCTGTGACAAAGCGAAAGAGAGGCATGGACATATATACAGTACCAAACGTAAGGTAGATAGATAATGGGAAGCAGCCGCATAGCACATGGAGCGTGCTTTGTGACCACCTGGAGGGGTGGGATAGGGAGGGTGGGAGGGAGGGAGACGCAAGAGGGAAGGGATGGGGGAACAGATGTATATGTATGACTGATTCACTTTGTTATAAAGCAGAAACTAATAAAAAAAAAAAAGAAAGAAAGACAGCCTGGATGCAAGGGTACTGACATATAATGGGAAGAGAGAAAGAAAAAATAATAATATAATTAGGGTTAACCTCACTGAGTAATTAATTTGTCAATGATAAGCATTTTATGGGTTTTACCTCATTAATGTGTTTTAATCTCATTAATCTGTAACACAGTTTTAAGCAGTAGCTCCTATTTTATGATGAATCTTCTCTTTGATAATAATGGCATTGTGATTTAAAGAAATTAAGAAAATACCTCAGGCAGGGCATTGTGTTCTTAAATGCAGAATTCACATGGTGACTGAAAACAAAGACCAAGTTCACTGTAATCATTTTAAATCATCAAAAGATAATATGACATATATAGAATTAAATACTATATTTAAATTACATATTACATTTTCTTTTTACTCTTACTTTTAAATTAAATCACAGCCTATCCAATCAAAATAACAGCATCCATATAATTTCATTTTATTATAACTGTTTATATCCAAATATGTAAAGGAATCAATTGAAATATAAATAGGCCAGTAAAATGAATCAAATTCAACTAGACAAGTTATAGCTTATTGTTTAACAGTCTCTTAATTGTTGACATAATTAAGTGAGCAGAACTATTAAAGTCACTATTTTGTAAGTTGTGGTATAAGAGATAAAAATAAAATACTCTTTTCCTAATTAAATGACTCTAAAGTGCCAATTCATTCTTTATTGGAGCAATTTAATACAAAGAAGCAGTCAACATTCTTTTTAAGCAAGTGTGCCCCATTCTTTTTCCATTTTGGTTTTATAACCTCAGAGTTAAGTAATTATAAGAATAAAGAATTAAAGAATGCTATGGTAAAATTGATTTACAAAATTTACTTGCATAAGAAGAAATTTCTAAGGGGATCTTGATGAACATGTATTCTTGATAGTATTATATTTAGTCATCTGTGGGGAAAAAAACATGGAAAATTGTTGTGGAAGAAAAGTACAGCAGATTCTAAACAGCCTGACATAGAATCTAGACAGATAACTATCATATTCTTATTTATATTTCCCAAACCACTTTTTGTTTTCCTAAATCTTTATTATCATCATGGTTTCTGAGCAAACACTGAAAATAAATCAGCACTTCTCTTTCCTCCACAAGGATTAATATACTTGGTAGTAAACAGAAAAAGAATGTCTTAAATTCAAAACATAAATGTGGTACTTTGGAGAACGAACAGTACAGAAATAGTTGCCTATAAAGTAAAATCATATCTAATGTAGCTGTTTTATTCAAAAGGTACCTCTTCATGGTAACCTCGTTGTTATTTATGTGCTTGTACAGGTCTTTTTTCCCAGCTCCCATTCTCATTATGTAACCCCTTGTTACCAGTGGAAATTATTTTGATTGTTGGATGAGGATCTGAATGCTGAGTAAAAACAGCAACTTCTTAAGATTCCCCCCCCCCCCCAAATTGAGACTACTTAGAGAGACCTATTATCTCCTTTGGGCTTAGTTAAATTCTTAGAAATCAACACCCTTTGCCTTGGCATATATCTTCCCTGAGTTTATGAACCAAGAATGAATCATATAAAAGACTCATGTAAATTAATATGAAAAATTCAAACAACCAGTAAGAGAAATGGAAATAATGCCCAGGGAAGTTTATTAGAGACAAAATACTCAAGTTTTTTATTGGAGAGTGATCATATGTAGTCATTTTCTGCCTAGCGTATACCACAATTCTAGTCTTTCATAGGGAAAGGTGTTCAGCGTAAACAATGTTATTTTCACACAAAGTTTAGGCATAGTGACCCATTCTTAGGGAATAATCATGGAATGAAATAACATACAGAATTAATTAATGGATGTTACCACACACCAATAAAAAACAAATAACTCAAGAGTGATGGTAGCAAAATGGCAGAATAGGAAGACCCAGAAATCTTCCCATCAGAGACACTTATGTAACACTGGCATAAAGATATAGTTTGGGAATATATTGATGGTACATGCTTCCAGAGATGATTTGCTTTCTGTCCTGTTTGGTACCTCAGCCACTAACAGATCATGATATTTTAAAACTTAATTCCTGACTAAGATTATTTTGAATTTACCTAGTTACTATGAATTTGGACCACAAACCTGGTTGAGGCCAGGCCAGTCATTACAGCTTCTCAGGCATTATTTTTGTTTTTGCTCCCCTGTGCTTAGTGTTAAATAATGCAATTTCTCTTGTAGGTTACTGGGCCTATTGGAGTAGGGAATGTTTACCTCTTGTTCACCCTTAAGCTGAAGATTTAGCCCCGTGGTCCCAGTTTTACTGAGGGAGGATTTCCTACTTAATTCTCTGCTGCCAGTGACCGAAGGCTGTGTCCTTTGTTTCCTGTGTGAAGCTCAAGTCAGCTTGGCAATATTTCCCTGTATAAAATCAGCTTTAGGATTCAATCTATATTTTCATTATCTTATTTATTTAGATTTCTGAAATATTGATTAATCTACATTAGCTTGCCAGCTCTTTAATACAAGTGTGTTTTGTTGTTGTTGATTTGTTTCCTGTGTGTGTTTATGCTTTAAAAAAATTTAATCCAGTAGTTTTAGTTTTTTTCAGTGGGAACATAAATTTATCTGTCTGACTATTCAGATTAGAGAAATGGCTCCATTCCTGTGACATTTATTCTTATTCATTACCTGTGTATGCATTTATACTTGACATAAAACATAAATCTATCACTACGAGGATTGAGGATCCTATCCTATACAATTAATCTTTTGGCTCCTGAATGTTAAAGCTTGCGTGTAGTTTTCTCTCTTCCTCTTTTCATCCCTCTCGCTTCTTTTGAATTCTACCTAAACACGTTAAAAATGTTGTTCCTCCCACTCCCCAAATACTAAATGTATACCTACGTTTGTGGTTACTATTTCTAAGAACAATAGCAAAAAGAAAATGAGTGTGCTGTTTAAATTTGTATCTCCAATGACAAACAAAGCATCTAGAATAAGATGAAAAGGGTTAAGAGTTCAGTCCACCGACTAGCTGAGTATTCTTAGGCAAATTACTTTCATTTGTGAGTGTTCAGATTCTTTTCTCTAAAATAAAGATGCTCCTCCTTTGCCCCAGCATTCTGATTGCTTCTGCATATCTCTCATTGCCTTCTCCATCATGTCACACCGGCCACCAACCAACACATCGCGTAAACTGGAGCATCCAATTCTTTGAAAAGGTTAGTTCAAGACATATAGGTGCCCAAAAGATCCCTATGAGCTGAGGATGTTTTTCATTAGAATTGGAAGAAGAACTTTCCCTGCTTTTTGACATTCCTGCCCTTTCTATAAACCATTGATAGTCCAGCTCACATTAAAGCCTTTGCACTGCAGTTACCTGTGCCACCCACATCTTCCATGTAAATATCAGTAGAGCTCATTCTGTCAGCTCCTTTCATTCCCCTAAGTGCTTCATGACCACTCGATTTAATAAAATTCCAACCATCTCCCACAGAACTTCTAATTTCTTTACCCCCTTCCAATTTTATATTATTTTTAGAAACTACATAAATTTTATATCTGTTATTTTAACATTTATTATTCATTATGCCCACTTGCTTCTCTTTCCCATGGAATGATAAATCCAAGACAACAAGTGTTTCCTTTCTGTCTTGCTTACCGTTGTTTTCAAATATCTGGAACTATCTCTTGCATATGGTCAGTGCTCAGCCAATTTAAGCTATTTCTGACTCATCAGATGTTCAAAATATTAAATTAATTAGATAAAGTAAGCTATAATTCTATCAGAGAATTAAATCATGTAAAGCAATAATATAATGTATTCTATTTATATAATGATAAGGGGATTTTTAAACGTATGTTTTTGAACATTTTTCGAGGGAGGTGTATGCTGATTTCATTTGAGTGTCAAAAAGGTTTATAATCATAACTCTCACCCTCAACTCCTCCTCCTATGATTATCTTAATGTCAACTTAAAATGAACTAAATTTTCACCTTCCAATCTTGGTTATTACCTCAGACTTTTATCAAAACATACCATTTAATAATTCCTCAAGCATTGAAATCACTTTCATTGTGATCCTTTTATTTCTACTTTAAGAAAAGATTATAAGATAGGCTTTATCATCTTTCTTTTACTGCTTAGGAGACAAATTCAGAGACTTAAAATAATATTCTATTAGGAATATAACTATTAAATGGAAAAGGCATTAATGGAATGTATTTTTTCTAAGTACAAATATAATATTTTACCTTATAGCTGAATGATTTCTTCTGACATTTTCAAGCATGTTAAATATTGGAATATAAAATATTCAAGAAAGCAGGTGTAATTTTAAAATAATTTTTCCCACATGCTCAAAAACACTCATGTCTAATTTCACCTATTATGATTACTCTTTTACTCAAGCATTTTCTATATAACTATATTTAGTTTATATTTACATATATTATATTTTACATACATTTAAAAAACTTACTTGTCTATAACATTACATTTATTCTCCATTTATGTCTTAGTTGGCTTAGGCTACATATTAGAATAACAATATATGATGTTTAGAGAACATACTGTAAAATTCTATGTATGGAAATAAGAATGTGCCTATGTGATAGTGTCAGTTCATGAGTGGGACATAGTAGATATCTATTGATCTTGCTTGTGGGAAAATCCTACCCCCTGTAGAGTAACAGCTGCTGACATTTCCATTAGGGGGAAAAAAAACCCACTCACTTCCATTTAATCTGTTTCTGATGGGATTCAGTGACAGGTAGGGATTTTAATTTAAGCCAGATTAATATTTCTCCTGGGAATTGAATCTTTAACAAAATATTTTATGGACAGAAGTTCATACTGAAGTTTTTTGTTGGTGTGTGCATGTGTGTGTGTGTTTTCTGCTATCAGTTCAAAAATAAGAAACCTGACATTATAGGAGTTACATTGTTTCATACCCTTGTCTGTTTTTCCATCAATTCTATGAATACCCTATATCCACCCAATATTTTCATTTTGTTTAAGCTTCCCAAGAGAGTGTGTATTGTAACCAATGGACTCTGATAAATGAATATCTGTATTCATGTATATATTTTCTTACAAAATTAATATTTCCTATAATCTTTATACACTTAAAAGTTACAAAATCATTTTATTATTGAAGTGGCTCCAAATATAAAATACTTAACTGACATTTTTAAATTCTAGGTGCAATAGGAAACATTCTTGCAACTCTGACCTGGCTTTAAAAGTGTTTAAAATTGTTATATTTTTTCACTGTTGTTCTTTTTATATGGTGGATAGATAGACTCATGATTATTCTATTTATTTACATTTATTTATTTAATTTATTTTTTTGGCAGTGTCAGGTCTTAGTTGCGGCATGCAGGGTCTTTGTTGAGATGTGCAGGATCTTTTCTCGTTGCAGGGGGGGCTCTTTGTTGTGGCATGCGGATTCTCTCTAGTTGTGGCACACAGGCTCCAGGGAGCATGAGCTCTGTATTATGGCACGTGGCGTCCAGAGCGCATGGGCTCTGTAGTTTGAGGCATGCAGGGTCTCTTGTTGAGGCGCAGGAGCTCAGCAGTTGTAGCATGCAGGCTTAGTTGCCCTGCAGCATGTGGGATCTTAGTTCCCTGACCAGGGATCAAACCCATGTCCCCAGCATTGAAGGCAGATTCTTTACCACTGGACCACCAATGGAAGTCCCTCACGATTAGTCTAAGTTGATGTATTTACAGTCCCTACTGCATGTTGAGGTCTGTTCTAGGCTATACTTCTAAATTAGTGTGCAAGAATATCAAAGGCTTACAGAAAGGGCAGGAATGCCAAGAAGAGGAAAGTTCTCCTTTTTCTACTTCTGATCAAAGGCATCCTAAGCTCTGAGAGATCTCCTGTAGACCTGAATGCATTGACCCAATCTTTTCAAAGATTATTATTTCAAATCAGGCCCTCCAGTCTAAAATATATTAGGGAAAAAAGAAAGAGAGAGAAAAGAAGAGAGAAAGAAAGGAAGGAAAGGAGGAAGGGAAAAAGAAAAGGAGAAAGAAAGAAAATAAGAAAAGGAAATTTTAAAAAAGGGAAGAAGAGATAGAATACATTTCTGCTTGATAAAAGCCCCATGTCAGTCTTTCACAAGACCCGGTTACAAAAACAACACAAGAATACAAAGATTTCACTTGACTTTCCTGATTAAAAGTGAAGGAAATCTCCTGAGATGACAAACTGAGTTTGATAGGACTGGTTTTGAAAGAAGAAGCAGAGCTGCCAGGCAAAGAATAGTCATTGCTCACAGCAAATCACAATGCATCAGCCAGAGTGTTGTGTTAACCTCTTACCCTCTCACATCATCAGTTACTGGCACACAAATGAAAGTTTCCTCTTCTCGAAGTCATGTCTCACAAAGAAATCTTCCAAAAGTTTCATTTTGGCAGAGTTCCCTAAGAAACTGCACAGTCTATGTGTTCTTCTCTTTAGACAAAATTGGCTATGTACTGCATTCTGTTTTTTTCCATAATGTGCTTCTGCATTTCATATCAAAATTACCAAACTGCTCCAAAAAAAAAAAAGAAAGAAAAGAGAAACTGAAGAGATTAAAACACACTGGAAAAAAATGTGATTGGTAGCACAACCACAGAGTTGAATATAAGTTTATCTTTAGAAATATTGCATATGTTTTAGTAATTACACAGATCACTAATAAAATTGAAAAACTCTATGTGTTTGAAAAAAGCTAACATTTTGATACATTCCTTTGTAGTATGAATGATATGTTTCCCTCACATAAATGGGAGTTGTTAAAACCTATATTCAGACCTGAATAATTTCTGAAACTCTCCCTGAGGACAAGGAGAGTGATCACATTTTGTGATTTGAGCTTATGTATATTAGGATTACAACATGTGGAAACATACGTTAGCTGTACCTCTGACACTCACTTCCATGATGGGCATCAGAAAATTTAACATCTTTCAAAATGACGATTCAGTTACCATGTTGGAAAGACAAGCATAGGAGGTACAATAGTTCTTAACATTAGTGTTACCTAGTTTAGAGCCTTTCACTGGAGAAGAATGTAACCATTCTCAAATTCTTATATTTCCTTCTAGTAGAACCATTTTCCTTACTACTCAAACAGGAAGTCCAGTATCATTCTTAACAGTCTCTATTTCTTTGCAGCACATAATCAGGTGCCAAATTCCCTTCATTCCATTATTGTAAAGAATCAGTATCCAATATATTTTCCTTTCCCTTTATAGCCCTGTAAATGAAGCCATTAAATCCTGATAACTCAATAATATGACCTCCTAATTAGTTATCTATATAAAGTCCCAAGCATCATGACTCAATTTTATACATAAATATCATGGTAGCTTTCCTAAGCCTTGCTTTACTGTACTTCTGTTCCACTCAAGAAGCACCATGGTTGTATTTACTCCAATATTGTTCTTTAAAATAGCCATGCCAATTATAATTCCCATCAAAACTGTATGAGAGTAAATACATACAAATCACACTCCAAAAAAGTTAATCCAAAATTAGAGAAATTAAGGAAACAATCCCATTTAGAATTGCAACAAAAAGAATAAAATACCTAGGAATAAACCTACCTAAGGAGGCAAAAGACCTGTACTCAGAAGACTATAAGACACGATGAAAGAAATCAGAGATGACACAAACAGATGGAGAGGTATACCATGTTCTTGGATTGGAAGAATCAATATTGTGAATATGACTATACTACCCAAAGCAATCTACAGATTCAGTGCAATCCCTATCAAATTACCAAGGGCATTCTTCACAGAATTAGAACAAAAAATTTTACAATTTGTATGGAAACACAAAAGACGCTGAATAGCTAAAGCAATATTGAGAAAGAAAAATGGAGCTGGAGGAATCAGGCTCCCTGACTTCAGATTATACTACAAAGCTACAGTAACTAAGACAGTATGATACTGGCACAAAAACAGAAATATAGATAAATGGAACAGGATAGAAAGCCCAGAGATAAACCCACACACCTGTGGTCACCTAATCTATGATACAGGAGGCAAGAATATACAATGGAGAAAAGACAGTCTCTTCAATAATTGGTGCTGGGAAAACTGGACAGCTACATGTAAAAGAATGAAATTAGAACATTGCCTAACACCATACACAAAAATAAACTCAAAATGGATTAAAGACCTAAATGTAAGACCAGACATTATAAAACCCTTCGAGAAAAACATAGGAGGAACACTCTTTGACATAAATCACAGCAAGATCTTTTTTGACCCACCTCCTAGAGTGATGGAAATAAAAACAAAAATAAACAAATGGGACCTAATGAAACTTAAAAGCTTTTGCACAGCAAAGGAAACCATACATAAGACAAAAAGACCACCCTCAGAATGGGAGAAAATATTTGCAAATGAAGCAACTGACAAAGGAATTAATCTCCAAAATGTACAAGCAGCTCAATATCAAAAAAACAAACAACCCAATCCAAAAATGGGCAGAAGACCTAAATAGACATTTCTCCAAAGAGGATATACAGATTGCCAACAAACACATGAAAGGATGTTCAACATCACTAATCATTGGAGAAATGCAAATCAAAACTGCAATGAGGTATCACCTCACACCAGTTAGAATGGGCATCATCAGAAAATCTACAAACATCAAATGCTGGAGAGGGTGTGGAGAAAAGGGAACCCTCTTGCACTGTTGGTGGGAATGTAAATTGATACAGCCACTATGGAGAACAGTATGGAGGTTCCTTAAAAAACTAAAAATAGAACTACAGTATGACCCAGCAATCCCACTACTGGGCATATACCTACAGAAAACCATAATTCAAAAAGACACATACACCCCAGTGTTCATTGCAGCACTATTTACAATAGCCAGGTCATGGAAGCAACCTAAATGCCCATCGACAGATGAATGGATAAAGAAGATGTGGTACATATATATACAATGGAATATTACTCAGCCATAAAAAGGAATGAAATTGGGTCATTTATAGAGACATGGATGCACCTAGAGAATGTCATACAGAGTGAAGTAAATCAGAAAGAGAAAAACATATATCGTATATTAACGCAAACATGTGGAATCTAGAAAAATAGTACAGATGAACTGGTTTGCAAGGCAGAAATAGAGACACAGATGTAGAGAACAAACATATGGACACTAAGCGGGGACAGTGGGGGAGTGGTGGTGTGATGAATTGGGAGATTGGGGTTGACATATATACACTGATATGTATAAAACATAACTAATAAGAACCTGCTGCTTAAAAAATAAAATAAAATTCAAAAATAAAAAAACAAACTTCCAGTACAATGTTGCAACAGAAGAATGGATAAAGTTGTGGTACACATATACAATGAAATATTACTTGACCATAAAAAGCAACAAAATTGTGCCATTTGCAGAGATGTGGATGGACCTAGAGACTGTCATACAGAGTGATGTAAGTCAGAAAGAGAGAAACAAATATATAATATCACTTATATGTGGAATCTAGAAAAATGATACAGATGAACCATTTGCAAAGCAGAAATAGAGACACAGACATAAAGAATGGACATATGACGTATGGATACCGGGGGGTGGGGGGGAAGGAGCAGTGGAATGAATTGGGAGATTAGGATTGGCATATATACACTACTATGTATAAAATATCAAGATATAACTAACGAGGACCTATTTTACAGCACAGGGAACTCTACTCAGTGCTCTATGGTGACCTAATGGGAAGGAAATCCAAAAAAGAGGAGATATATGTATACATATAGCTGATTCACTTTGCTGTACAGCAGAAACTAATACAACATTGTAAAGCAACTAAATGCCAATAACAATTAATTTTTAAAAAATGTATATTTATATAGGAAAGGCATTGTGTGTGCAGGAACCAGGAGAGTTCAGAAGGATTTCGGCAACTGATCTTGTCTAAAACAGCCAATACCAAAACTCAGATTATGAAAATCACTTGGCACTAAGTCAGCTCTACTGCGTAACAATCCCCAATGTTGGGTAGAAGGGGATCGATAGTGGATAAATGGGTTAGTTGACTTTGAATAATGACTGGGAACTTTTTTTTTTTTTTAATTTCATGAGTAAACTAGAAAATGTTTCGGTAAGAAAATTATAATATGAAAGTTTTATTTTATAAGCACAATTCTAATTAAACTGTGTACAATTTTGGAGACATGAAAAGGATACAATTGACCAATTATAAGGCTATTATAATTGTACAATTGAATGATAGTGAATAATTTACTCTTCACAATACACTTAGTTACTGAAATAAGGAAATGGCAAATATTTTGATGTTAAAATAGCAGAGCAGGGACTTCCCTGGTGGTACAGTGGTTAAGAATCCACCTGCCAATGCAGGGGACACGGTTTTGAGCCCTGGTCCAGGAAGATACCACATGCCATGGAGCAACTAACCCCACGTGCCACAACTACTGAAGCCCGTGTGCCTAGAGCCCGTGCTCTGCAGCAAAGAGTAGCCCCTGCTCACCACAACTAGAGAAAGCCCGTGCAAGGCAAAAAAAGACCCAATGCAGCCATAAGTAAATAAATAAATAGCAGAGCATGGTTTCCAGTTAGTTCAGAAGGAAGAGAAAATTTTTAAATATGACTTCTAGGTAAAATGTTAATTCCATTCTGTTGGAAAAAGCAGTCCACGACTGTAGTCTTCAGCCTCCACTTTGCCACGTAGGAATGGGCCTTGAGCCTAGAACACATCCTTACCAAGAGATGAAGAACCCAAACAGACTGCGTCAGGCTTATTGCCTTATGTGTGAATATCTTTTCCTTTTCCAGGGGTAATTAGAGTGTTCTTTTGTCTCTTCATGAAGCATGTGCATCACATGGCACCTGACCAACCCCACTGCTGGTTTCTTCCATTACTTCATGAGAAGGTGCACTAGGCAAATTGCCCTAGTGTTGTCATCCAGGAGAGACCTGCTGTCCATGGAGGATTGACACTCACAACTGAAGCTGATCTTGCTGTGTCTCTTGTCCATGTAAGTAAAATGTTGCTCCATCCAGAGCTTGACTGCTCTGTGGTTTTTGGTTTTGGTTTTTTTTTGGCAACTTCAATACCAAGATGCAATGGACAAAAATGTTTCCTCCCTTGTGATTGATAACCAGTGCACAGTACTTTACTCCATTGGCATTGATAATTGGTGCATGGTACTCTGCTTGACACATTCTGTGACAACAGCAATGGACAGAAATTATATTTGAAGTTTGCAGTAATATAATGAGTAATGATCTGAACATGCTTATTGCAGAATCCCTGCCCAAATACTTATGAAAATTTAATTTGGTCTTCAAAGAGTTATCAGAAGCTCAGGGAGAGGTCAGGGCCAAGGGCAAAGAGTTTGGAACAGCTTAGCTAAAAGATGCAGAAGGTAAAGGGGTATGTAAAATAAGAATGATAGTTTCATAAAGAAAATGAAATGATTTTAGGTTTATCTCCTTTTTACTTTCTAAAGCTGTCTCATAAGAAATGTTCCCATTAAACATATGTTATAAGGATGGAAATAGTTAATAAACAATTTTAAAATGAATAATTTAAGTAAACGTATAAATAAATGCTATGTAGAAAGTGAATAGGATGAAAAATAATAACTATAGTTAGAATTATCAGTAGAGGATTTTCTTTAGAGCAGATATTTTACCTGAAATATGTAGGTTGTGAAGTTCTTGGGGAAAAGCTTGTCCATCTAAAAGCAAATAACAGGTGCAAGTGCCTAAAGAAAAAAAAAGGGCTGAGTGTGTCTGAAGAAGAGAATGAAGCCTTCCTATAATGAACAATGGAAGAGCATGACTGTACTCACAGGAGAATAAAAGAAATTACCAGCAGCCAAAAAAGAGGTGAAGCTAAGAACCTGACTAATAAGCAGACCTTAAAATTAATGGCTCTCTAGGCATCTGACGTTTAATGACCTGCCACTGTTGTCTTCAGATAATAGAATTATCAGACTTTAGAATATAAAATAATACTTATTCTCAAAACCTTGTGACATACAATTGTAGATGTCCAGTAGAGAGTCAATTAGGTTAATTTGGATCTCAGGGAAGGGGTGTGTGTGTGTGTGTGTGTGCCCAGTTGTTTGTTAAAGTTCTGGGTTCACATGTTGCCTTGTTATCACTCAACGAGAAAGTAAAGACAGAGCAAGGAACAGAACAGAACTTAGGAGTTATTACAAAATTATGGAAACAGGTAAGATAAGGAGACAAGTAATAGGGCAGATTAAGAGCCAGTTGAGAAGTAAGTTAAATTAGAAAAGTATGTTTTAAGAAAGGAACCTTCAAATAGCTTACCAAAAAGTCCATTCTCATTAAGAATTTGAAAAGATCTGTTTTATTTGAGGATGACAGAAGATTGATGAGATAATCGGGGGATGAGAGAGTGGACGATAAAACTATGGAAATGTTTTTTGATTATATTTTCCATTAAAAGAAACAGAAAATTTACGTGGTGGCTGTAGTGATTGAATGGGACCAGGAGAAGGTATTTTCAAAGATGGGAGGTGAGAAGATTTGTGTATATGGCTATGAATTATATAATAGCTTAGATGAGTTGCTTAATGTAAGGTATAGATATAATATTTAAGGAATTAATCCTTGAGAAGATGACATGGGACCCGATTCCCAGAGCATAAAGAAAACAGAATGTACTTTGATAAAGGCAGGAACTATTTATGTCACCAAACCAAACCAGACTTGGGTCTGCTTGTCCATGCACAGTAAAGCCAACCTACTGACACTGGGTTGTGGTGAAGGAAAGTGCAGAGTTTATTGCAGGGCACGAAGCAAGGAGTCCAAGTAGCTAATGCTTACAAGGCCCCCCAACTCCTGAAGGCTTTCAGGGAAAGGTTTTTAAAGATAGGGTGAGGGAGGGGGTTTGTAGGGTGTATAATCAGCTCGTGGACATTGTTCTGATTAGTTGGTTGTACAGTAATTGGGAGTCAACATCATTAACCTTCTGGTTCCAACCTGTCCCGAGGTCTACATGCTTGTGGGCAGCATAGAGTTAACCTCATCCACCTCGTGGGGATTTCAGTATCTGCAAAACAGCACAAAAGATATGGCTCAGAATATTATCTATAGCCCTTTAGGAGGAACTAAAGGTCCTTGACTTTGTTTAATGGCTAACTTATTATTTTGTCTTGCTTGGCTGTTCTCCTTTCTTTCTGCATTCTCTCACTTCACTGATTAAATTTACTCTTTGGAACTCGGGGAAAGCCTCGTAGGCTAAAGTTTTTCTATGGACAAGAGGCAGGCGGAGTACAGGACATCTATTCTGGGAAGGCCCCATAGGGTCCTGCTCAGTTGCATTTATCTATTTAGAGAACTGAGAGAAAAGGAAAACACATTCAAAAATTTATAAATTAAAAGTTGTAAATTGAATGTAAATTAAAAATTTTAAATTAAATTGGAAAATTGAGAGCAGTTTCCTCTATTATCTACTATATTTTCCAAATATTTAAAAGCTGAAGAGTGGTATCATACAGGCAATATTAAGGTCAATGTGGAGCTATACAATAGTAAATTTTGGTATGATGCCCTGATTTGCAAGGGAAGTAATATAGAATTTTTGCCTGGAAGCTTTAAATGCACATATGAGGCTTAAGGTCATAATTTTTTGGTAAAGTAAATTAATTAGGAGTGATTTTTCTCCAGCAATATTGAGCTATTCAGGTGAGCTATTTATTTAGTTTTGTTTTGTTATGTTAGTAGACAGTAGTCCTCTTTTCTAGTGAGATGCTGTTTCCCCTCCCGCCTCAGGTGTATATAATAGAAATGAGAAAGATGTATATTTTTTACAGTGACTATAGGGTATTGTTATTGCCAAATTATGTGATCTAATTTGGAGAAAAGAGAGACTTTCTGTAAAGTAGAAAAAAATTTAAGGGTAGTGGCATCAGTGAACTGGAAATTCCATATGAATAAAAATAATTTTTTTAGAGCCAGTGAGGAAGAAAGATAGGAAGTGGTAGGAAAAGGTTTTTTTGACTGGGGTAAAAAATTTAACAGATGTATCTGTTCAATGAGTCATCTGAAATGGTGGTAACAGACACCATGATAAAATACATCACAAGAAAACATGATAAAAGACATTAATCCAGGTGGTGAAGACTTCAGTAAGTTAAGGAATATGATTGAAAAGTCAGTAATGAAAGCAGGGAGGAATGGTAGAAGTTAGTATAGTCAAATGGTATCTTTAATGGAACTCAAGTTTGTGAACTAAGAAGGAGGTCTAGCGCTCTGCTTGCAGCAAAGGAGAGCGAGGGAGTCCCACTTCTTGGACCTCAGGTATGGGGAGTGGGAAAGAAAAATATACTCTGCTTTATAAGTTATAGGTGATACTGTGTTTTCATGGACAACATGGTTAAAGATAAGGCAGAAGTTGAAGGGACATTAGGGAGATAGTTTAAGACATAAGGAATACTGTTAAGAATAACTATGGTGTAATGCAGAGCTGAGAGGGATGGGGGAATTCGGTTGGATTAGGAATTACACAGTACTACTAGCATGAATATCTTAGTCATAAGAGGTGGTATGGGAAGGTTGGATTTTTTGTTTTTAAGTGTACAAAATAGTGTTGTTTAATTGTAGGCACAATATTGTACATCAGAAATCTAGAACTTATTTATTTTGCATAACTGAAACTTAAAGTTGAATATCGTCTCCCATTTTCCCCACCCCCCATCCACGATTCTACTCTCCTTCTGTGAGTTTGACTATTTTAGACACCTCATATAAGTGAAGTCATACAGTTTTGTCCTTCTGTGACTGGCTTATTTCCCTTAGTATAAAGTCCTCCATGTTAATCTATCAATATGTTGTGTGGCAGGATTTTCTTCTTTTTTAAGGCTGAATAATATTCAGTTGTATGTACTTATCATATTTTCTTTATCCATTCATCTGATGGATGTTTAGTCAGTTTCCACATTCTAGCTATTGTGAACAATGTTGCAGTGAACATGGAACATTATTCTTTGAGATCCTGACTTCATTTTTTTTTAAACTACATATCCAGAAGTGTGATTGCTGAATCATATTGAAGCTTTTTTTTTTTAAGATTTTTAAGGAACCTCCATACTGTTTTCCATAGGAACTTCACCATTTTGCATTCCCATCAACAGTTTCCCAAAGTTCCAGTTTCTCCACATCCTTGCCAGCACTTGTCATCTTTCACTTTTTTGATAAGAACCATCCTAACAGGTGTGAGTTAGTATATCTCTATAACCATGTCTATGTCGGGAACTTTTGAAGAGGATGGAGTACTCTCACAGATGTCCAGTACTTGGAACAGTGCCTGGCATGCAACAACTATTAATCCGTTTCTATTTCTTGCTTGCTGTTCCCTTAAATTTTTCTTCCCTTTAGATATTTTAATTGAATTGCTTTGGCTTTAACATCAAGTAGTGATTTCTTATGCTCTTTTTGAGCTACCTATAGAAAGGACACAAAACATTTAAATTCTTTGGAATATAAATCAAGGTAATGTCTTTCCCCTTCTCCATACCAAGTCAAACTGCTTTTCTCTACTATCAAAACTTCATTTATTACATGAAGATATATATTTTGTTATAATTCAGAAGTTACTCATTTGCACAACAGAAATACTAGATTCATAGTGATTTAAAATGAAGAATATAGCTTTTGGTGTCATCTTTGAGTGAATTGGGTTTTTAAGGTGCCTGAAATAAACAGAGATGTCATACATGATGGGAATAATGTAATTATCCTCTAAGAAGAAGCACCGTAACACATTCAAATTATGAAACTGGGAACATGGCCTGGGGTGAAGGGTTGTCTGGAACTATTTGTGGGAGAATGGTGAAAAGAGCATATATGTGTGTGTTTGTGTGTAATGTGTGTGATTCTCTGCATGCTTGGACAAATTATTAACCTCTCTGTCTCTAACAAGTAATGTGATAGAACCAGAAAAATGTGAAGATCAAAGTTCTACCAATTTAATTTTCTAAATTAAAATTTAAAAGGAATATTAAGTAGTAGCCCATCTCTTTCCTTACATAAACTGAGCAAAGAAAGATTACAAAAACTCTTATCTGAAGATTAATCATTAAGACCTGTAATTGCAAAAAGGCTTAAATGTTAATGAATTTGATAAAATATTTATGAATCAGATTCAAAAGGCATACAGATTAAGATTAGAGGTCACACAAGTCAATTAACTAATTAAGAAATATCACTGTAGAATAAATTTTATAATGTGCCAAATGTTTTTAATATCAAAATGATCCAACACAGGAAGTGTATGATGTGGATTATAAATATTAATTATTATCTTTATATATCTTTTATAATAAAAAAAGTAGGAGGAAAGCTGGTTTACCTTTTTAATAGTAACAATATTCAATTTGAAGCAAATTCAGAGATTTTTTTAAAAGAAACAAGAGTTAGGGCTTATTGAGGAAAGGGTAGATGCAGTTCCTTAGTCAAATTTGTCCAGAAAAATAACTTAAAAATTAAGTTCATTGAGGCAGAAATATATCTTCCTTTCTTATCCTTTCTCCATGTTCCTTTTTAGAATATAAATTTAGGGCTTTTATTTATATATTCAGCTTTATTTTCTGAGTTTTTTTTTACCCCATGTCCATAGTACATTCAAGAATTGCCAGGCCCTTCCAATTTTAATCCTCAAAATGTGTATAAAATCAAATTTGAGTTCTAATTGTGTTATTTTTTATGCCCTTGGAAAAATAAAAGATGAATTAGACATTGGGTATACAACACATACATATTTAATGGATAAATACAATAGTGAAAAAATTTGAATTTGGTTTAGAAAATATGATTGCTCCATATCTACAACTATTAATTTAACAGTACCCTTTTTTTCTTCAATAAGTCACATGATTCTTGCAAATTAAAGTCTTTCTAAATAAGGGGGCTCAAATCATTGTTTCCCCTATTCTACTTCATAGGTTTAGTAATTCCTCAAGAAATTAACTTATGATTTTTTTATTAGTAGTCTATAATATTTTATAGATAATTTAACATTGAGAAGTTTCAAAGATGTTTATTTAAATTTTCTATTTATTTAGTTTTTATACATTGTATGTTTTGTATGCTGATTCAGTTATACATTGCTCATTTATAGTTATTTGCCTTTTTTATTTCTCAGTATAAGCTATGCATGCCTGGATACAGATCAGATACTTAAACACCACCACAGCAGTAGGCTCATTCAGCCACACATAGTTATATCAGATACAATTGTAAAGAGTAAAAACTACTTAAAGGGCTTCCCTGGTGGCGCAGTGGTTGAGAGTCCGCCGGCCGATGCAGGGGACATGGGTTTGTTCCCTGGTCTGGGAAGATCCCACATGCTGTGGAGCGGCTGGGCCTGTGAGCCATGGCTGCTGAGCCTGCGCATCCGGAGCCTGTGCTCTGCAACGGGAGAGTCCACAACAGTGAGAGACCTGCGTACTGCAAAAAAACAAACAAACAAACAAAAAACAACTACTTAAAACCATTACTAGTAAGAATGTAAAATGTTTCAGTCACTGTAGAAACATTTTGGCATTTCCTCAAAAAATTAAACATAGAATCATCATATGACTCAGTGATGCTACTCTTAGGAATATACCCAAACGAATACAGTTACATACATGTGCTATTAAAAATAGCCATGCAGTATTACAGGTGGTAATCGCCTAGTCTCACACACACTTCTCAGTTGAGGAAACTGAGTCTCAGAGACTTGAAGTGACTTAAGTGACTTCCTCAAATGCTCACAATCAGTGAAAATGCAAAAAAAAAAAAAAAAAAAGCCAATTTAGTCTATATTACTGCTGAACACACAGAAAGTGAATTGCAGGTAAGGTCCAATATTTACAAAAAGATACCAAATACTCCCCATGTTCTTATGATAAGCAGCAGTCCACCAAGATACCTTTAGTAGGGCTTTTGAAAATAGAGCAGAACAGGTCTTTATAATAAAGCCACTAAGTCCCTACCAACTTCAGAAGGGGAAGGGGGAAGAGGCATTGTCAACAGTATTTTAGGGACACTATTTGCTGAAAAGTTACTCTCTCCATCTTTGTAGTAATGTTCCTGTAAACATAGATCCTGGGATTCTCCAGGTAAAAAATATTTGGGAAAATTAAGCATGCCTATAAGAACCATAAACAGGCATTTCCTTCTCCATTTTATATCAGTGTGGGTACAAGATTTAAAAATCTACTCTTGTTCATTTTAGAGCAGGGTAATAGGAAATTGCAGAGAGAGGGAAGATCAGAAAGAATGGTTGACCCAGGAGTTGCCACCACTCCTATCATATGTGAGAGAGTACATGGTTTTTTGATGGATCAAATGGACACTGTGGAAAGAAGCTGTAGTTGATTAGTGCTGTAGTATCTTAACAAAGGATCTTCTCAACAGATGAGAATTTGTAGCAAAAAAAAAGAGGCTAGGATTGAGAACCACTGGTGGTGGGAGCTGAGGTTGGAAAGGTGGAGAGGGAGAAGATGCTGGGTCAACACCAAGTCTTCCACATCAGCTAATTGGGTGGTTGAGTAGCTCTGCAGGTACCCATCATGAACCTATACATGCACCCTACAAGAAGGACAGCATTGGGATGTTTATCATTCAGAAAATATTGACAGTCAGTCAACATAAGTCAGAAAAGCAGTAACCACCACCAAGAGGGAAACTGCGTATTCACAAGCCTCATAATTAAAAAGATGTGTGTCCAGAGGAGCTAGTGTCAAGAAGATCAGAGAAAGAGGAATCCCAAATTCCTTGAGCCTGAATTTAATCTGCATTGGAATAAAAGCAAAACTTTAAATGTGCTATATAGTTGGAGATTTATACTGTCTTAGAATTACTTTTAACAGCCATAAGTAGCTGGAAAAAAACATACTGTGCCCCAAACATATCATAGCTTAAGTAGAGTATATTAGCTATCTATTGTTGCATAACAAACTATCTCTCAGAACAAAGATTTATCATCTCAGTTTCCGTGGATTAGGAATTAAGGAGCTGTTCGAGTAACTTTGGCTATGTCCTTATGAAGATTCAGTGAAGAATTTGGTTGGAGCTTCTCTCATCTGAAATCTTGGCAGGGGCTACAAGATATGCTGAGATTATGGATAGGGTGCTTAAACAATTTTGAGTAGAATAGAGAAAACTCTTAGGCATATGGAGAATTGAGATTGATTGAATATATTGTGTTATAAAATTATGTTAATTTTGAAAAAATAGAGGAGGAATAAGCAAGAAAATTCTTTCAGTTCTCTGACTCAACATTATCTTTTGCAGTTTCTATTTCTTGAATTACCTTTTCAGCTACCAAAGCTATTCAAATTACCATGGTAATATATGGTAATTCTTTTATTTTATTTTATAAATTATTAGAAAAATACACATTAAATGGTCAGAGAAATGTTCCAGTGGATCCTTTCGAAAGAATTCTGAATAGAATATGCAAAATATAAGATGGACTATTTTGATTAGTATGCATCCCGTTATTCTTAAGCTATAAAAATAACAGCTATAACTCTACTGACAATGCTTAGCTTAATGTCCCATAAAACTTTCCTTTCATATTTTGACAAATATTCTAGATATGAACGCTTTGCATAAATTCTTAATAATTAGGTTCTCTTTTTCAAACCTCTAAACACTAAATGGATAAAAATTATGCATTACCTTAGTTTTGGCTTAGTCAAGTGAAGTGTTTTGCTTCTTTAGTGTTGCCAAAAACATACTGCTAAATACTTAGTCTACTCATCTTTATTCAATTTTCCACAAAAAAAGCTAGCATTTTACCAAAAATTCAAAAAAATGTTAATTTACATCTGGTAATATATCTTAGAAATATGGTTATGACCCAACAGGATAACATGGAAAAGTATAAATCTTTGAAATATATTAATTATATCTTTTTTAAGAATTGCAGTAAGAGCACTTAGCATGAGATTACCCTCTTAAATTTTTCAGTGCAAAATATGGTGTTAACTATAGGCACAGTGTCATACAGCAGATCTCTAGAATTTATTCATCTTGCATAATTGGAACTTTAAGTTGAAGAGCATCTCCCCATTTTCCCCTCCTCCCAGCCTCTGGCAACCACCATTCAACTCTCTGTTTCTATGAGTTTGACTACTCATATAAGTGAAATCACACAGTGTTTGTGCTTCTGTGATTGGCTTAATTTACTTAGTATAATGTCCTCTATGTTAATCCATATGATTGCATATGACAGAATTTTCTTCTTTTTTAAGCCTGAGCAATATTCCATCACATTTTCTTTATAGTTTTGTTGAGATATAATTGACATATAACATTGTGTTAGTTCAAGGTGTACAACATAATGATTTAATATAGGTATAAACTGTGAAATGATTACCAGAGTAAGTTTGGTTTACATCCCAGCAGCTCATATAGTTAATTTTTTTTCTTGTGACAACAACTTTCAAGACTTACTCTCAAAGCAGCATTCAAATGTACAGTATAGTGTTTTAAGTTATAGTCACTGTGCTGTACATTACATCTCAGAACTTATGATTGGAAATTAGTACCTTTGACAACCTTGATTCCTTTTCCCAACCCTCATCTCTGGCAACACCAGTCTATTCTGTTTCTATGAGTTCAGCTTTTTTAGATACCACATGTAAGTGAAATCATACAGTGTTTGTCTTTCTCTGACTTAATGTCAGTCAGCATAATGCCTTCAAGGTCCATCCATGTTATCAAAAATGGCAAGATTTCCTTCCACTTTATTGCTAAATAATATTCCTCTGTGTGTGTGTGTGTGTGTGTGTGTGTGTGTGTGTGTGTGTGTGTGTGTGAGAGAGAGAGAGAGAGAGAGAGAGAGAGAGAGAGAGATGTTTTTATCCAGTCATTTATTGATGGAAATTTAGATTTTTTCCATGTCTTGGTGCAATGAACATGGGAGTACAGATAGCTTTCTGAGAACCTGATTTCAATTCCTTTGGATATATACCCGATATGGAATTACTGGATTATATGGTAGTTTCTTTTGAAAATTTTTAGTGAAACGTCATACTACTTTTTTTTTTTTGAGGTATGCGGGCCTCTCACTGTTGTGGCCTCTCCCGTTGTGGAGCACAGGCTCCAGACGCGCAGGCTCAGCGGCCATGGCTCACGGGCCCAGCCGCTCCGTGGCATGTGGGATCTTCCCGGCCCGGGGCAGGAACCCGTGTTCCCTGCATCAGCAAGCGGACTCTCTACCACTGCGCCACCAGGGAAGCCCATAAACCTCTTTTTGATCTACAAGTTTGAGACAAAAATATTCTGCCAGATAAGGAACAGTCTATCACCTCATTAAGTCCTCACATACTTTAGTGAACCAAGCCACACATCCTTGATGTCTAATATTATTGAGCTTAATAAAATGTGTCTTTAAAACTCCAATGGGTTCTTTACTTAATCTTATATAGTTTAGAAGTTATTTGTAAAACACTTTTTACTGGTATGTATGGGTAAAAGCTCTTAAGGTTATTTTGGATAAATAGCATTTTATGTTTCATGAAAAATATTTTTTCTCACTTTTCTGTATCCTTTGAGATTTATTACATTGTCTTTCACTGATAAAATTTTCAGCAACAAGATTATCACCACAATTTCACTATGTCTTTATCTTAACTTTTTACAAAATATTTTAGTAATGGCCCTCCAAAGATGTCTACAAACACTGGAACTTGTGAATATGTTACCTTACAGGGAAAAACAAGGATGTTGAAGATGTGACTAAGGTTAAGGACCTCGAGATAGGGAGATTATCAATGTGTGCTTTCACTAAACACATAAGTCTTTTAAAGCAGAGAACCTCTCCCTGCTGAGGTGAGACTAAGAGGAAGATATGACTATAGAAGAAGCAGAGTCAACTTTGCTGTCATTGGAGATACAGGAAGGGGCTATGAGCCAAGGAATGCAGATATCCTTTAGAAGAATGAAATTCTTCAGGCGGAGGAAAGATTTAAGTCAGAAACATGATCTACATAAACAAAGGAAAAGTGTCAGAGAAGGAAAAAATGAAGGCAAAATAAAATATTTCATTATTCTTACTCTAAATTAGTCTAAAATATAACTGTTTAAATTAAAAAATAGTAACTGCTCTTGTCTGAATGCTTATGTTCTCCTCAAATTAATACACTGAAGCCTTAGTCCCCATTTCGAGGTGGGGCTTTTTCAAGGTAATCAGGCTTAGATTAGGTCACAAGAGTAGGGCCTTCTTGATGGGATTATTGCCCTTATAAGAAGAGGAGACAAGGGGCTTCCCTGGTGGCGCAGTGGTTGGGAGTCCGCCAGCCGATGCAGGGGAGGCGGGTTCATGCCCTGGTCCGGGAAGATCCCACATGCTGCAGAGCAGCTGGGCCCATGAGCCATGGCCGCTGGGCCTGCGTGTCCGGAGCCTGTGCTCTGCAACGGGAGAGGCCACAGCAGTGGGAGGCCCGCGTACTGCAAAAAAAAAAAAAAAAAGAGGAGACAAGAGATCTCTCAACCATGTGAAGCTATGGCAAGAAGATGGTTACAAACCAGGAAGACGGATCTCACCAAACATCTAATCTGCTGGCGCTTTGATATTGAACTTCCCACCCTCCAGAACTGTGAGCAATAAATGTTTGTTGCTAAAGCTAATCAATCTATAGTATTCTACTGTAGCAGCCTGAACTGACAAAGCTAGTAACAATGCCTTAGATGATTATACTATATATATAGTTGAAATGAATGACCAAAATTTTAGGAGGGATGGAAGGGAGGCATTTGAATACTCTATTATAATGTATGTGCACAATATATGAAGCGATATAGTATTATTTAATGTATTTTTAGAATAGTTAAAAATATGTATTAGAAACTCTAAGACAATCACTAAATTTTTTTATAGAAACACATTGACATGCTGATGGAGGAGATAGAATTGAATCATAAAAAATGATCCACTAAAACCAGACAAGGCAAGAAAATGTTGGTGGTGGAGGAGAAGAAGATATGGAATCTATAGAAAACAGTTACAAACATGGCAGATACTAATCCAACTACATGAATAACCTCTTTAAATGAGAATGGAGTAAATGAGCCAACTAAAAAACAGTTTGTCCAAAAGGATAAAACATATCCAACTATATTTTCTACAAGAAACACACATTAAATATACAGAGAAAGGAAAATTAAAAGTAAACAAATAAAGAAATATATACCATTCTCACATTAATCAAAAGAAAGCTAGAGTAGTTATATTACTTCAGACAAAGCCAAATTCAGAGCAAGGAAAATTGTCAGGTATAATTATCAGGGACAGAGATATTATAGAAGATAAACACATCAATTCACACACACACAAAAAAAAACCCTCCTAAATGTATGCACCTAACAAGAGACTGTCAAAAAGCTTTAGTCAAAGACTAATAGAACTGGGAAGAGAAATAAACAATTCTACTTTCATAGTTAAGGACTTTAGTACTCCTTTTTCAGTAATTGACAGATCAAGCAGGGAGAAAATCAGTAAAGATATAGTTGACCCAAATAGCACTGTCAGTGAAATTGATCTACTTGACATGTAAGGAATATTACAATCACCAACCAGCAGATTACAGATTCTTCTCAAGGTCAAATGGAACATTTACCAAGTTAAACCATATTCTAAGATTTAAAACACAACTTAAAAGGAATAGAGATTATACAAAGTATATCCTCAGATCACAATGGAATTAAACTAGAAATCAATACCAGAAAGATAGCTAGAAAAGTGTCAAATATTCAAAAATTACACAACAAATTTCTAAATAACACATTGGTAATTTAGCACCGAGAGGAATTTCAACTATTTATAACTAAATAAAAAATAATATAAACCTAGTCAAATTTGCTAGGTCCTGTGACAACAATGATAAGACTAAAATTTATGGCATTAAGTGCATATGTTATAAAATAAGAAATTTCTAAAATCAATAACCTAAGCCTTTACCTTAGGAAACTAGATAAAGAATAACAATTCAGGTCTAAAACAAGCAGAAGAAATCATAAACTAGAGCAAAAATCAATGAAATTGGAAACAGAAGACAATATGGAAAACAATGAACTCAAATGCTTGTGTTTTGAAAAGATCAATAAAACTGATAAAACTCTACATAATTAATCAAGAAAAGTAGGGAAGAAGCAAATTGCCAGTATAAAAAATGAAAGCAGGTTCATTAATAATGATCTCATGGACATTAAATGGATAATGAATACTACAAATGACTCTGTCTGCAGATTTGGTATCTTAGATGAATTGAACCAATTAGGCCAAGTGTGGGCTAATTAATTTAAGCAAAATGGGGTAGATAGAGATGAACAAAATGATAATCTGGTAAATGTCTGATTTTTCAAAGCTAAATCAAATTGACTGGGCCAGAATGCTAGTCAACTTGCTACTTCTAGGAACTTGTATTTTGAAAATCCTAAATAGATTTGTGATTGCTTGCCTCAGTTAGCCAAAAGAAGCAGGCAAATTAGAGGCAATAAAATTCGAATTCTGGAAAGATTGTTGAAAAATTCCAAGTTAATAGAATTATATTCAAGGATTTTAGAGCAGTGGTCCCCAGCCTTTTTGGCACTAGGGACTGGTTTCATGGAAGACAATTTTTCCATGGACTTGGAAGTGGAGGGGAGTGGTTCAGGCAGTAATGTGGCAGATCTGGGGGAGGGTTCAGGCAGTAATGCGAGCGATGGGGAGCGGCAGATGAAGCTTCGCTCACCTGCCTGCCGCTCACTTCCTGCTGTGCGGCCTGGTTCCTAGCAGGCCGCAGACTCGAGGTTAGGGATCCCTGTTTTAGAGCATCAGAGAAAGAGGTATGTGTCAAACTAGAAACAAAAATTTGAGTCAGAAGAAATCCCAAGAGCCAGTTAGTTGTGAGCATTTAAACAGCTGGAGAGTTATTATATGTAGTCAGATATAGTTGTCTTACAGAACCTGGGTGATGGTAGATCAAAACAGACCCAGATTCACATGCCACAAGGAAGTTCATTCTGCAGAAAGTGTGGTAATCTAATAGAGCAACTGCTGCAATGTATTTTGAATGGGATAATAGATTCTGAAGTGATTCAGATGGAATAGCAGATGAGGAAATACTCACAATCAGGCTATTGCACCTTCAAGTTTGAGAGGAGGTGACATGCTAGAAAGGAGATTAACAGAAGCAAAGCAGAGCCATTATCTCAGTTCAATTAATACAACAGGCAAATTACCAAGACAAACTCCCAGCCTTATGGGGATAATCAGAATATCAGTTATCCAAATTAGTACACAAAATCCAAAGCAGGGTACTAACAGAATAGTATAGTAGTGAATAACATAGAGTGATAAGTTAAATTTCCTTAAATTTCCCAGGAACCAATGCAAAAATGTGTTCTAAAGACAAAGATGGAATTAAACCTACAGATTACACTCAATGAGTTACAGCTATGTGAATCAGTATACTGTAGAGACTAGAAAATACCTAGAATAAGAAAATAATACTGCTGTTGTTTCACATTCTTTTACCTGGCCCTGCTATTCTAACTTTTTTTTTTTTTAAGTGTGATATTATACACTCTACACTGAATGCTTTGTGGCAGAATTTGGAAATAACTAAATAAAGGTGCTGTCATTATATTGTACTTATCTTTACTGGCAAATAAGTTAGTACGTGTGATGAAGTAGTATAAATTATATTCTACTTATGTAGAATGTTTCAGATTCCCATTTTATCTGTTCCCATAATCTTAACTCTACATATCCAGACACAATAGGCCATGATCATTAATAAATAGACAATAGACAGCATAGCAATAAATTACAAATGGAATGAAACTTCAAGTGAGGTTACTATTGGATGAATTCCAAAAAGCCCATTAGTTAGCCACAACTCTTCTGATACTCCAAGAAACAAGGAAAAATTTTCACTTTTCCAGTGTTTACTTACATTTATAAAACACTCTTTTTCACTTGTGCACAGTCTCATTATCTATAATCCTCATATCTACCCTGAACGTAAATACTATTAGTCCATTTTATAGTTGAAAAAACTGAGCCTCAGATAAATTATGTTTGGCAAAATTAACATAGCACTTAAGTGATGTAGACATGAATCAAACTTAGATATTTTGACCACATTCACTTGTCAAACAAGTAAGTGTTGGGATCTGACTAAACCTGGGTTGATCACATTTGAGTCTCCACCATATTCACTATTTGTTTGTCTCTAGCACAATGCCTGGCTGGTTCTCTCTAAGTAAGTGTCAACTGGATAGATGTGCCAGGCAAATAGTAAATTATCTTTCTTCCCCATATCACCAAACTCATCACATTTCATCTTAGTGCAGGTTAATATCAAAGAGTGATTGTTAATTCAACAGTATCAGTATATCAACTTGAAACACACACACACACACACACACATACACACACACACACACAATATAAGAGCTGTGAGTTGACTTTGTTGAGGACTGTAGCCCAGAGATAGCTCTGAAGAACTGCTCCAAAGAGATAGGGGGAGAAGCCAGTATATATGTGATTTTGGTGAAGGGGTATATTCATCTCAGTAAAAGGTCACTAGTCACGAGAAACAGATATCTCAGTCAATGATTTTAGTGCTTTTCTAAGTATGGGAGGATGCAAGAGCCCAGGTTCATAAAAAATTTCTCCTGAAGTAGTTCTGATTATCTAAGAACATGTTTTGCCTCTTTCCCCAGATCACAGAATGCCTCATTCTGATCTTTGCCCTGAATTCCTTTTCAGGGTATATTGTAGGTCAGGGACTGCAGTGGCTAATGACTTGTAGAACCAGATGGCGAGTGACATCTTGTTTGCAAATATGTATGTTACAAACAACTCTTTTTCTAAATACTGCAAAACCTCAAACTTCCATTTTCGTTGGAATAAAGGTCTCTATTGGGGAGCGAGACTTTAAAATATTTCTTGGGTGATTAATTTAAGGACTTCACAAGGTCTATATTTCACTGCACAACATGCATATTTTTAAAAACATTAGGACATATTAAACTTTAATAAATCACCTTCTATTTACAATGAATCCATGTTAAGCAGAGATAATGAACAAAATAGGTACATAATTACATTGCTGTACTTGTGAATTATTTTTTGAATTTTATTTGATTTTATTTTATACAGCAGGTTCTTATTAGTTATCTATTTTATATATATTAGTGTATATATGTCAATCCCAATGCTTGTGAATTTAGATGGAAGACAGTTGTCATAAAATCCACCCTAACCCCTAGTTTAGCATACTTGTAACTTTTAAAACTTGGTTCTCCAGTTATTTATAAGTTATGTTGCTGTTCCTCTATGCTCATTGAGAAGATTACAGGGCAGCATAAAACTTCTTTCTAGCAATCACTGGGGACTTCGGTTTTCTCATTCTTTTACCACTGACTTAGTAGCCCCCTGAGGTTCAGAGACAGTAACTGTGCAGCAGCTCCTTGATAGAGCCCTTTGAGGGCAAAAAGAGTGGGGACATTGCCTCCATTTCTCCATCTCCAGTCCTAAGTGCTACTGTGTTTTATGAGGAGGAAATGTTCCTTCTATTCCACTCAGTAAATTAGAATTATTTTGTCTGCCCATTATTAATCTAGTTTCCCTAGTGCTAGGCCCTATTTCTGCTTCACACTTCCAAACTCCTGTCTTCACTTCACTCCTTTTGTGAAATTCCCACCACTCTTTAGATCTCTCTTTAAATCACTGTGCTTACTGAACTCTGTGTTCTTGTTGGCCTTTACCTGAGCATTTGTCTCCTTTTTTACAACTAGAATTTCTTCATCTCAGTCTTTCTCTCTCCTAACTACCCCCAACCTTGCTTTCAAAAACTAACCATTTCAAATCATTCTGTGCAGCCCATTCCAATGAGCTCTCAGTTAGACACATATGAAGAAAAAATTGTAATCTATTTTAAGGGGTTCTACAGCCCAGGGGTTGATCCATCATCTCTGGAAGGTACTTTCTTCCTTGGGAAGTAGTAGTTCAACTATATATATAATTTTTTTTTCTTACAGAAACATGTTGTATAATCCTCAGTAGTTTGAGTTAAAACCTATGACCCTCATTCTACAATTGAATTTAACATCTGCGAGCCCTTTCTCTACCTAGGGCAGGCAACTTAATCTAATTCCCTCCTTATCTCCTCTCTTCCCATTGCAGTAAATGCTTTCATTGATTTAGATTTGTTAAAACAGTTACAGATTCAAAATCCTTCTAGACTTTCTTTCACCACTTACTCTAATGAGTCAATCCTTTGGAACTTTGAGTACTGCTACCTGCTGGAGAAAATTTTGTTAATAAGTATTTACCCATCTCAGTGCTAGGGTGAGCTGTCCTCTTTCTAGGACATATGTTTTATGCAAAAATAGTGTCTGGTACTGACTCATCATGTGACTTCATTTTCTAGACAGTTTATTCTCACAGATAAATCCATGGGTTATTTATTATTTATTTCCGCCTACTGCCATCTTCTTAGTTTACATTCCCTCTTTCTGACATGTGTAGTGTTGGGCTTATTCACGTGCTCATTATCCAATGATGAGGTTACTTCCATGTCACTGTTTGGTCTTTGCACACGTTAGGTTTTAGAAGAAGTCTGAATTTTGAAATTCATGACTAAATTACCAATGCATCTCAAATCTGATAGTATAAGACATATTTAGGATATTGCCTCACTGAAACTGAAACTGGAAAATGGTAATGCAGTCTGTCTGTTTGTGAGCATTCCTAAATTTCATGTAGAACCACCTCATATATCCCTTAATTTCTCAACTTTTCTCCTCTGTAACTCTGCTTAAGAAGCAGGGTCAGGGCTTCCTGCTGTGGTGGCACAGTGGTTAAGAACCTGCCTGCTAATGCAGGGGACACAGGTTCAAGCCCTGGTCCTGGAACATCCCACATGCCGTGGAGCAACTAAGCCCATGCACCACAACTACTGAGCCTGCGTGCCACAACTACTGAAACCCACGCGCCTAGAGCCCGTGCTCTGCAACAACAGAAGCCACTGCAATGAGAAGCACGCGCACCTCAATGAAGAGTAGCCCCCGCTCTCTGCAACCAGAGAAAGCCTGGGCGCAGCAACAAAGACCCAATGCAGCCAAAAATAAAATTAATTAATTAATTAATTTTTAAAAATAAAAAAAATAAAGATATAAGCACACTGAAGATTTCTAGGCCCATATCTGATATAAAAAAAACTACTTTAAAAAAAAAGAAGCAGGGGCAGTGGTCTAGCACATGACACTGCTTCTCACTTTCAGCTCTTTATCTCTAAATCCTCACTTATACTCAGCAGTTCCATTTCAAAGGACTATTTAACTTCTCACGTGTGAGTGGATGGGAAGCTGGACAACTGGCCTCTTTATTTCAAGTCTCTTACCTGTTTGCACCAATGTTTAAACATGCTACAATATCTCAAACTGGGAATTGCAGATTATCTTAATTTAGAACCTAAAAATGGGGTTCTTGCCAACTTGTCCCCAGGAAAAATGGAGGCTCCATAATCTGACATTTAGATGGGGTGGTCTGAAATACATGTGGGGGAATATGTAAAAATAATTTGATTTCTCAAGTAATTGATGTATCACAAATTAATATTCAAAATATATCATCCTACACCAGCTTGTTAAATTTAGACTCTATAATCAGTACTTATCTAACTCCTAGTGTGCCACTGATTCTCCCCCCACCCCCAACCCCAGCAGGTTCTGCTCTGAACGTCTGTTTACTTACTCTGAAACCTTTAAATTCTTCATTTGATAAATATTCTGGACAGTTTCAATCCCTCAGCTCTCATACTGACCTTTCCTCCTCAACATGTACTTTGTTTTCTGTATTTGTGACCCAATATCTAGGATTTGAAGGACAACATTCCTTTTCTTGTGTAAGATTATTTTGGCATAGCTCGTATTACTGTAAGAATTTATTATTTTTAATTTTTCCAGTCCCAATTCATAGCTCTTATGTCTATAATAAATACATCTTAAGGAATCCTGTAAATACCTAGAGATCACAGATTTTTTAAATGCTTTCCTGCTACGAATTAATCTTTTCATTTATTTTCTTTCTTCATTTTGTCTCTATTTTCATTTAGTTCTTTTACTTTCCGTTTTTTCTTTACCCATATGTTTTCTATTTTTCCTTCGATGTGCAGTTTATTCTGAAGTATGCTTTTTAATTCCCAAACACAAGGAGAATTTCACATTTATTTATAATGTTTAACAAGTATATTATTTTAAAGAACATGCCCTTCACAATTTCGGTCCTTCTTTTGTACTTTATGGCCCAAAAGTATTTTTTATATACTTGAAAAGAAAGTATATCAGTCAGTAATTAGGAGCAGAGTTCTACACATCTATTAGCCCAACTCATTAATGATGTTGTAGAGCATCATTATTTCAATGTTTCAATATTTTTACTAACTTTTAGTCTGCTTTTTATTTCAGTTTCTGAAAGAGTGTTTTAAAAATCTCGTTATAATATAAATTTGACTGTTTCACCTCAGTATTTTGTCAATTTTTCCTCATGTATTTTGAAGTGATATTAATAGGTTAAAAATAATTTTCTTTTTTTGCCAGTTTAATTTTTAAATTAAGTCACAGATTCTAGTTTATACATAAATCTCTCATTCAACCTTGATCCTGCAGGGATTTCAATTTTATCACCTTTACTCAACAGAGATGGACAGACCTGTTTAATAACCTAGACTCATGATTTCTAGATCATGCCAATTTCTTCAAGGTCAGTTATACATTTAAATTTTTATGTACTGATCAATTAGATTAGTGTATGTATTTGTATTATATATGATTAGCCTGTGTCTGTGGACATCTCTTCAAACATACTGACATCAAAACAGTTGAAATGATTTTTATAGACAATTTGACAATAAATTAAATTTGGTCTTAAAATTAGTTACTAATTTTTTTAGAATGTGTACAGGTAATTAAAAGGGGAAAATACAAACATACTCCTAATATTTATTTGCATAATTTATGAGGTATTATAGACAAATTGGTAAAAAAGAACATATGTTTGAATATGAATCCTTTAGGGAATATGTCATTAACAATATCTATTAAATAAAATTTAACAATATCAAAAATTGATAAAAAAAAGAACATATGATTGAACATCAATCCTTTAGGGAATGTCATTATCAATATATATTAAATAAAGTTTAACGATATCAACTGGATTTCAAATGAAAGTTAGATATTTGACTAAACTAATATTGAGTATAACCTATAAAATTATGTTCGCTATGTTGTTTTTTATAATCTTAGGACTTGAAGCCCAAATTTGATTTGTACTTCCAATTTCTGGAGAAAAGAGACAATTTTTTTTATATATATTCTTCCATATAAGATATTCCAAGAGGGGCACCATGCACATGGTCACATAAGCAATGGAAAAATGATAGATATCAGAATTACAAGGATGTTGAGGCATTATCCCTCTTCTCCCAGCAATTTGACCAGATTGATTGATTTAACCTGAAGAGGTTTACTAAATCTATGAGTACAAAAACATACGTTTCACTTGAGATCATGTCAAAAGCACCATCTTCAGATTGAGCTTTGAAGAAATTGCAGGTTTTCTAAGAATTTGGGATTCTTTGTGACCATGGAGTGTGAGTGCCAGCTTTCTACCTCAAGAATTCTGATGGCTAGATTTTGGCTGAGAGGACTCTTGGTAGCAGGCACAAGAAAAGCTTTACAATAATATGTGATTTCCTGTGGGCCAAGATGTTATCTTGAAAAGTAATCAGTTCTTGGAAGGAATAAGGGAATCCTCTATCGAGGGATGTAACTCCATGCAAGAATTTGTTGACTTAAAAAAAAATGCACAAGGTAAAAGCTGTGAGTCGAGTTTATTCACAGGACTGTAGCCTAGGAGGCAGCCTCTAAGGTAGCACTGAGAAACTGTTCCGAAGAGGTAAGGGGGGAAGATAAGTATACATGTGATTTTGGCCAAGAAGCAACATGCAACCAAGCACAAATCTTGGTAAAAGGTTGCTGCTAGTCAGGAGGAACAGATATCTTAGTTAATTTTAGTGATTTTAGTGCTTTTAGTGCTCTTCTAAGTATGGGACAATGCAAGAATCCAAGTTCATATAAAATTTCTCCTGAACATATCTCACTATCTGAAGGCCTATTCTGCCAGTTTTCCCAGAGCACAGAGTTCCTCATTCCTGATCTCTGCCATGAACTCTTTCGGGATGGTTTTAAAGGTTAACAACTATAGTGGCTAATGACTCAGTCCTTGTAGAGCCTGATGGCTAGTGACATTCCTTAGTTGGCAGACTGCAGGAAGATCATCTTTACAATAGTACAGAAACCAGTATTATGTGGGTCGAATTAACATGACTCCTTTTGGAACAACGTGAAGCAGCCAGAGTTGGGACATGATTAACCATCTGTATATTCTGACAGATGGATAATGAAGGGAAAGAAAGGGAGATTAAATCAAGATTAGATACATGTTTTGCACTTGGGCAACACGGTTTTCATGGCACTCTGATGCCATTGATCGAGAAATGGTTTTGAGTTGAAACAGATTTGTAGGGAAGGAAAAAAACAATTATCTTTAGAAACGCTAAATTTGAGGTTTTTGTAGTGATTACTTTTAGTAGACTCTAGGGGAAAAGTACGTGTATATATTGCTCTAGTTTATATCTCTCTCTATCTACATCTATATCCAAATCTACATCTCGACTTTTGTTTGTTTGAAATTGTACTTCTGTTCAGGTTTTATTTACATGACATTTTGTGTAAATAGAACATATGTAATTCCAATGGTGCAAGAGATAATTACCTTCTCTCCTTATGTCAGCTAGATCACCCAATGTTTTGCTGATACTTTGAAATCCATGATTACATATAAGATTCAAATTAAGTGCTCCTAGATGAATGAAAATGACTGAAAATTGAGTAATTAAATGATTTAATATGGGTAGAGAATGGGCATAGGTGAAAGTCAGAAATTTGCCTAAGATCAGTCCACCAGAAAAATTTGGGGGAGAGAAAACATCTCAAGGACTATTTGAAGCCATAGTTGACTGATCATTTTTCAGCGCATCTTCCCTGATAAAATCTAAGGACAAGACATTTTATTCAGCAAATCTATCTTCATAAAACCATTTAGAAGTAGAAGTAAAAGTTACCCAAGTTCTACTGATTTCTAGACTGGTTAAATTTTTTTTTTTCCATTTTTTGACTCTGATTTTAACATTGTTCTTTTTGTAGATTTATAGCCAGCTATATTTAACATACAGTGTCTTATCTAGAAAACAACATGAATGGTGATGGCTACACTTTTCCTTGGTTTTTAAGGCTTGAATCTATTATTTTTGATAAGAATTTTGTAAGTCTACCAACAACAACAACATACAAGATACCAAGAAATATTTTAGAGAAATTAAACCAAGCTTAACGAAGATTCTGGCAGGTGATACTGATCTCAATCAATATATATTATGTAGCTCTTTTTTGCATGTTATCACATCACATCAACAAACAAAACAAATACACCACAAAGCAAAAATTCTGCTTAAATGGCCAAACATGCTGGCAGCTTTATTTGCAGGAAAATGTAAGTAGGAACTGTATTGCATATACTAACACCAACCTCAAAACATTTCCATTTATACTTAGAGTAGGTCCCTAATATCTCTACTCTCTCTAGCATTTAATTTTCGCAAAACCACAGGTCTAATTACAGGCATATACATCAAGATTATGTTAAACAACTGCACCCATTTTCTATTTTCACAATTTTTAACTCTACCTATTATCCCAATTTAACAAATTCTAAGAAACCAACTTCACTTGAAGGCCTGGGCTGGAAAATTCATAAATATTTTTAATTTCAAGGTTTCTTTTCCAAGTCAGTTTATAAATCCATTGAATTGGGGGAAGTCATAGATTTAATTAAGCTATTTAAGTTTAATAATTTTTTTCAGTTTTTGCCTTATGTTACTTATATAGTCAGACAAAAGATACTGATTCAGCACATAAAACAAGTTTGCATAATGCACTATGCATATGAGGGGATAATGATGGACAAAACAGATATTGTACCCTCACTGATCTTAAATTCCAATGAAGGCTGACAATTATTCACATTAAGTTTGAAGAGTGTTTTGATAAAGGAAGAATGGAGCATATAGGAGTAAGCAATAGTAAGAAACACTATAGTCTGAAGGATGAAAAAAGGCCAGAAGAAGTAATATTTAAATTGTAATTGATAACTTGAATAGGTGTTGATAAGAAAAGCTGATGTTGTTATATTTGATTTGAGATGTTAGGACATTGAAAATGTTCCAGGAGAAGGAAGTTAATCTCTAGAGAAAAGATATAACATGACACATATTCCTGATAATATGGCTGCATGATAAATTACTGGAAAATTTAGTGGCATAAACAAGCATTTATTACGCTCAGATTTTGTGGGTCAGGAAAATTTGACTTATATATACAGCCTTTGATGCTGGCTGTTGGCTTTGGACTCCAGTTTCTCTCTATGTGGGACATTCCAAGTGGTTTCTCTATATGGACTCTTTTGGGTCTTCTTACAGCATGGTGGCTAGATCCTAAAGGTGAGTATCGTAAGAGAGATAGACAGACTCAGAGAGAGAGAGGGTGAGAATTAGAGGGAGATATATAGAGAGAAAGGTGAAAGCCGTATTATTTTCAAGGCTAAGCCTTGGAAGACATCTAGGATTATTTCCACTATACTCTACTGGCTAGAGGAGTTGCAGGCTCCCACTTAGATGCAAATGGATATAACATAAATGCTGTGGCTTAATAGGAGGATTGCCAGTCATGTGTATAACAGTCATCTCAGACAATACATTCTTCCATAGTCCACTTGAGCAATTTAACATGTTTAGAATTGCTGAAACATGGTGTGTAAGAGTAAGGGAATGCTTTATGAGATACATGGAAACATATTGACTTTATTCTAAGGGTTATGGAAAGATATTAATGACTTTCATGTAGGAGAAAATTTTCATCAGATTAGTATGTTGCAAAGATCTCTTTGGATGATTACTTTGTAAGAATGGAACAAGTTTAAATATTCAGAATATTGTAGGAGTGTATTTGAAAAACTTGTAGAGGTTAAGAGAAAATCAGAGTGCTGAGGAAAAAATAGATAAAACATAATTTTAACATTTAAAATGAGAAGGATATGTGGTTAATTGGCTGTGAGGAGTCAGGAAAAAAAATGGAGTCAAAATGACAAGCAGATTTCTGGAGTAACCAACTTGATGAATCTTGGTACCATATAAACAGGCAGAAGAGTAGGAGTATATTTAAAGGAAAAATTATGGGTCAGTGACTTAAATGCTGGGTTTTAGGTAAAGATTTTGAGTAAGAAACGATGTTTTGGGCTGGAATACAGATTAGTTGGAAATGAAAATAAATGCAGATTTAAGGAGTTCTCAGCATACAGAGAACAATTGAAACCATGGGAGCATAAGAGATGGTTTTGAAGGAGTACATAGAAATGGAAAGAAAAAGGAGTCTATGGAAGAGTGTTGCAACACACCAACGTTTAAGGGCTGATGAAAGCTAAAATGTATTGGCATTAGCATTATTATGTTCCAGCATTCTAACTACTTAACACATATTGTCTTGTTTAATCTTACAGCTATCACATGAAGTAGGTGTCATTCTTATTCCCATTTAATAAATAAGAGCAGAATCAAGAAAGGCTAAGATATGGTGCATAACCCGGACATTTAAGTCCTCAGCCTGGGCTGTTCTTGACCATTGCTATTCCCTGCTAAGAGAAGGAATTGAGATGAGGTGAGAGAATGAATAAGACAGATGTCAGAGAGACAGAAAAAGTACCTGTACCAAATGGTGTCATCAACAACATGGAGAAAGATCATTTCAAAACAGAATAATGTGTTAGGAGTTTTGTATAACTTTAAAACTCTCACGATAATTTGGTGAATGGAGAGCTAGTGGAGTTGTGGTGCAGATATAGCATATGTGAGAAAAATAAAATCACATTTTATCAAAAAATCTTAAAATTAATTTCATTATTAACATTTAAATGTTAAATATTAATATTATTCTTGAGACATAGATAAACTTATTTGAAGTTACCCAACCACAAATTTAACTCTCAAAATTTGAAGGAGTTAGTTATATCACAATAGAAATTGATAACTTTCAAAAATATAGTTTCTTTGAAATTATAGATGGGCTCTACCCATCTGTAATCAGATTTCTGAAACTAGGACTGGAATTCTACAAAGTATGTGTTATAGATTCTTCTTGTCAGCTTGCTTCTTTTTAGATCTTATCCATAGCAGGTACTAGAGAAATATTGCAAGTCAGGAGAAGGGAATACTTCCTTTTGGTTTTCTTGTCATTCCTGTGAGCTTCTCCCCAGCATCAGCACTTCATACTAGCAGTGGTTCTGGCCTCCAACTCTTTCCTTTACTCCTAAAACCAACCCTTTTACACCTGCTTTGAGGTTCCTAAAGCAAATGGGCCACACATGCTTCTCAAAGCCTGTCTCAGTCCATTTAGGGCTGCTGTGACAGAGTGACTGTGATCATAGACTGTGTGAATCATAAACAAAAGAAATTTATTTCTCACAGTTCTGAAGGTTGGAAAGGCCAAGAGCAAAATGCAGGCAGATTCTGTATAGACAGGATTTTCTTGTGGTGTTCTCACGTGTTGGAAGGAGCAAGGGAGCTCTCTTGTGTTTCTTTTATAAGGACACTAATCCCACTTATGAGGGCTCTGCTCTCATGACCTAATCACCTCCCAAGGGCACCACCTCCAAATACCATCATATTGGGGGTTAGGTTTCAACATGAATTTTGAGGGGACACAAACATTCAGGCTATAGCAAAGCCCAAATCCTAGCTCCATGGGTTTTTTTTTTTTTCCTGATATTCCTGATACTTTTAATTCCCATTTCTTCTTTTTCATTCTTTCTACCAACCATAGGGGTAGTAGTTCCTTCCCATAGTAGTTTCTAGTCCCTCATATTTCCCTTTTTGCTTGTTTCAACTCTTGTGTAACCAATTATTTATACCACATATTCTCTTTTCTAATACCTAATGTGTCTGTGTTACTTACTGGACCCTAGTAGTAAGTACTAATAATGATTGCCAATAAGAGTTTCTGTTGTCTCTTCAAGTATTCCTGAAAATAAAACAATAAAGACAATTTTTCCCCAAATTGTGCAGTTATTAGCTTTAGGATAAACAAAAAAGTAAAGGAAACATAATTTCACTAGATTGAAATGCTCAGGTATGTAATAGGCATATAACCTAAATACAGATCTTTGATTTAACAAAAATTGTAATATTGAGTGTATGGGGAAGGGAGAGCAGAGGGGGTAAGGTTTGAGAACTAAATCCTCATCTTCCATTAAAGGAAGTCAATAAACAAAGTCTACAATTTAAAAAAAAAAGTTAATGATTCCTAAGTATCCTAAAAGTAATGTCTAGATATCATAATAATTTTTCAGTCAGGATTTAGATAAATATTTTCTAAAATAAATGTTATAAATAATAAATATAGAATATAAATATATATAAATATATATATAAATATAAATAATAAAGATATTATTAGCATTCATTGTCAGAAATGGAGAATTAAGTTTTAATTTAAGATTAACTTATTTATTCCCTGGATATACCTTAGTGGTTTATAGTTGCAACCTAGTTCTTTCCTGATTACTGACTTAAAGAAGTCAGCCTAATTGAATGCATACATGACAAATGACAGTAAATCCTATGATGGTCTTACCATTTAAAGAAACAAAATATTCTGCATCATCTTACTGAAACTTCTAAGTCACTGTTTTGTTGAAGATTATTTGAAGGGCTTTTTGCACTTTCCTAGCTGACATTATACCAAGTTCAAAACACTATATAGAAGATATATAAGACCATGTATAAACTGTAAGTTGCTTATATACACTTATAATTTGCTCATTTAACTACATTGTGGTAACCAAATTCTGTATCATTTTATAGTAAAGTTTAATCTCTCAGTTAGGTCAATAAAGATTCACATTGGTTCTTTGTGACCACCAATGTATCATTTAGTAATATTCATGGCAATGCTAGGGCCTTTGGGAAAGAGAACTAATTAAAGAACATTTCTTGAAGAAAAGGTACTTCTGATATAATGTATTGCAGAATTACTGAAGGAATCCTTAGAATTGAGAAGTTATATTGAGATACTATTCTGATACTGATATTATATAAAATATATTAAATTCACTTTGACATTTTAAAGAAGAATGAAACAAAAGAGCTTCCTATTATACGTGCTGAAAATCTTTTATGACATAATACTCTTATTTCTAAAATTATGATTAAAACTGCACGTCAGGGGCTTCCCTTGTGGCGCAGTGGTTGAGAGTCCGCCTGCCGATGCAGCGGACACGGGTTCGTGCCCCAGTTCGGGAAGATCCCACATGCCGCAGAGCAGCTGGGCCCGTGAGCCATGGCCTCTGAGCCTGCGCATCCAGAGCCTGTGCTCTGCAATGGGAGAGGCCACAACAGTGAGAGGCCCGCGTATCGCAAAAAAAAAAAAAAAAAAAAAACTGCACGTCAGAAGTCAAATCTTTTCAAAGAAACTAAATTACTGAGTAAAGAATTTGGAAATCTTATCTGATATTCTTATGAAAAATTCTTCTGACCTTTGGTTTGACATTGAAGAGCTTTCTCATTTTCTAAAAGCCTCTTTTGCTATATTCTTTTCATGAAAACGGAATGATAGGGAAAAAATCCAACAGAAAATATATGTTCAATGTGCTATGAGAGTAAAGTTTCATATATTTGTGTGTGTATAGTTTTATTGTATGTGTGTCTATATGTATTCACATAATACAATTCAGAATAAACTTATAAAATTAGAATCTAAAATACTTATAATATTATCCTAATTTTCTTTGCTCTGTACAATGCATCACATGGAAATTTTCCAGGTCATAGTTTTCTTTAAATGAGTAAATTAGGTATACTTGCAGCTGCAAATAGAAGAATTAGTCTTATTACTTTTAGATTAAAAGGATAATATTACAGAAAACAAAATATGAGCTCTGTAACTATCTTAAGAGAAAGAACTTTAAAAATTGGTAAAACCTCTGCAAAAGAGGTTTAATGTACTGGCTGTGCATTAGAATCTCAATGTCTCTGATCTGGTGGCAAAGAATTAAGGCTTGGAAGTAGGTATTTCTATTTAGGTATGCTGGCTTGTCCATGCTAATTTATTTTCTTCTTTCCCCACCCTTACTGAAATGAAGTAAAATAATCAAAACAAAGACAAAAGACAACATGGGGGAGACATCACCAGAGGGAAGCTTTAAAAAGACATTTTGGATGCAGAAAATTGAAGAGGAAGAGTTATTTTATGTAACACAAAATATTGATGAGAATAGCAATCACTGCTTCATATAGTCCTTGGGATTCTCAAAATTTAGATAAATTTAGAATGATGCACGTAGCCAAAAACTGGTGGACTGCTGAAAATAGGAATTGCCCTTTGTCCTCTGCCAGATGGGAAGCAGCTTATTTATTTCATGAAAAATGTTATAAAAGGTGCTCTGGGTTCTAGAACCCAAGCACAGTAAAAGAAGCCTGAGAGAAGACACACAGTCCAAGCTTTATTTGTACTTTCTCTTCCAACTCATTATCTTGCACAGGCTCGGTAAAAGAGAAAAGATTGCCATGTAACCAGAGAGTGTATGTCAAGTCTTCTCAAAACAAGGAAGGATTGCAAGAAACCAGTGTACAGGGGGAATTGCACAAAAGAATTCTCTAGAGATAGGATATTAAAAGCAGTAGGAAAGACTTATGTCTGCCACTTTCTAATACTGAAAATTGTAATTTACACCATAGCTTGCTGTTTTATACTTTTAATCATGAAAACAACCAGTCCAATTCAGTTTTAGGAAGATTGGTTTAGATGAGAATATAGTCGTAACTAGTCTTGGTAACGAGTAGGTAGGGCATTAACAATTAATAATGGTCACAGATAGCCTTTTAGTGTGTCACTCCCTGAGAAGTAAGTGATCAAAACTAAGGGAGACAGTTCTTTAAAATAATATACATCAACAGGGGAAATACAGAGAGTATAACACTAGATCGATCTCCATCAACTCTGTCCCCTGTACTTCCTTAAAAACATCTGCAGATTATACTCCAATAAAGATGTTTTAAAAAATCTGCAGAAGTACAATCTTGTGTGCTTGCATTATTTCTGTTCCATGGTTGTACCTGCTAATGAATTTTGCCCAGGGATCCAGAATGCGCAGAGAAAATTAAATGAATATTATTTCAATCAATGAAAAGGAAAAACTAGTAAAATGAAAAACTTAAGCATGCTGACTGCTCTCTACCAATCCCCCATATCTTCTCTGCTACTTTCTGCTCTGTCCTCTAAAATATGGAGACCCTAGCCTGCATCACCTCCATCTCCTCCCTTTGTTTTGAGTTAGGTTCTGCTGTGGGAGACAGATTTGCTTACTCTGCAGTAGAATAAAAACAGTCTCCTCTGCGGCAAAAGTCAAGCAGGTTTACTTCCCACTGTAAGTGTTTCTGGCTCCCTAAACCCAAGACCCTTCTCCTTCAATACAACCTACTTTGTGGGGTGCTGGGTACTGTCTAGCAGATCCTTTGCGTTGACCTGATTTTGTATAGGTGAGTACAATTGATCACTTTTTACTGACTAGGCTAAAATTCTGCAGGGAGAGAAAGTTATTGATGATTTACGATACTTTAGCTAACCCTCCTTGCATCATCCTGTGGGATTGGGTCTGAGGGAACCAGAATAAAAGTGATAATGCTCCAGCTACTGCTATTGCCATGAGTAATATCAGTAGCTGGAACACCCATCCAGGGTCCTTGTGTTTTCTGCAAACATCTGAAGTTTTTAGTTTGGCAGGCAATATTTTAGTTTTTAAGTATAAATAAAATCTCATACCTGTTATAGTTCCTGACAAAAAGATCGAAAACATATCTATACAACAGTAAGGCATTATTTGCCCTTTTATCTTAGGTTGTTATTTGCACAAATGGTGTAAATTTCTTTTTGAAGTAAAATTCTTGCATCTTGGCACAAGCCACAGTGGTGGATCAAAGCGCTGAATGAATTATCATTGTATTCTTCACCATGTGTTTACAATTAAAACAGACAAATAAAACAATATCAATTCTGCCAAAACTCCCCTTAACGATGCTATTACTAAACCATTTATGCACATATATGTACATGGCTATAGTTGTGTGTTTTTATCTATAGGTTATATCTTGCTCGAGATGGATAGTCAAATTACTGTGTGTTAAAATCACTTGGGGGACTTCCCTGGTGGCGCAGTGGTTAAGAATCTGCCTGCCAGTGCAGGGAATATGGGTTTGAGCCCTGATCCGGGAATATCCCACATGCCGGAGCAACTAAGCCCATGCGCCACAACTACTGAGCTTGTGATCTAGAGCCCGCGAGCCACAACTACTGAAGCCCGCGTACCTAGAGCCCTTGCTCTGCAATAAGAGAAGCCACCGAAATGAGAAGCGCGAGCCCCGCAAGTAAGAGTAGCCCCTCTTGCCGCAGCTAGAGAAAGCCTGAACGCAGCAAAGAAGACCCAACGCAGCCATAAATAAATAAATAAATAAATAATTTTAAAAATCACTTGGAATAGTTCATATATAATGTACTATTTTATATTATTATGGATCATTTTAATTTTAATTTTATGTTAATCTGACAAATTATTTTTATGGATTTAGAATCAAAACAAGAAAAGAAGACTAGATTGAATCCATGGCTTTTTTACCCTCTTCTCTCTTCAGAGATAACCTTTTAAACACTACACACATACATAAATACATATAGATGTATATGTATAGTAGGTATGTGTGTACCCCCATTTTCTTAGGTTAAACAAAAACTACTATACACATTTTCTAGAGATTACTCATTAGTAATATACAAAATTTTCCTTCCTCTTTACAGCAGTTTATTTTTCCATTTTGTTGAGAACTGGGTGTTGTCTTGTTTTGTTGATTTATCATAGATTATTTAATCAGTATGCCCTTTGATATTATGTTTTGTTTTTGCTATTACAAGTAATAGTTCAATTAAAGTTCTTATGCATTTAGTTTTATAAAATTTTCAATGAGTTTTGGGGATAGATTCTTAAAATTGGGATTGCTACATGAATTTTATAGATCTTGCCATATCCCCTTCCATGAAGGTTACATTTCCATCAATAATAACTGAATTATCTGTTTCCCCACAGCTACGTAACAGAATATGTTATTAAACCATTAGATTTTTACCAATCTGAAAAATGATATTTCAGTGTAATTTTAATGTGGGTTTCTCTAATTAAGAGAATTCACTTCCCTTAAAACATTGTTATATTAAACCCCACTCAATATAACATAATTATTTCAACTTTTGAGAAAAGTTCCTACCTTTTCCTTCACATTTTAAACTTTTCTTTTTATTCTCTGATTTCAGTTGCAGCCACAGATCAATTTGGACTTGCTAAGGTTATTTAATTTGTTTTTCTTTTTTAATCATAGACAATTCTTCCATGTAGTTTTCATATGAAGGTTGAAAAATTTGTAAAACAATAAAGATGATTTAAATAATTATGGGTTTATAAATTTCACTGCCAAACCAAGCTGTGACAGGCTGACACTTATTTCTTACAAATGCATTGGAGCCATTGTTTCTAAGATCACATGTTTACCTTTTTGTTTAATTAATACCGTGTGTGTTTTGTTTTGTTTTGTTTTGTTTTTGCGGTACATGGGCCTCTCACTGCTGTGGCCTCTCCTGTTGCGGAGCACAGGCTCTGGACGCGCAGGCTCAGTGTCCATGGCTCACGGGCCCAGCCGCTCTGCGGCATGTGGGATCTTCCCAGACCGGGTCACGAACCCGTGTCCCCTGCATCAGCAGGTGGACTCTCAACCACTGCGCCACCAGGGAAGCCCAATACCTTGTTTTTTTTTTTTTTTTTTTTTTTTTTTTTTTTTTTTTTTTTTTTTTTTTTTTTTGCTGTACGCGGGCCTCTCACTGCTGTGGCCTCTCCCGCTGCGGAGCACAGGCTCCGGACACACAGGCTCCGCGGCCATGGCTCGCGGGCCCAGCCGCTCCGCGGCATGTGGGATCCTCCGGGATAGGGGCACGAACCCGTGTCCCCTGCATCGGCAGGCGGACTCTCAACCACTGCGCCACCAGGGAAGCCCCAATACCTTGTTTTACTTGAATAAGTTCTCAAGAAATCTCAGCTCTTATATGTCTGAATGGTATGTTGTAAAACACAATTGAAAGTTAGATTGGCTAAAAATAATATTGTAGTTTAAAAATAATTTTTTAATACTTAGAAAATGTTCTATTTTCATCATTCAGTAGCACTGATAAAATTTATTATATTAGTTATGTATATACAGTTTTGGTGTGTATATATGTAACTTTTTATGCCTTTATGCATTTCATAAAATTCCATAGGAAACAAATTTAAACTGTGAATCTATAGTATCCAAAAAATGAAAATTATACAGAAAAATTGTCCAAGGTTTGGAAATTGGTGTTAAAAAAAAGAGATTACTGGGTATTCTTTCAGTGGAGGTCTGGGTATTGTCTAGCAGACTCCTCAAAATTATCTAGTTTTGTATAGATGCATACAACTGATTGCCTTTGTTATTTTTTTTATTATTTTTATTTATTTATTTATTTATTTATTTATTTATTTATGGCTGTTTTGGCTCTTCATTTCTGCGAGAGGGCTTTCTCTAATTGCAGCAAGTGGGGGCCACTCATCATGGCGGTGCACGGGCCTCTCACTATCGTGGCCTCTCTTGTGGAGCACAGGCTCCAGACGCGCAGGCTCAGTAATTGTGGCTCACGGGGCCAGCCGCCCCACGGCATGTGGGATCCTCCCAGACCAGGGCTTGAACCCATGTTCCCTGCATTGGCAGGCAGATTCTCAACCACTGTGCCACCAGGGAAGCCCCTGCCTTTGTTATTAACTAGGCTATTTTCAATTCTGTAGAGGGAGAAATAAAATTATGGAAAATGGAAGGTATACAAATGTTTTGTAACCATTACAATGCAAAGAATCACTGTTCATAGCAGTGCACATGATTTTTTCCTATAGAAAATATATATCTTTATATGGTCAATTTCTCTTAAACCAGTTTTAATGTATTATTGGGATCCTCATTAACTCATGAATTTAATAAAATCTTTGACACATGTCCAGTCTGTATTTGCATGAAAGTCAAAGTTTTTACTTTTGAAAAAATATACTTTAATAATAACCATATATGTAAATTAGAAACTATTTCTTAGAATATTGCCTATATGATATGGTAGTGAATTTCACCTTGATTGCATTACTCATTGCGATTAAAATGTGGTTTATGATGTATTGAATATAACTTGAATTCAAACAAATAAGAAACACTTTTCCCAACTGTTAATAGTTCCTCATGAACAAATACTAATAAAAAAGTTTCTCTAAACACATGCACTTTAGGTGCTATATTTTCTCTTGGCAATGTTACATGAAATAAAAACAATTTTTGAAAAAATAGCAGCAGTAACTAACACTTTTTATTACTCAGAGAGTGTATTTTTTTATGTCTTGATAAGTAAAGTTTAGAGTGAGTCAGGAATTGTGTCCTAGGATAAAAATGGCTCAGTAGCTACATATCCAATATCTGTTATTGTTGTTTAGGGAATTGTCATAAATAAGCTGAGAAATGGTAAGAGGCTCACCTATATGATTTACATTTTTATGCTAACAGTATAATATACAGGTCATCTATAATATCATCTCTTTTACTTAAAAGTCGATTTACAAAATTTTTTTTCAAGAAGGATGTCAATAACTAGGCTTTCAAGAATTTATTTTAAGGCCATTAAATTATGAAATTTACACATAATCTCTGGTAATTTTTTTCTTTCCATTATACATTTAAATACAATGCCCATGTGAACAGTAGCAATAAATAGAGTCCTTTGTTTCTGGTAGATTCTCGTATTTTCCCTAGATCAAGTTAATTCACTATAACAGAAAATTTCACCTAGAGGATGGTAACCACAAAATGCTTCTGTGGCTTAGATCAAGAAAATTTAGAACTAGTATATGATATTTCAGCTAGTAGTGAATTCTCTCTGTATGTGACTTTCTCAATTTATAATATTTAATGGTGTAATGGGTTTAGTATCCTATTTTATAATAAGGTACTGTATAATATAATCATACAAAAAGATTTGTTGTAATTGTCTACAATTAAAATATATTAGAGTGATGTAATCATATATGTAAAAATGTATGTCAGTTATCTACATTTAATGATTGCATGGTTATATATGAAATGATGCCAGAAATGAAATAGTTGAAGAACACTGGCCTATTTTAATGGAATCTGTATAGAATGCTGTTTTTATTTTCTTTTCTGGAGGCAGGTTGTAGAAACTGACAAGGAACAGTAATTTGGAAAGTCTTAATAAAGAAAATGACAAAATTGTTAATGAAAAGTAGATCATACTAGAGGTTGATTAAGATCCAAAAATAAATGTGTTTGGCCTAATTAGAATAAATCACACAGATTAAGAAAACTCTAAGTGTTAAACTTCATATAATACTGAGATTTCTTTCAGATTCCTTGCATGAAATGAAAATTAGAATAAGAAGTGATTAAAATGTTAATAGGAAAAAATAAAACAATATAAATGTTTGGGAGAATCATTACTATTTTGTACACTTATTTATCACAAACATGTTATAAGATCCTAATCAGAAGGATAAGGCCTGTAGTAATAAATTCACTTTACCTACCATGTAGCTACCTGCCCTTTGGTGCACAAGTCTGGTTAATGGGCTCTAGACTTTCTCTTCCATCTTCTTTACTATCTTACTACAACTCAGAAAAGGTAAATAGATATCATTTTCTTGGTTTTGAAGATGAGAATTAAGAAGTTCAAAAGATTGTGTAACTTGTGTAGAACCAATCAGGTAATAAATGACCAATTTAATGGCAAAATCCAGAGTGTTTTATTCTTAGTATCAAGTCATTTTCCCATGTGCCCTTTGTCTATTAAAGTAACCTGCATTTAGTGGGCACTCAACACAGTTTGAATGATCACATTTTAACAAAGTATAATAAATATTTCTTTCTTTTTCAGTAAGTTTACCTAATGAATATATAATTCAATCATGTAGTAATATTTGAGAATTGTTATGCAGCTACTTTTAATAGCAAAATATAAAATAAGTAATAAAAATGTTAGTAATAATTGGAACTGATATTGAGATTAGAGTGAAAAAAATTCAAAATTTTTTGAACTCAATCGAAAAGAAACATCAAGAGGCAGATATAAATGAAAATATTTTCTTTTTTTCTTGGGTATGATGTTATATATTGATTTTGGAGGGTTAGATATGTAGAATTTTCTCTCTCTCCCTGTCTTTCTCTGTCTTCCACTACTCTCTCTCTTTTTAGTAATAATAATAATCAGTAATAATAAGCAATATATGCTTGATGCTTCTTATGTAACAGAGCATTTTTTAAAAATAGAGATTTTTTTATTTCAGTGAGAACTAAACAGTCTCATAAAAAATTGATAGCTGATTTTTCAAAGGCTTTACAACTGCCTGCTCAGATTTTAGTAATTCATTATAGAGCTCACATAGAGCAGAAGGATGAAGTTTCTAAATGCAATAATTTTACTGATAGAATTGCAAAAGCTGCTTTCAGAGCCTGACAGACTACAAATATAGAGGCTTCACTTTTAATACAATAAAAAACATTTATTCATTTTCAAAAATATGCTTAACAAAAGAAAATGGACACATGGATTATAAAAGAGACATAAAAATTTGACTGGATGATGGGAATTAGCTAACAAAATATTTCCTATACCACCTATTTTCTTGGTTAGTGTTGTGTCATCAACAAAATCATCTGAATAAAAGATAAATTTTAAAGACAACAGACTCTTACTATGCCTACCAAGAAGATAAAAGCATTTAAAACATATTAAAGATATGTGCTATTTGTCAGCATAGTTTTTTGCAAGCCACTCTCAAGGTAAGCACAGGAGGTTTTTCCTGACCAATGTTACTAGGAACTTGCTAGAAGTTGGATTTCATAGAACTAATGCTTGTAAAAGTAAAAGATTTTTGTCTAGATATGGTATGTATGATGTCTTGATGGCCTGAAGTCTTTCCTTCTTCAAAAAGCGATATTCAGTCAGTGTTGAAGTCTCTCTTAATACACATAGTTCCTACTTTGGGGATACCAGAGCACCCTGCATAGGACTGAGGAAGTCACTTTATTTCTACTGCTGTCAAGGATTACACAAATGTTTGCAGATTGCTGGACAACTCAGTGCTCTGGACAAGTTTAGTATAGCAAATGAATCCAATTCTAAAAACACATCAGCTAAGATTCTGCAACTACTATACTAAGATGTCTTAGAGCTTTACCACTGGCCTTGTTAAAATTTAGAGTGGTACCTGCAAGCAAGCATGGAGTTTCTCCCTTGAAATTTATGTTAGGCAGACCTATAAATTTGGGTCTGAGACCATGTCCTATACCTGATTTAACTGAATCCTCTTATATTACATACTTTAAAAAAGCTTCTCTCATTCCTAGGAACCCTTTCAAGTGTTGCTGATTATCCATCTGGCTAGCAAAGTGAAAAAAATCAAAACTGGATTCACGTTTACCATGTGAAGATAGCACCTCAGGAGGACTGTTCTGTGCTTCCTACAAAGGACTTCAAATGTAAGTTTTCTACATAAACTGATAGTGGTAGGGAACTAAACTGAAAGGAGGAATTCTAGCACACTGATCGCTATTGT